>NW_019154092.1:31647323-32009772 GCF_002288905.1 Enhydra lutris kenyoni | reverse complement strand
AAAAAAAAAAAAAAAAAAAAAAAGAATGTCTTTCCTTCTTTTCAAGTCACTTTCTGTGTCACAGAAGAATGTTGCCATTTCTGTGAAGGAACACACACCAAAGAATAAGTGAAAATGGAATTAAAGCTGTTGAAATAGATTTCAGAAGATAAATCACAAATCAGTGGTCAAATAGACGGTCATCCTCATTAAAAGTTAACAACTAAGTGAGTTAAATAGATCAATTGATAGACACCATTGGTTTGGATCATAGAATGAAACCTAAACCAGTATTGAATGAAAGAGAAACACCTATAGCAAAGTGGCTTGACACCGATGACAAAATATTAGCAAAGGCAAACCAGACTAATACAAAGAAAAAAATCAGCAGGTATCATGTTCCTAATATTAGGCAGGTTTGAATTCAAGGCAAAAAAAAAAAAAAAAAAAAAGCTTTAACGGGGGCAGAAAAGGCACTTTTTAAATTACCGAATGATAGAGTGAAATGTGCAGAAACTTTAATTGTTTTTAATTTCCACATGCATAGCATATAGCGAACATGACTGGTAATATACTCAGGGATACAGGGAAAGTAACAGTCTTAGCAGGCGACTATAATTTACCTCTCACTGGTCTGCAGACCATACAGACCAGAACTTACTCAACAGCATGGTTGCACACCCTTCTACTTCTTTCTCACCGAATAGGCAGAAGAGTTCTGCAAGCCCATCTTTAATACTTAAGATTACTCAGCTTTTCTAATTTCTGCTGGCTCTAATAGGTGCAAAATGAAATCTCATATTATTCTCTGTTTTATTGTACACTGTTTTCTAATGAATTTGAGTATCTTTGCATATACATTTAAGTTTTTTGGATTACATCATCTCTAAATTGCCTGTTCATATTCTTTGTCTTTTTCTTGAGTTCCTGACTTTTTCTAATTGATTTGCAGGACATACTTGTGGATCCTATCCTAATCCATAGCCAATTTCAGATATTAGAATTATCTTCCTATAATTTGTTACTTGCCCTCTACTTTTGTTGATGGTGTTCTTCACTGAATGGGAAAACAATTTTAATTTAAATAAATTATTCATTTCTTTTTTATGATTTGTTTGTAACTTTTTTATTTTTCAATTAAGTTATTCAGGTATAATTTCTAAACAATAAAATACATCCATTCTGTTGTAGAATGCGATGAGTTTTGAAAATATATACATGTGTGTAACCACCACTGCAGTCAAGATACAGACTATTTCTGTAAACTCAGAAGGTTCCCTCATGCCCATGTGAGATCACTCCTCACTATTCCCAATTCCAGGTGACCTACTCATGTTCATTTTCTCACTTCAGATGTTTTTTGCCTATCCTAGGAGTTAATATACAAAGAGTCTTATACTATGTACCCCTTTTTGTCAAACTTCTTTCATTTAGCCTAAGAGGTTCAACCAAGTTGTTTTGATAATCAGTGGTTTGTTTCTTTTTCATGAGTATACCATAATTTGTTTCCATCATTTTATTTCCAGTTCTAGTTATCATTATTAAAAGGACATTGAACATTTTTGTACAAGTCTTTATGTGGAAAAGAAGTTGTCATTTCTCTTTTAATAAATACCTTTTATTAGGGCACCTAGATGGCTTAGTCAGTTAAGCATCTGATATCAGCTCAGGTCATGATCTAGGGTCCCGGGATTAAGCCCCACATTGGGCTCCCCACTCAGCAGGGAATCTATTTGTCCCTCTGACCCTCCCCTGACTTATTCTTTCTCTCTTTCTCAAATAAATAAATGAAATCTTTTAAAATGAATAAAATAAATACCTTTAATTATATGGAAAATATATGCTTAATTTTATTAAAAAAAAAAAAAACAAACTACCAAAATGTTTTCTAATGTGGTTGTACCATTTTATACTCCTGCTACAAATAAATAGAGTATGAATCTCCCTATATCCTTGCCAAGACTTGGTACGATTGGACTTTTACATTTAATTACATATGGTAGGCATGTATAGGCATCTTGCTGTGATTTTAATTTTGATTACCCTGAAGACTAATGATTCTGAGCATTTTTTCACGTGTTTATGACTATATACCTTCTGTTGTGCAATATTTATACAAATTATTTGATGCTTCTTTTGCTGGATTGCTTGTCTTTTTACTATTGAGTTATTACAGTTTTTCATATAATCTGCACAGAAGTTCTTTGGTAGATAATGTTTTTCAAATACAGTTTTCCAATCTGTCTTGCCTTTGAACATCTTAATGCTATCTTTTGAAAACAGATTTTAAAATTTTTACTGTCTAATTTATCATTTTCTTTTATAGTTCTAGGAAATTGTTGCCCTGCTATAATTTCACAAAAACTTTCCTGTTTCTTCTTGAAGTTTTATAATTTTAGCTTTCAGATTTAAATTTATGAAATGTCTCAAGCAAATTCTTATAAATAGTGTGAAGTAAAGGTCAAGGTTCTTTTTTTTTCCCCCCAGAGGGATATCCAGGCTCCCAGGACCATTTGTTCAACCGCCTCACTTCTCAACATTGGAAATATTTATCCCATAGTTATTTTTTTCAGACTCTATATGTTAGTCCTTAAGCAAAAAGCAAACCCTTGATTAATGTAGCTTTATAATAAACGTGAAATCAAGTAGTATAAGTCTTCCAATTGTGTTCTTTTTTTTTATGTCATTTTGGCTACTATAAGCCATTTGTGTGTACACAGAAATTATAGAATCAGCTTGCCAGTTTATAGAAAAATCTTGCTGTGATTTTGATTAGAATTTTGTTGAATATATATACAAATTTGGAGGAAATTCACTTCTTAACAGTATTGAATCTTCTGATTTAAGAACATGAATGTCTCTCCATTTTTTAATCTTCCTTATCTTTTTGCAATGTCGTACAGTCCTCAATATACTGGTTTTGCACATATTTTGCTAAATTCATCCTTAATTATTTGTTATTTTTAATGCCATAATAAATCATATTTATTAATTTTATTTTCTAATTATTCATTGGAAAAACATAGAAATCCAGTTGGTTTTTATATTGACTTTATATCCAGAAACCTAGCTAAATTTTCTTATTGGCTTTTGGTATATCCCTTGGGATTTTCTGCATAAATGGTCATGTCATTTGCAAATAAAGACAGCTTCACTTTCTCTTTTCTAATTTGCATGCCTTTTATATCTTTGGCATGCTTGTTGTGCTGATTAGCACTTTCTATACAATAGAAAATTCAAATGGTGAGAGCAGACAACTTTGCTTTATTCCCAAGCTTAGGGAGTGAACCATTCAGTTTCACCACTGAATATGTTACCTATAGATTTTTATCAGATTGAGGAAGTCCCTTCTAATCCTAGTTTACTGAGAGTTTTTAAGGTAAATATGTGTTGAAAGTTTGTCAAATGTTTTTCTGTATCTATTAAAAAGATGGTTTTATCTCTTGTTCCATTAATGTTGAATTATGTTGTTTGATTTTTGAATGTTAAACCAACATATATTCCTAGAATAAACTGCACTTTGTCGAATGCATTATCCTTTATCTATATTGCTGTATCACTCCATCCCTTATGGTTTCTGCTTTTAAATTTTTATATTTGAAGTCTTTATCAACCATACATCGCAGAGACATTGTACTCTTACACATTTCTATTGCCTTCATACTTTTACTTTTATAGAATTTTAATTTTGTAGAATTTTAATCTGGAATCCATCTTTATGTGGTATTAGGTAGTGTTCCGGTGTTGTTATTCTCCATATAGTAATCAGCTTTCTGAAACTGTGTAAGAATTTGTGGTTTTTCTTCCATCGATTTCTGCTACCACCTTTATTATGTATTATGCTTTCAAATATGTTAAGTCGGTGTCTGTGTTACTGATGTTTCATTGATCTACTTTCCAGACCTTATAAGAAAACCATACTTTTTTTTTCATTATTTTACTCCAGCTTTGTATCACATCTTATTTTCTCTTATGATTATGCATACCCTCCCACAAACTTTAATTTTCTTTTATAAATTTACTCAGTTCTTCCTGGACTTTTATTCTTTGATATAAATTTTAAATTAAGTTTACTGAGTTAAGCAATAAATCTAACTGGGTATTTTAGTGGAATCACATTGTAATTATAGAGTAAATTGAGAGATAATTTACATACAAATAATATTTAATCATCCTATCTAAGAACATGGACTTTTCATTTGTTCAAATTATCTTCTGTGTACTTTCTTCACATTCCAAACTTTTCTTATAAGAGGTCTTATTATTTTTTATTAAGTTAATTCTTACATACGTTATAGTTTTTGTTGTTATTGTGAATTGTATTTTACTTTTTACTTATAATTTCTAGCTGATTATTGCTGGTGTTGTTAAACTTTTATTAGTATTTAGAGTTTATTACATATATATACTATTGAATGCAGGCTTTAAGTAACCAAGTTAGCAGCAGTTAACAGCACTCCCAGTTACTTGAGATGATACAGCAAATATTGAATCTTTAGGATATACCCCTACCTGTGTATATTTGGTATGACCTGTACCTTTGGGATCTAATTGGGCAAGATCCTGAAACTCTTTCTGTGTATATATTACCTCTTCCCAAAGCATTCTTCTACTTCTTTGTTTGAAATTTACCTTCTTAGAGTAATACAAGGAATAGAAAGTGGTGCCAGAGAGCTGTGAGAAGACCCTCACGTGTAAGTCAACTGTTTAAGGTGCTGTCACCATTCTTTTTTAATTTTTCGTTTTTCTCAAAAGAAGTCTGTATCACTCAGATTATGAGAAGACCTGATTCTGGAGGGATATGAGGATTCAAAATTCTCAGATTCATTTTTGTCTCCCCAGTGTCTTCATCCAGCGTTCCTAATTATATTTTTTCCCCAGCCAGTACTTTTGATCAGCATATGAGCTTGTTGTGATGTCTGTTGCAATTCAGAAATACATACATTTAGACCTTAGGTCTGATTTTCATCCTTGCCTTCTCTGTAACTAAAAAAGAAGGGTTTCTCTTAAGGCCACCTTAGAAGCTCTCTGATTCTTTGTCCGTGGCTTGAGTTAACAGGTTAAATCCTTAAGCTTCTTTTTTTTTTTATTCTTTTGTAAGCTCTTTAGTACAGTTAGAAGCAGTTCCCCCCATCACATCCTATGTAATCACCATTATCACCATAGCAATTAAGTACCTCAACCACTTGATCTCCTTTTACTTTGTCCTCCACCTATAATTCACTCTGTCTTTACTAGTGATAATTTTAATAACTGTAATCATGGATTATCAGTGTCTCCACAGAGATTATCTATTTATTATTCAAAAATATGAACAATTCTACCCTAAATTCCATGTTTTTAAGGTATAGGGGGATGATATTCCTAGTACCAGTAATTCTATGAGTTCTATGAGTTCTCTTTAGAAAAGAGAAGATATATTTTAAAGGGATAGTTTACATAAGGGGGGGGCACCATTAAGTAACCCCAAATGATGATTAGACAGTTGAGTAGCAGAGACTGTGGAAATCTGTTATCTAGGTCTGAAGAATTGAGAAGAGAAATTGGAGTTACCAGGTGCTTGGGAAATAAAAAGGCACCATCCATGGGAGGTATATATAGCCTTAGAGAAGTATAGCCCCTGACAGTCTTATCAAAGTAGGAGTCAATAAGGAGAAATAAACTCCCAGACTTCTCACTCTTCCAGCCCTCTGTTCCTTTGCTAATTTTTTCCAATGGCTTAACCCAACAAAACTCCAGAGGACAAAGAAGCCTGAGTGATGCATTCTATTTTGGTCAGCTTCTAGGAACATTGGGGAGGATAGAGAAAGGCATAAAATAGATCTGGATGGAAGCATGCAATCTGCTTGGTAGAAGTTGATAGCTGTTGACACGGCTATATGAGAAAATAGGATGGTGAACAAACATCAGACACAGTGGTATACCAATTGTAGTAGTGTCTGATCAGTTAAGGTCCCTTACCAGTGGGTATTCCAAGCATGGATGCTTTGCACTCCACCCAGGCATCTCCAGTCATTCAGAGAATGGGTTTTCTCTTCCACTCAAGGTCCTGCACCTATTGGTTCAGTCTTGAGGCTTTCTTGCCCCAAGAGAGGAAAATGCTCAGACTTTGACCAGCTGGGTTGCTTCACTGAGATATCCTCAATCTGCCATCTAGTCCCTCTATCTGCCTTCCTATTCTTAGCTGTCACCACCTCTGGGCAGAAGACAACTTATAAGCAACTCCTCACCTTTACAGCAGCATTTCCTATGCATGTTCTTAGCTCTGCATTCCCTCCATGCCTCTTTCATTGGTATGTACTGTCCATTCCATAGAGAGCCTTTCTTTCTTACTTTTCCTCCATGGATAAATATGGATTTATTCATTTGTGTCTTTTCTATCATTTCTAGGAAGTCTATATTTAACAAATACTCTTCAGTGTATTTTCAATCTGCTGCTTAGACAAAGATGTTTGCAGTTCTACTAATACCCTGATAACTTTTCCATAAAATAAAAAGTCCTTGATTAGAAAATAAGAATAACTGTCATAGGGAGAACTCCTGAACTGTTCACCATCTCAATTTTCTTCACTCATATGCTTAAGTGTTAAATTCATGCTTATGGGGGAATGCATCAATTTAGAGGAAAAACACTGGCTTAAAATGAGATGCATAGTTGTTTTGCATCTACTTTTGTAAGGTTCTGTGCTGATTGGATTGAAGAAGGTAACTCTTATAACCCCAAAATCCAAGAGTGAAAAGGTGATAGTATTTATCTTTTCTAATCAGACCACTTAGAAGACAAAACATTTCATAGCCTGCAAAATCAAACTAATAAAACTGTTTACTCTATGTTTAGGGTAATACGTTGCTGGTACAGCTTAAAAACACAATTATCCGTCTCACATCTGCAACACTGATAGTCCATTTTTGATGATAGAGTATTTCTCATATTTATAACACTAGTTTTAATGTGTCTAAATTCCATCATGGCTACATTAGAAGCTCAGCAAAGGGACCTACATGAAGGTAGGTGTTGTAACAGGCAAACTGGAGAATATTACGCCAGTCTAAATCGTATTTTCTGAATAACTTCAAATAATTCTGTATAGCAATAGAAATACCTTACACTGTGATACTTGGTAATATCTAGCAGAAGAGAAATACAAAGCTAAAGAGATTCTATGGAATCCCTCAAGGGGCCAATGTGGAGTACCTTTCCAGTGAGCACACGCCATTGAATTGCCGTAATCCAAGTATCCTTCAAGACTCTACTCCAAACTAGTTATCATGAATTCCTCGCTAGCAAGTATAGTGCATAGCACTCATCTTGTCCTTCTCCCGATGCCCACTTTTCTTTTGGTTTCACTCATTTGATATGGTAACTTTATAAAATTCTTTTTTTGTACTGTTACCAAACTGATATTAGTGCACCTTTCATCATAAGCTTCCAAAGGGCAACCAGATAATCCCTGACATGAAAATGTGTACCTTGCAAGCACACAAATGTGTGATTAAAAAAAAAAAAAACCTGATAAATAATTATTTGCCTCTCCTACCTTTCTATTTATAGTAGATAGCATCTACAATTCAGGTTTTCTTGGACATTAAGTTATTTTTTCCCCAATATATTTTCATGAAACGAATTTATACTTTTTTTATATACCTTCAATATAATTTATGGGTTAAGCCTTTCTAGAAGCTACCACTTGATTGACAGGTTTTTTTTTTACATTTTAAAATTTGCTTTGTTTTTTAATTTTTGATTTATAGACATTCTTTATATAATCTGGATACAAGTGCCTTATCAGATTTGTGAATTGAAAAATTTTTTTATTATGTTCAATTAGCCAATCTATAGTAGAACTACACTACATCAAAAACTAATGATGTACTATGTCTTGGCTAACTGAACTTCATTGCCAATTATTAATTTGATCTTTAGTTCATATCTGAGAAGATATTTTGAAAAAGAGTAAACTCTCATTCTATCTCCTCCTTTACCCTTTCCAACTGATATTAAATAAATTGCATAACTATATGATTTTTACCTCATATTTTCACTTCTGAATATATGGAAAACAAAATATTATTAAAAAATACTTAATTCCACTCCCTAATATTTCTGTGCAGTTATTTTTTCTCTCCTCTTAGATTATGAAATCTAAATTTAAGAGTCAGGCCATCTTCTTTCACACTGCCCCTTCTACTTACATACTACATGCTTAAATATATTGGTGAGATAAAGGGTAATTTTCATAAATGCCAAGAAAACTATTTGGTCACATCACATGGGATGCAGAATACTCCTAAGAAAGAGTTATGGGTCTGTTTTCATCCAGGATGAATTCTGGAAGTACCACGTTTACAGTTATCATAGTTACCAATCTGACCCAGGGGTTAGTAACGCAATGGTCTACTACTTTTCTGTCTTCCTCCCCTTTTGCCTTTCCCACTCTCCATCAGTCCTTTCTTGTCACTAGGCAGTCAACATAAAGTAAATATTCCTGTGGCTGAAGTTTCTGCTTTGGGGATCGTAAAGTTGTCATCCAAATAATTTAAGGACTTCTTAGAAGCTATTTGGCTATAAGATATAGCTTGATAATTACAGTCGTGTAAGGCAGCTAAATGTTGAGGGTACCTTGAAAGTTGGTCTCAAATCTATTATTTCATTTCCTTCCAGTCATATCCATTAGGATGCTCCAAAGACCTGGTTCACATTTTCTTTATGTATTGCCCTTTAATTATACTGGTATTTCAACTCCCATATTTCTTTTTACTATTGATACTAATAGCCATGTCTGAATTGTTCTCTCTAAAACTGTAGGTAGACACTACGTGAAAAAAGAGCCCCATATAATGTCCCTAGTTGGAAAAAAGAATATTCCTTTTTTTTATCCCTAATTTACTCCAGCATGAGCCATTAACTATATTTTTTTTGTCATCTTTCCACTTCCAACGTCTTGCATCCATCTTTCATTCTCTGTATTTTTCAGACTTCATTGCCCCACACTATTTCCTTTTCCTATAAAACTTTGGTATAAAATAAACATAACTCAAAATATTGTGTTAACTTTCCAGGGGCATTCGCTATGTCAGTCTCCAACAAACTGGAACTATTTAAGACAAAAGAATATATTTCCAGTGAGAAGTAATGTGATATTCTAAAGCAGATGAAAAGGGAAATCTTTTGGTCTAAGAGATTATTTTAGATGTTTAAGTCAGATCAAAAGGGCAGCACCCAGTCACCATAGGATTTGAGGTATAGTGTTTCAAAGCAAGAAATCTGTAAGAAGGAAGACCGTGCATCCAGAAAAAGAAGCTCCCACAGAACCTGCCTTCCTAGACCCAAACATGGAAATGGAAGAATCTGTCCCTTTCACTTAAAAAGAAAGTCTAGCACACCCAGCAAAATTATTACTTATTGCATCTTAAAATACAGGCTTCTGACTTGCCATCAAAAATGTTATAGCCATGTTGTTTGTGATTTTAATTAGTTTTCCAAACATATGACAAACTAAATTGAATAAATCAAACTGACCTTTAAATTTCTAGTGTTATAGCCTATTTAAATGTCCATAATGCTGCAATAATAACCCAAGTTAATAACCATTTCACTCTCCTCCCTAAGAGGCTCTCCGGGTGATACACAATGTTATTAATTTTGGCGTGATTACAAATTATTCCCATAGTTCAGGTTTAATACAGTATTGATGTTGTTATTAATATGGATTTGTCAGTAAAAATACAAAACTGAGTCAGTCCCAGCTAATGTCAGTTTTAAGGTTAAAAAATAAAAAAAATAAAAAAGGACTAGCTTATATTGAAGAAAGTAAGGAAACCCCCATAGGTCCTGAGTTTCACAGTAAGGATATTTGGCTTGGTATGAGAAAGGACTCAAAATGATAAAACGGCGGAGTGGAGGGTGTGGGGGAAGGCACTGTAAATCTATCCATTAGCAACTTAAAATTTTAAGATACTGTATGTTGGCCATTTCTGTGGTTTTCAAAAATTTCTTTGGGGATTGATTAAATCATGTGACAATTCCACAAGGATTGTCAAAAAGTAAGTTTAAAGGTTAATCATCAAGGTTGAGTGAAGAGTATAATAATTTTACTCACAGTATACTATTGTGTAAAGCATATGGGACAACAAAAGAAAGCAAACTAGCTATAAAGGTATGACTTGGAATGAAAGAGAAAATTATGATGTATGAAAACTGGTAATGCAAGGCAGTCTAGCACAGAGGTAAAGAGTTCTAGCTGAACCCTTGTGAACTTGGATTTAACAGTTGGCCTTACTTTTGCTGGTTTTATTAATTTTTTAATTTATAAATTAAAATAATTTACTAATATAAGCATCTTTCTGCAAGATACATCATCTGAAATGTTACCTTTAAAATATTACTTATCTCAAAGTTGGCAAAAAGATAAGATAAATAAGATAATGCATGAAAAGTGTTTAATGGTTACCTGGCCTATAGTGAATGTTCAAAACATGTAAGTTCCCAGTAACAGGTTATCATGATGTGTAAAAGCAAACGTCGCTTTCATCATTTTATTTTCATACTTGGAGAAATAAAGTAATTTCCATAAGGACTCACAGTTATTAAAAATTTGTAATGGGATTAAAACCATGTCATTTCCAATTACTAAATCAGTTACCATACTGTCCCATCTGCTTTGATTGTTTTCTGAGGTATGATCCCAGTTAAAGTGTATACAGAGTTTGATTTTTTTTCACATAAAGATTAAGGCTCCCTACTTTTGCTTTTAGTAATTCAAAGCAACCCTTAGAGTAGAGCAATTAGAAAAGCTGGACAAAAAATTTTCTGCTTAAAGATATGAGACAGTTATAATGAAGTGGAAATTTATGGGTCAAATATTGGAAAATAGAGTTATTCAGAGAGGTGAAACCAGCATGTGAGTCTTTTTCTTTCTAAGTGTCTGTTGATGTTAAAAGAGGCAATTGAGAAGCTGCCTGATACTATTCTTTCTACTTTTATGTATTCAAAATATTCTCTGATATATAAATAAAAATAAAAACAAAACAAGACAAAACAAACTCCATATTCTACTGCTCACTTATCCTTGAACATTATTTACTATTTCCCTTGCCTGGGATGTCCAATGTTCCAAAGTTGATTACTCCAACTAATAAAATATTTTCATTCTTCAAACTCCAAAGTCATTTCCTCCTTGAAGTCAAGACAGCACCCTAAATGAAAGTAGCCTCACCGTGTTCACTTGCCACTTCCTTTGACCTCCTCATAGCAATGAACAGATTGCCTTTTATGTGTGCATATTTGAGTATGCACCTGTCACTTCACAAGTATTTTAGATTTTTAGAGAAAAGGTTATGACTGTCATATTTTTATCCCCCTGCTATGACAAATACAGAAATGAATTAAATTTTGTGAGGCCTAATGTGTATGAAATTGCTTTAAATTGTAAAGAATGCAAAGGTCCAACTACAAATTAGGTGGATTCATTTGGAAAACTTGAAAGTCTCTTGTGCAGGTTGGGGCCCCTAAAGGTCCACCTTCAGTAGCTCTACAGTAAATCCATTTGTGGCAAAATGCAATACATGAAGTGTTTAGTTTGCTGAAGTAAATCCTCAGTAAGGAGGGATGCTCTTCAGTGGTTCAAGATGTTTTCTTGTGATATTTAAGACTTTCTTCTATTACTCTATATTTGGAATTGAAAATAATATGGCACCAATGAAGTGGTACCAGTGGTCTCTGCATTTTATATTCTGGGTTCCTTCATTGCTCTCGTAATTTTTTTCTTAACGGTAATTAAATCTTGGATATATAGCCAAAGAGATCCCTGCTAGCAAGATATTTCTTAAAAAAAGAAAATTTTCCTAAGAAGGGCTAACCCATAAACAGGGTAAAGCAGGGTATGAAAAATATTCTACTCCATACTTTATTGTTGACAGCTTTCTTTCATTATGGGGATGGATACAAGAAAGATTATGGGGACTTTGATAACATACAGCCTGGGGAAGAAATCTGTAGGATTAGGGAAATCTCCAAGTAGCAGATGGAGGCTACAACAAGGGCAATAGGTTGTTTAATGCACAATGTTAATGGGAATATTAAGCTCAAGCCGGGCTAGTGCAATGGTGTGTGTGGCACCACGGTGGGACAAGCAGGGAAATAAGTAGTTATCCAATGGGAATGTTCAGTGCACATGCATGACAGGAAGTTTTATAACAGAGATCTGAGGTATAGTAACCAGAATCCAGACCTGAGAAAGATAACTTTCCACACACCAGACTGGGTTCCAAATCCCCTAATTTTGAGTTCTCATCCTATGTAGTGTCTAGGGATCTAAGCAGACCAAGCAGTATGACTGTGAGTGGTATACATCTAAGTAGAATCCTGATGTGATGGACTGGGCCTCCAGAACAGAACCAGAAAGAATGACATAATCTGGGGCCACTTAGGAAACTGGGCATCCTCTTAGCCATTTTCAGCTATGACCTCATATTTCTGAAAATGTAAGAAGCACTAGAGAAAGGAGTTGTGAAGAGCTGAAGTGGAAAATGCTGAGGTTCCATGATTTGCTTAGACCACAGACCTATGGGATTGGAGATGATGACTGTATTTTAAGCATTCATGATGGCAAAACGAAGGTTAATTAAGATCCAAATCTTTAAATTCTATGTTGTGCAACATTTTCTGAGGGAACTATCTCACCAGTAGCTAGCTACCTCTCTGCCTACCTATCCGCCAAATTTATCTAAGTCCAAAGAACTTCCATTTGGGAAAAATCCTTAAACATGCATTGTATATTTACATCTTAACAATTTATATATAAAAAAAGATAATTAGTATAAAGAGTGATCAAGATAGTGCCAAATAGGGAGACCACAAATGTGAGAGTTGTCAATGGGGAGAGGAGTTGTTTGAACTTACTTACTCCTGCTCTTAGCTGGTGATAGAGTCAAGGAGTAGTAATTGTTAAGGTATTAGAAGTCATTTTGATAGTGGGTTATCAATTAAGATGTCTAATCAAATAGCGAATTCTCAGTGGTTTAAACAAATGCATATTAATTTTCTCACCTAGCAGAAGATCCAGCAGTTGATGATTGCTACATGGATTTCAAAGCTTTGAGGCAGGATCTCAGCTAGTCCCACACCCTTCCTTTAATGGTCACAAGATGGATACAGTAGTGACAGGAATCATTTCTTCTCAAGACCTTCATAGAAGTCAGAAACTGAGCAAGTTTCTGTGTTTCTTTAGCTGTCTCCCCCTTATCGGAGGAAGAATCTTACTTAAGATTTTCCTCCAGCAGAGTCTTCCTTATATCTTGTTGGTCAGAACTGAGTAAACTGCACGCTCATAAATGAGCGGGTGGATCCACCTGCCCAGAAATCCAATAACATTCACCTTGTGCCTGAACCAAACTGAAGTATTATCAGCGGAAAGAGGGAAACGGCCTACATATGTATGGACAGGAACTCTACAATAGGTGTAGGCATTTCACTTTCCAGTTAACCTTTGCATGTAACGATGGTGATCAGTGTTTCCACTTAGAAGTTCCTGCTGATAAGAGTGTCTGATACAAGGATTGGCCAGCATTAAAGATAATCTGGGGCAGTGAGGCCTGCCTAAATTCACACTTTAGAAGCAACCATCTGTTTCACTTAGTCTGTCTACAAATAGGGACAAATCTGTCTTCCTTCTTTAAATACTTTCTCAGAATTTGCTTCTTCTGTCCACCTTTCCAAGATTTCCTGTATCTCTGATGAATCCAGCCATTATCTCTTTTTCCTTGGTTAGCTCACATTCTCCATGGCTGTGTTTGACTGAGCACCACCAAGCCTAGCAGGCAGAGACCTGTTTCCTTATTCCATCAGTAAGGGTAGCCTTTTCTTAGGCTCTCCAAATGAATAATAAAAATAATTCAAGTCTGCCTATTGCTCCGTGGATAGTAAAGGGATCTTTTTTCTGTACATGGATCCCAGAAACCACTGCTCCGTACAATAACCAGGGATATACTTCAATCACCTAAAATCAAAAAAATTTTTTTCTGCCTATGTTAGATTGGGGGGAGTGTTGTATAGGCTCTTCCTTCTTCTTTCCTTCCCAAACTTCAGCACCCTATGGAACAGAGACTGACTTATCTATATGAGGTCCAAATCCCAGAATTATTTTTCAAATGTGTCCTAAGTGCAGCTTAATAATTTTGAACATAATATAAAGGCTAAAAATAACACTGCATTGCGTCCATCTCTCCCTATTCAATGCCCAGTGATATAGAGTCAAACGTGTTTCATTCTGCTACTTATAAAACTCATAACAATAAAATGTGTTTACACACTTATACTCTGAGAGCTATCATAATGGGTGGACCATACTTAAGTCTCACCAGTTGCCACCCCCAAGTCAGCTGAGTCTTTCAGTGACCAGTCACTTTAAGAGAGAAGCAATATGAATTCTGCCAATGAGACCCACTGGCTTGGGGTCATTACCTTTGGTTATTGCTTTTCCTTTCTCCCCATCATTTATGAGTTGAACTTCAGTATTGGGTCAGGAGGGCACTCAGATGTCCGAGAGGATAATTTTATATGGAAACACGGTTGGCACTATGTAATATTGTATAACTTGAGTAGCTCTAGAAGTTAGGCCTTGATCAAAAGCAGTAACTCTGAAAGCCCCATTGGCATGGCTACTATGGGCTAGTTAATAGAGGCATGCTATGCATTAGGTAGATTACCAATATTATTATTCCTAATGTCCAATTACATCAAAACACCTGCTCAGAAACCTTTGCTGACTCTTCATTACCAGAGTTTTTTAAAAGCTGTATGATTGAAACCAGGAAATGTTTTAGTACCTTTTTTAAACTAATCCAGGTACAAACATAATGATTAAAATGAAGCAGTTAAACCAATCATAAATATAAATGCAGTGTACTCTATAGCAACAGAATGACTGGAGGAAAATTTGAGATGTCAACAAACTGATGTACCGTCAAGATTCACATAATACATTTTGTTAAATCTTCACGTTTGTCTTTTTTTATTGACTATTTTGAAGTTACACAATCTAAATCTAAAGATTTATACCCAAGATCTTAAATTAGAGAGATTGTTCTTCCTTTCCTTTGGAGAGTATCAAACAGATGTTTTCCTGATACAGGCAGGGCTTCAGGAATGATCTGAGGGTTCCAGGAAATTCTGAAGGCCTTTCTAATTCCAATAGCTCAAAAAATAGGAAAAAAAAAATCAAATCGTGCAAATCCAATAGCTCTGTCATTGACTGGCATCTCTATCTCTCCAATTTCCATTTGAATAAAGAAAGAACTCATGATACAAGATAAAAATAGCTTATTTTGAAAATAGCTTCATATAATAGGTTGAAAACATACCCCAATAATTTTGTTCAGACTTGTTTTACACCCCTGGATATTTTAATCTAAAACTCACATCATGTATTTCTTCTTCCTCTAAAATAACCTCATTTCTTTATATATCAGAATTTCTTTCCCCCATTAGTAAAAATAAAATCATGTAGGTGCAATTTTGTTTTCTTTATACTTTGGGGACTAAATTTAACTAATTAACATTTTAATAACATTCCACCATTTGTTCCTGCAGAATTAGGGGACTTGCTCAAGATAGATTAAGATATACTTTGAACCATCTGGAATTCAAGCAGCTTTGATTTTAAATAAGTACTTGTTTTCTATATGCTTGTGGACATTCTGGGGTGATTAACATTTAGGCCATGAGGTAAACTATAGAAAGAATGGAATTTATTTATTTTTATTATACTTCTCACATTCAAAAAATTCTGAATTGCTTTCCTAAATCGAATCTAAATATTGGTGAGCATCCTGGCAGAACAAGAACTCAAGGCAATACTGTGAAATTTCACTGATTCAGAATGATTTAAGGGGATGCAGTTTGTATAGAAAGGCATTTGAACTACAAGATTGTCAAGAATAAACATTTTTGTTACCTTTAAACATACATGCAGTAACCCAAACAAAATTAAAGCACTGTTGCTGATAGAAATACCATCAAACCTGGTTTAATGAATTACTAAGGACTAGTTCTGTGTAAAGGACACACTGAGGGTTACACAGTCAGTTTAAGGCATAAATTTTCTGGAAGGGAAAGAGGAAGGCAAACTTCGGGTGATATTGAGACAGGGAAAGAAAACCTTGAATCTGTGCTGGGTTGGAGAACTTACATATTAAATAAAGGAGCTACATGGTTCCATCTGAAATAAGCCCCAAGCCAGTTCAGGCCACCAAGATAATTCCTTCTTATGGGACAGATAGCCCTTGTCAAAATAGTAGTTGTCGGCATACAGTACGAAAAAAGTTCAAGAAAGGCAAAACAATATTAAATAGTTATTGAAACCTGACACTTGAGAAATTACAAAGTCGGCAATGGCTCAAGTGCTAGGGCTCCCCATTGAGTTTGTTACCGTGTTAGTCCACAGGGACAGGTATGCTAAAATGGAATTTCAGACTCATGGAAGAGCCTTGAACTGACTCCTTAACTCTTTATGAAGTTATGCCAATGCACACACCCTCCCATCACTGTTTGTTCTTGATCCCTTAGTCTGTCATGATTCTTCCTAAAGTTCACCTTTAGCATGAATCCCTCTAGGATTGAATTCACCATTTTTCTTTTTCCTATAATTTTTTTTTTACCTTTCTTCCCTCCTTTATCTTCATTCCTCTTATATTTTCTTTTGCACTCTTTGTCAAGATACACATGTCCTTATTTTCTCTACTTGTAAATTGAATACCACTATTGATTTGGCAGCCATAGCTCACCAATAGAGGATATCAAATGCGATGGAGAGAGGGAGGTGTAGAGAAACTTCTTTGCCTTCCTCCACCTGTCTTATCCCTAACAGGCTTCTGTAGCTTCCCACACAGAAGCTGACTCCATTCACCCCTAACCAGGAGGGTCAGTTAGGACCCAATGGTAGAGAGAAGGATCATTTTTGCCAGGCTATTCTACGTACTTAGAGATACACAAAGCAGGATTTAATTAACTTGGTAACTTACTTGAACAGGTCTTTGCCCAGACTCCACATATCACATATGGTTCAAAACCTGACCTCACAAGCTCTTTAATAAACAATACATTGACATTCCCTCTGTCACTGGCCTCTCAACCATGTCTTACCCAGCTAAGAGTTTGAATAAAGGGTGGACCAACAAAAGGCCTTTTACCAAAGCTTTATTACCCTGCCTTTTATCACGGAAATACTCAGTCCACTGACTTTGGTCAACAGCTACCCAACTTAATAACCTTAAGAAATTTTAATAGGTAACATCTGTCCCATTTTTGTTCAACAACATTTCAGACCCTTAATGTCTTTTAATATCTTCTCTCATTCGATCAATAGCATAAAGTGTACAGGGTAGATTTTATGGTAGTTCTTTTTAAAACAGTAAATTCAAGCGTAAAGAAATAAAGTGAATTATCAAAAGCACACAGCAAGTTAGTGGCAGAGTCTAGTCTACATTCCAAGCCCCTGCTTCCTAAACTCATGGTATTCCCAGTATCTTGTACCTCTCTCCACTTTACTGGCTTGTTATCTTAACCTTGTGTGGTAGTCACTTAATTTATTTCCTGCACTTATATATCAGAACACTTTACTGATCTCCATTACCTAATCAGCACATTTTTTTTTCCCTTGAGAAAGCCAAACCATGTCTTTCAAATTCATTTACTGATGACTAATATAATTTCAGTATAGAGCAAGAAGCAAAAAGGGAATTTTCTCTGTAAGAATATAATTCTCTATTTCTATTTTTTAAAAAAATTAAGTTTATTATAGACTCTACATACTTAAAATATTTTGTAATTATAAAACATCTACCTTTGAAGGAAGGGGGATGGGTGTGAAGGTCTTCAACCTAAGGAAGGATTCAGAGTATCTGGAGAGAAGGAAGAAGTTGGGGAGGGATAAATTATTCATTGAATTTTGGACATGCAAATCATCTGAGCTCTGAAAATAAACCAAAACTATGGATTCTCAGAAAGTAATCATCTTCTGAGTGGAGAGAGAAAGACAGCCATTTGAAACAGGAAATAGTGAATATCATGTCCTAACCCTTATAGGAACCCAACTAATAGGTAGTACAGAGACTTCTGAGATGACAGTTCTCAGCTTTGGGGTCTTAGGGCCAACAATGACACTAAGAATAGGTAGCAGGATAATAGTTGAGAAGGACTGGTGTCTTCTAAAATGACACTTTTCAAAGTGTGTTACAGAGACAAGAGACCTGAGGGGTGCTCCTTCCTAAAATTTTTCTTGGTCAAATAATTGCTAAATACCAGGTGCTTAGCCATAGCCTCCTAAAGATTCAAAATGCAAAATAACATAATAATTGAAAGACTTACAGGAAAGAAAAACAAAATTCATACAGGTTTAGTTATTTTTAATTACGAAATATTTCAAATGCATATAATAATAAACACCCATATACCCACCACTCAGATTAAATACAGATTAACATTTTTTCTTGTTGCTGTACCAGATGCAACTGAATTTTCAAAGTATTCTTCCTCCTCCCCCTTTAGATTTAATGACCACATTGAAGTTGTTGTTGACTCCTCTGTTCATGTTTTAACTTTGGTTAATCTAGCATTTACCAAAGATGTTTACTCACAGAACCTTCTTATGTAAGGTCTATTAACAAACCATGGAAGATCTGAAGTAAGTATATAATTTTGGAACACTGATTTAAGATTCCCATATGTCTTAAAAAAAAAAAAAAAAAACAACAAGCTAGTGAATATGCTTCAGGCTGAAAGAAATGGGTCAAGAGAGAAATGAATCTGGGGCCAGAATGAACAGTAATTCCTGGGGAAATAAAAGCTACAATGTGAGGTCTCTCCTGGATAGTCCAGAGTTCAAGAGATGACTTCTATGAGCCAGGTGTGAAATTGCCTTTCTTTACCAGGGCATTGGCCAAGGGTAGGACTCAAGAGACTAATCTAGAGGCAGAGAGAATACTGCAGGGTTCACCCTAAGAAAAAAGAGGGAGGTTCTGGGAGAAAATAAACAGACGGCAAACTTGAGAACCAGCAGCTAATCCACATATAAGTCCACATATAAATCCACATATAAGATCCAAGGCTTGATCTAGTCTCCTAGGTAGATAGTTCTTGGTTCTATTGTCATCTCCTCAGGACGTGCCCCGAGTTCACCATGCCTTTCACAACCTGGACCTCTCTTCCATGTCCCTTGGCCCCCAACAATTTTGACTGGAGTAATTGGTTTACATTTTAGTTCACACCCCCACTGCAGACCCCCAGAAATGGCCACATCAGCCAGTTATCTCAGCTGAGGCTAGCTTTGTTGAACTGAATTGAAAGGCAAAGGAGCACTAATGAATAAGAATTGACTGGGTAGTAAATCAGCGTTACACTTGCCCTACTTCACACAGAGGCAACCCATTCTGGGCTATGTGCGGTTCTTCAAAGCTTATCAAAACTGAGTAAATATACTTTACCCCACTTACTGATTACAAGGAATGCCTCACTGCTTTGAGTATTTGGGGTAGTCCCTTGAACTATTTTAACTTAGTCAGTGTTGCCATATTTGTTTCCCCTGTGAAAGTGCAGTGTGATTGAAAGAGCAACCATTTAAATTTCATGGGTCCACAATCTACCACTTTCTGGCTATTGCACCTTAGCGAGGCACTCACCTTCTGTGCCCAGATATAACAAGATCCCCCCATAGGTTTTGTACAGGATTAAATGAGCTAATGCAGATGTGCTTTTCTTTGTGCTTAGCAAGTTGCCAATCTGCAAAACTAGAGCTATTTCTATTACTGTTGTTATTATAAATAACTGTAAAACCAAACAAACAAAAAGACATGTTTATTTAGGTATAGAAAGGAATGGTTGTTAGAGGGTGAGAGGTGCTGTAGAAATCTGCTTGAATATTCCTAAGCAGAAGAGACAGAGTAGAGTATACAGTAGAAAAGAAGTAAGCTGGACAAATACCTGTGACCTAAAGGCGTCAAAGAAGGGAAGGGTTTAATTAATATTTAATTAACATTTCACTGGCCTGGGAAAGAAATATATACCTGTGGTCAATCCAACATATAATGTCATTGTGTTATTGGATACAAGTGTCCCTTTGTCCCAAAATGCTCTCCCCTCTAGAAACAGGAGTAGAGAATACAAGGCATGTGGCTATTTCTATTCATTATTCTGCCTCCCCTTTTGGTTAACCTGCAATGTTATGGGAAGAGTCTGCTGCTGCTTAATCCGCTGGTTTATAACAAAGGCCCTGATCACATTCTGTAAAAATCAGAGGAGCCAAGAGGACAGGGATGAGGGTCTTGCATAACTGATGGACATTCAACATAGGCTGGTTCAAGTGTCCTAGCCAGCTCAGCAGTGGCCCATGATGGGCTCCATCCACACATGCCTTGGCACTGCTCAGCATTTTCTGGGTGGGTTCTTATTCAAACCCTCTCACTGCTTTATTCTCACCTCTCTATTGGAGCCATTTCTATCCCACATGGCACGGTTCAAGTCCCCCTCTTCTGTGAGTGTTTTACCACACCCCTCAGTCCATGATCTTCTGTAGGCAGCAGAGGGCACAGTTTAGCATTTAATACCTGTCTTGCATTGGGATTGTATGATCAGATTTACTCATGTGTCCTCCAATAGGATTGTAAGCTCCTTTAGGGCAGAAACCACATCTTCTGCATTTCCTTAAGCTGTTAGCATAGAAATGAGCATATGAAAACTAATTAATAAATGCCCATGAAAAGGAAAGTTTTGAGACCTAAGCTAAAAAATGTGTGCCTAGGAAATTCTCTAGGGACATAAAGAGCTTTAGAAAAACTCCCAAGTCAGAATACATTCACCCTTGCAAATGCATTTAGAAAAGACCTCCAGTGCTGACCCCAGAGAGCCTCTGAAGGTATCTGTCATGTGAGCTTGAAATGCAGCATTGTCATTATTCAGATGGAAAATAGAATCACTTATGAGATCATGGCTCATTGTCAATTCTCTATATATTTGCATTTATTGTGACAGATGCTGTCGAATCTCATCCTAGCTCTATTATTCTACAGAAATAGATTGGCCCTCTTATGCTATACAATAATAATTAGGATAATATCACCCATTAACTCTCTATGCCCCTTTCTATCTAGAAAGCTCAGAGAAAGCTTTGATGATTGCAAGCCTAAACTCTACACCATCAGTTTCAACTGGACCCTCACTCTCCAAAAATTTCATTTTTGAGTGAAATATTTCATAGGCTATTCACATCCCAAAGGGGATTTTTTTCAAAGTTTGAGATAATGGGTTTCAGCCATCTTGACTTAGAGCAGAATGAATAAATGCATTTTCTCCACAGAAAATTCATAATGCCTTAAGCTGAGTTTGTGCCTATGACATATTCTTAACCACCTACTGAATTGCTTTCTCTTCATTTTTGAGGTTAAATGGGAGGCCTGGAGCCTCTAGTAGGATTCTACCATATGTGCTGGTGGAAATTTTTAAAAATAATGAAGAAAAAAGAAATACAGTTCCAGAGTTATCAGGCAGCACAGTGAAAACAGTAAAATAACTGAAAACAGTAGAACTTCCTGCTATTTTTTTCAGGCCAGTTGTCCATTGGTTACTTGTCCACAGCCTCATACATCATGAGATTATTTTCTCTATACTGAAAATATAAGTGATTGCATGTTTATCTTCTCAGGAGTATCTATATTTTAATGAGGAAGGAAGCACAATGATGTAACATGTTGGACTGGTATTTATAATTTCTCAATTGCATTTCATTTGGTGGCATTATGGATGCCTCAGCATTAATCAACTGGTTGGAGAGAGGAAACAAGCCAAGACAGGGTAGGATAGAAGCTGAGGAATATGATTTGATTATTGAAGAAGACACAGTAGTGGGGAACTTAGTGATTGACTTCTTAATGCCAAGTTAGGTGACAAGACTCAGCCCTAGGACCCAGGTCTTGAACTATATGGAACAGAATGATATACTAGCAGTGTACACACTGGACATGATGGCACCTCATAGATATTTTAGATTGTTTTTTTCTGGAAAACCCTCAAATAATGCCGTATGGGTGGCTTTTCAGCATGTATAGGAATGAAATCATCTTGGCCTCCAGCACAGCCCAAGAAGTGTTAATTTTCCATATGTATATTACTCAGTGGAGTCTCACCTTGTCAATGTTTTGCACCATATCTTCAGTATAAAAAGGGTATGGAGATACATAGGCTATTTGCCTTTGCAGAAACCACTCTAAGACTAAGACTAGAAAAAGCCCAATGTTGCCAGTACATCCTAACAACTTAGGCTGTATGCTGAGAAGTTCATACACACCTGGGAAGGTGGAGGAGGTTCATCATTGTCACCTTTAGCTCTTCCCCCTCAGACAAGCCAAAGGAAGCCCTCAGGCCAGGAAAACAAGTCTGAGATTTCAGTTAGAGCTGTCTCCTGCTTGACTTGACCAACTAGTGGTGTGAAGTGAATCAGAATTCCCCTCATGCCACAGCTATTTCTGAAACTTAGTTTGTGTATCTAGAAGAGTAGATAATGAAATTATACTTTCAGGTTTTAATATATTTCAGTTTTGATTGCAGAAGAAGTTATAGAGAATTACTTATGCTTAGAACTGTGCCTGGGCTCTTCTAGGGAAGATGAAATTTGATACCACACCAATTCATTTTTCTTTTCAACTGGATTTTCAGAATAACAATTTTTGTATTTATTTATAATGTTTATCATTGCTCTAATGCTAATTTAATCTCTTTGAAAAAAAATCTTCAGGCTGGTAATAAATGATACACTGGGAAATAGGGAATTGATAATACTTACTGATTTCAAACTCTGACTGAAATTCCAGTTTAAATCTACACTTAGGAATTATTTATATCCTCTAATGTCATATCAATTTAAATAATATCCCACTCACTGGGGCATAAAGAATAATGCTAATATTAAAGTTTCTATTTAATATTTGCTAATTGCACATGAAGGGGTTATATCAGTGGCATTTAGGGTGTTTTTTTGTTTAATTTTACTGTATTAGAAAATCAATGAGGTTAATTCTCCTAAAATTATTGCTTTGAAATATTGAGTAATAAGAATATTGTCCCTGTGATGTATTCTGAATCATGTGGCCTTGAATGAGTTTCCTCCCTGTTGCAGAGAGAGGAATAGCAGGGTGCTTGGTCTAATCTTGTTAATAAATAAGAGTGATCGTACTCCCATTTTAAAATATTAAATTTGTATTTAAAAAGCTGTTTTATTCATGAAATATGTCCATCATCAATAGGGTTTGCAGACTTTATAAAACCAAAAATCTCATGAAAATCAAATGAATGTTATTACTGCAAAGTTGTTTCCTATCCTAAAGAGATGCATATAATCCATAGTTAATGCCCTACCTCAAACCCTTAGCTTGATCTTCAATTTTTTATTCATTCAACAAACTTCAATTGAATGCCTCCAAAGTAGCACAGATTGATGAGGATGGAAGGAGATTTAGGCCTCAGATGAAGACATAATCACATGTCCTTATGAACTGTGTGCTCTTGGTTACATTGCCTAACTTCTCAGTTCCTGCTAGCTCTTTTTACAGTGTACTCTTAAAGAAGCTCTAGACCCCAATAGGGCACCTTTCCCTGACATAGCTCCTCCACCATTTCCATATGTGCTGATCCTTAAGCATGAATAATACCATGCTGCAATTAATTCTATATCTGCTGTTCCACTCCTGCCCTGCCCCATCAACATCCACACAGAAGAAGTATTTTTCAGAGTTTATTTTTCTGTGCCTAACTCCTTTTAACTCCATGGTGATGGTGATTTCTCTCCCAAGATTCTCCCAGACTTAAGCAGACGCCTTAACCTCCTTGAGTCCCACTTAAATTCAATCTATGACACCCCACAAAAGAGACTATGGTGCCTATTAAGCTATTGCTCTGTCTAGCAGCAATGTCTCCAGACATGCTCACTCTCCAAAGGAGGAAATAAGTTATTAATACAATAAATGGAATATAATATACTTGGAAGTACGTTAGGCATGGCATAAACATGACATGAACAAAATTGAGGGGAGAAAGGGAACCCCAGGCGTTGACACTATATTAGGGAGAAGTTCAAAAAGGGGATGAGTTCTGATCTGAATATAAAAGAGGAATAAAATTTTGGCAGAAATAGGGAAGGATAAAATCTGATGACATTAGAGATTGATGGAAAGTATCTCTAGAGCAGAAGGCAATGTGAAGGGATATTGTGAAAGAGGGCTGGGCAGATGTAAGGAAGAAAACTTTGTTGTGAAGATGGTGATGATGTTGAAATATTGCTCTCTTTGATTCTCATCCACCAAGAGTGAAATGTCAGTTCCCGTTACAGAACTCATCCTACCCTGAACTGTCTGCACTTGCCTTGTTGTTCTCATTGTTATTCATAGACCACCTTTACAGTGTAGCAATGTAGTCGTAGCAAAGAGTAGAGACAGGTCACATAACAATGTCATCCCATGGTACAACACTCCACCATAACCAAAATAAGCAGAAAAACTTATTGGGGAGGCATGGTTTGAGATAGAAATGGTATGTCCATTAATAGAGAGCACTCATCTTTGTTTTTAGCTTTCATATTGATAGAACATTTATAATACTTCACTATTAAAAATAATTAAAACTGTAACTTTTTTCATGCTTTCTGTAGCTTGTTTCATGGATGCCAATATTTCATGTCCTATCACAATTTAGGTAGTAATAACACCTCTACTCCCCAGCTGTTGCTCTTTTGTTATTGGGATATGGAAACGGTGGTGGTTCATAAATTCTTATAACCAGGCTGGAAGAACATTGTCATATCTTCCTGCCACTATTCTTTCTGTGCTACTGTTGTTCAGAATTAGGACAGACATCTCTCTTCAGAAAACTATTCTTAATTTCTTGTGACATTATACTTTTCATGGAAAGATGAAGCAGTGAGTCTCACACATCTGTTTGCTTTTTACAAGAGAAACTAAGGGAAAGAAATTCCAAGAAATGGAACTTCAGTGATGGAATTACGTAGCAGTAAGATAATTGTTTAAAATGTCAGAAAAGAGTATGTTCTAGAAGGTACAAGTATCAAACTTATAGGTAACAAACTTCAGGTCCAATGCACATAAGAACTTTCTTGTAAAGATCTATTGGGGGGTGGGGAAATGCTGTAGAAAGAATTCTAGCACTGAATGGAAGCTCCAAAAGGATCATCCTTGATGAGGGACTCCCCACATCTATGAACTCTGATAATTTCAGACAACATGACTGTCAGCCAAGAAGAAGATATTTTTGGCTAGAGAAGTCTGTACAAATTTGTCAAACAACAGGGAATAGGAGGCTGCCTGTCACACATCCATAGGAGACTACAACCAAGCATAGGTCTCCAACACACAACTTTAGCAAAGTGTACTAGGGCCATGCTATTCTTTACAAGCAGAGATAGTTAATATTGAATAAGGTAAACTATGAGTTTAGAGAACATTTTGAATAAATGTTTCTGGTTTGTGAGACTAAACATGAATTCTGCTTCAATACATGGCAAATAAAATGAAACTCAATGTGTGGACACATCTATAGTTAATATTTTTTTAATGCCTTAATTTGGAAAGTTGTAGTTGACTGATGAACAGTAACTTCAACTTAAGAAATGCTGATATTGACCAACCAAGAAATCAATAGCTGCTTAATAAATTAAAAGAAAATACAAATATATCAGACTTATTTAATCAAATTATATATTACATTTAAACTACTTCCAAAGGCTGGTATTTCCCAAGAAAGTAAAGAATGCTGAATGTTTAATTAGAAGTATTATCAGTGTGACCATTACTCAGAACCTATCTTAAATAAATAAATAAATAAGCAAATAAAGGAAAGAGGAAGAAGGAAGCAGATCTGCTTCCCAGCTTAGCAAGTACAAAGGCAAAGAGGCATATGAGAAAGCACAACATTGCTTGCCCTACAATTAAAAATGTAGGTGACACCTTCATGGTGCAATGGTGGGATATTACAAAAAGACTGTATATCTATATGCACACACACACACACACACATTTAAGGATGAACATTTTAAAAGTTCACCACTGCTTTAATAGATACTCAGAAAATTCTACCACTGGAATTCAATTTTCTGAATTGAACCCACATGTCTAAAACACTGCTGGGAGAGGAAAACTAATACTCATTACTATTGGTTACTAACATGTGAATGTGAATTAGTTTATCAAAATAATAATCACTAGGAATGATATATTATAATTTTAGGCATATAATTTAGATTAGGTGTATGGGATTTTTAATTGCAAACAAACAAAAGAATGTACACTTGCAAAATAGGCACATTTAACATACATAAGATGGTATAATGTGGTGCCTAGGGCATTATGGTGTTGCAGAGAGGTACTTATTTTAATATTTTGACCTAGACTTGATATACAAAACAGAATCATTATATATCTAGTGGTCTTAAATGGCTTGTTAACTTCTTTCCAAAATGTGATTCTTCCTGGATTTCCTGCTTGACAAATACTACCACCATCTGTTCCCAGTGCATAGAACCTTGTCATGTAGCCCTTCCTCATGTCCTCTCCATTCCATCCCCTGCTATCTCTTAATGCTGTTTTCTCCTTTTAATCTCAACATTTTCATTATCATTTGGATTATTGCTTCCCTACTTAACTTCTTACAATCACCACAATGATCAATTTGAAATGCAAATAAAGGTCTTTATATCCTTGAGCAGAATAAGGTCTGGTTTGGCTGGAGTAGTAATGATAGAAGGGATAATAGTGGATGTAGTAGGAATAAGGGAGGTTAAGTATCTGGTTTGGGTGGTATAACAGAAAAACAGTCAACCAGAATTATGCCTTGGATGAAGTTCATCCTCCCATTGAGCTGTCAGGGAATCTAGACATACAAGGAACAATTTCATAATATGTGTAAAATTATCCATTTATTAAGAGCAGAGGAAGCACCTGAGACCTTCACAGAAGTCTGATAAAAGATAGATGAAAGCATTCTGCTTTAGTCATAGAATTCAGTGGGAACTCCTCTTGTGCCCCTTCCCAGTCCCAAAGACTGGGAAAGGTAGGTTCAGGTATCCTTGCAAAATCAGAGAAAGAAAAACAAATTTGCAGCATTACAGAGAAAAACCTGACCCACGTTATCTACTCAACTCTTCACTTACAGAAGGTGGAAGAGAAATGGAGAGTCATGACTTGCTTTCCTCAAGGGACAAGACATTTCCCAAGAATGAGAAGTGAAAAAACAGGAAGAAATTTTAAACCTAGTACATTAACCTGTTTCTAAGAAAACCTGACACCATGCATGCTATAGGATCTCAGCTACTAGGCAATGACAGGTTAGTTAGGAAGGCTGTGTACAGCGAGTGTGGAAAGATGGGCAGAATTTCCCTGTGTGACACCTGCTAATGCTATCACAGTCACCATCCCTACCACTGGGAGCCACAACTTGTTGACTTCTCACCCCAAATGAAGCCAAAGCTCTGCAGAAGTCTCATCTCATCTACTTATGTTAAGTCACACAATCCTCACAAAATATCTACATAAGGTTCTACCTATTAGTACTTTTTAGTTTTTGTTTATGTTTTGCCTAGATGGAGCCTCAACTAAAGCTTAGAGAAATCTAAATAAATCATAAAATGACCCCCCCCCCAAGTGAAAGGGTTAAAATTGAAGAGGTCAAAATGCAGGGCTGAATGTAGACAGATGTGGAGATCAAAGGGGTTTTCTAGTTCAGGGGGAAATGGTATAGCCGGTCAAAGCAGCAGGAGCAGAAGGAGTGCCTACAGTAGAAGGATACTTTGGCTAGAGAATATGTCTGGGCATGTGATATGATTGAGAGTATAGTTCTGGAGGGAGTCCATTAAAATGGATCAAGGGAAAAGCCACTAGAGATGGAGAATCAAAACGAGATTTATTGTATTCTGAATCATCATCTATATGCTAGAGGAAGCTCTCCAAAAGGAAAGCAAACTAATCCTCCCAGTGGCAGACCAAGTCCGGATCTCCTGCCCTTGACATCCAACATCCCAGCACACCTTGCCTCTTTCTGAAAGCCCTGCCTTCTCAGCTTGCTGGACTCACCTGCCCCACTCAGGGCACACCCATTAACAATGCCCTTGCACAGCTCCATGTTTCACTAAAAGCATCATGAAGCCTAAATTCTAATGTCTATCAAAGCGGCTGAAGTATTCTCTCTAGTCCCACTTGAACTAAGAAATCCCCAAACTTCCATGTCTGGTACAATGAGTTGATTGACATCTGCCTGCATAAGAAGGCTTCAAGGATAATATGAACACTCTAGGGACTCCCAGTACTTCCCAGCTGGTCACTGTGCCTGTGATTCTCCTACTGAACTGCATAGTTTTAGCTTAAATGGAGTTCTTCTTTGTGATCAAAGTGTAAATCTCCCTTGGAAGAGCTGTAGTTTAGACTGATTTTGGTCATTTATAGCTTGTTATAAATGAAAGTTCTGAGAGTAGGCACTGAGAGGGGAACAAGGAGCCTGAGGGAAGAGAAACTGAATGGGTAGTAATCCTGGGGACACAAATGACAAACTCTAATGATGTCTTAATTCAGCACACCCCTTCTCAGGAGAAAAGTCTGCAGCCTTCTTTGCTCATTCAGTGCATGGACCTCTAGGCCTCATTCCTGTTTACCCTGGTCAAATGGTAACATTTCTGTTAGACAAACCAAGGAGTTTGTAAGGAGGAGGTTTTGGTCAATAAAATCAATATCCATAACTAAAATTTAGTTTAGTCATATATTTTATTTCAAATGTATATGGAATAATCTATCTATAACCATATAACTCCAATCTCAGCAAGGGTAGACCAAGCCCGCATCCCCCACCCCACCCCCACGAAAGTTCTATAAAGTTTTCACTTGGTCATCATAGACCTGCCTGGCCCAGGGATCTGTGGATTTTTTGGATGTTTTTGTTTTTGTTTTTGTTTTCCCCAGACATAGCCTCCGCTAAAGCTTAGAGAAATCTAAATATATCATAAAATGCCTTTATCGAGATAATTGGTCCTGGTGAAAGAGTGAATTAATTAGACAAATTTGAACAAAGGGAAATCATAGGAAATCATCACATCCTGACCCTTTCCAAAGTACAGTTATTTTTAGGCTCCTACTTCCACCTTTTGAGCCTTTCCCTCCCCAGCTGCCCAACGTGTCAGCTGCTGGGAGAAAATTATCTCTCAAAGTCTCTTAGGCTGAAATGTCAGAGAGCAAATGGATCATGTCTTAGGGGGACACTGGCATCTAGAAAAGCAGTGGTTCAGGGTCTTGAGAACTAAGTTCACCTCTGATTCTACCATGTACCGGCTATGGGACTGTGATGCAGTACTGCACCTTCTTATTAGTGAGGTCTCTTATTTCCAAGTGACGAAAATTCAAGTCAAGCTTGGTTATGTCGAAAAGGGACAATATTGGCTTGTCTGACTGGGAAGTACAAGGGCTGGGGAATGGTTTAGTCAGAGCTAGATCCATTAGTTCAAATGACTCATTTATTTATTCATGTCAAAAATTTTAGCTAAGGGCCTACTTTGGGTCAAGTGCTGTCTGAGGTGCTGAGGACACAGCAGTGAACAAACCACATAATGTGACAGACGGTGATAAGTGCTATGGAGAAGAATTAATAAGCTTGGACATGAGAGGAGGGCTATTTTTTTCACCAGGTGATCTGAGAAGGTGATGTTTAGGTAAAAACCTGAAGGAAGCCTGTTAGGAACTCCATAACTTCCTTCATCTTTGTCATAGACTCCATCATATCTCTTGGCTCTCCTTTTTTCCCTGGCTTTAATCTTAACAGGTTCATTCCCCCATGGCAGCAAAGATTCCAGGCCTACGTGGCCCTACCAACTCATCTATTAGAAGGAGAGAAATCTTCTCTTTCAAAGTATCTCCATCAATCCCTGAGAAAGAACTTTGGTCTTCTGGGTCACAGAACCATTCCAGACCCCTCAGCAGAGGAATCCAGAATTTTGATTGATCAGTCTGGATCATATGTCTAGACTTGGCGTAGAAGCAGCAGAGCTAGGTGATTGATAGCCTCATCAGATGAAGAATAGAGAAGGAATAGTAGAGGGGGGAGGAGCATTGGCCATGGAAAAAATAATAGGTCCACTCTACCACTGATCTTCAGTTTCCTTGTCTGTAGTAAGAACATAAGTCTGTCTAAATGAAGAGTTTATGCACACTAGAGATAGCATATATGAAGTACCTGGTATATAGGAATCCCATGGGTCTTACCCCTCCTCTATGTATTTCTTGCTAGGGACAGGAGAGTGGGAAAGGCAGAAATATAGGCTGCTTCTAGTCTTCTCTATACTTGGTAGCTGCCACAAATCACTCTATCCTTAGGGTTCCTACCCCAAAGACTGGCATGTATTTTCCACATTACAACCAGTAGCTCACTTCCTTACTACCCCTGAAGTTAGATCCTTTCCTTATGAAGACCATATTGCTAATACTTCAGGGAAGTAGATAGGGAGATATCAGAACCATCAATAACTGAAAACCTTAAATGTTATCATATATTAAAAAAAAATCCTTAAGTCTTTGGTCTTGCACCTGAAAAGTATATATGATAATAAATGAAAGCCTGTTTTCTGTCCTTTTTCTCTAAAAGATACTTTGCTTACACTCAGCTCCTTTCTGAAACCTCTCCTCTGTGCAAGAAGAAGATTCCAGCTTCACAGCAGTCCCTCTCCCCATCCAGTAACCCTGGAGGTAAATTCAGCTCAGAACATTTTGTATTCTTTTACCTCAATGTGTTCATCTCTGGAGTAATACTGAGAATGGAGAGGAGGGGATGAACAGAGGTCTTGATCACTGACAGGATATAGGAAGCAGGGAAAGGGGGAAGGAATTAAGAATGACAATTAGATTCTGATAAAGTGACAGGGACTGGTAATACAAGTCACTATAGGAAGGCAATGGAACCAGTTCTGAAAAGTTGAAGCCATTAAGTCCTTTCGGATAAATAGAGTGAACTGCATGTGGGGCATCCACATGAACTGTAGTGGTAGCCGTGGAGACAGAGAGGAAAGGACAGATTCAACTGGACTCTGCAGAGAGAAGAGACGAGAGCCCAGGAGTACCATGGGACCTTAGCAGAGGAAGAAGGGCACACACAGGGGAATGACAATGATTTGTCTGATTGTAAACATTTACTGGGAATGTCATCATCCTTACAATCAATATGGACAACACCGTCTTTGTCATACCTGGACTGCCCTTCCTCACCTATCCTTCCTGTCCATCTATGGCTAAAGCACAGTGTGTAGAAGGCCCTGCACCTCTCTCTCACTTGCAGGGACCTGGAGGGGACTGCTTAGAACACCCTCTTCATCTCCCAGAGGTATGTAGTCCTCGGTCTGCATTTGATGCTCTGGCTTCCTTTCTTATGCCTATTTCCCTTTAAACTCTGCCCTGACTCCCATCCTCTGTGTCCCTGCTTTCATATTTCTCATCAGAGAAAGAGGTACAGACACACAGAGAAAGTCCATGACAAGAGACTTCCCAAAATCCTCTCAAATCCCACCATATTGGCTGATAACTCCTCTGGATCTACACGGAGTCAGTTCTTTGATACAACTCAGCTCAGGGCTGAGCAAAACTGGAATGGATGCCGCAGCTACATCCGGGGCTGATCTGTGGCCAAAAAGAGCTGAGCAGTCCTTGCACACTCCCTCCCAAGCCCATTTATTTTCTAAATGATCTGCTTGAGTGAGGTAACCCTGGTGATTGTCAGGGAATGGATTACTTGGCTACACATTGCATTCTATAACGTGGGTGATGACAATAATTTTACATACCGGTACTGTTTCATGACCATTGCAAATGACAGTGTCCAAACAGAGAGAGAACTGTGTGATTCAGAGCAAGGCATGGCCCAGGGACAAGCACAGGACCCATTCTGCTTCCCCCAGCGAAATGTCTCCCCTGGGTTTGAAAGTGACGTTTATCAGCAAACAGTTATTATTACTGTTTTATTATTGCCTCAGTTAGCATTTATATGGCACTTTGTATTTTCAAGATGCTTTTCAATCATTTTTACTAGTGAGAGAGGGCAGATTCTCAAGCACAGGTGGAAGAAGGTAAGAGGCTGGGTTTTCCTGTGAAAAGGAAAGATGTTTTTACAAACAGACAGTCATTCTGCTCTCTAATTTTTTTTTAAATGGTGGCTGAGAGATATGGAAATCATTTGTACAGTAATTATCCAATAAAATTCCCTAAGCCAACTAAAATGCCAGGAAAGAAATTATAAATGCCCTGCTACTATGCAGTCACAATAAGAGAAATTCATTCATTCATGCATGTATTCATGCAATTCATTTATCATAATTTACTGAGAAATTAACACTTTCCCCCCAAACCATGGCTAGGCACTGCAACAAATGCATAGAAAGTAAATTTATGGCCTTTATCTTAAAGGATTTGAAATCATTATTTGAAATATAAAATACAATCACATTAAATAATTAAGACCATGAAGCAAATAGTACTAGTTAAAAATAAAAGAGGGATTTAAATAAGGAAGGTATATGTCTTTGGGCAGGGGTATTAAGAACAGGCTTCCTAGAGGAAACTGGACTTCAGCTGTATTATGCAGGACTTGAAATCCTTTCTGGAGAGGTGACCCAAAGAAGACATGATCTCTATTCGCCTAAGAATTTACAGTCCAAACAGTTGAGGTAGTTGGATTCTCGTATTTAAAGAAGCAGACTCCACAAGAAAGTAGTCTAATTAGTGGGAAAGATGGGACATACTTTCAGATATCAGAGGGAGGAGACACAGCCAAAGCTGAGATGAATTTCAGTTAATGAAAAGTTGTGTCAGTTAAAGGTATCAAAGAAGGATTTCTAGGAGGAACATCAACACTTAGAGTTCAAGGAAGAGGCACTTTTAAGAGGGTTCCTGTTCAAGAAACTTTTATCGAAGGTGGTCTCCACTCAATCATTCAAGCACAAATACACCACTCAACATGTCTCCAGACTATTCATATATTGGGTATCTGAGAAATTTGTTCTTCCCTTGCTTCCCCATGCCATTCAGCAAAGCATAAAATCCTCAGACAGAATGGTTGAAAAGAATTCAGCCAATGTGCCAAATAAATTAAATACTTGGCAAAAGGAGAGTGTAATCTGTGCTTACTCTCAGTCCCAGTCCCTTTAACAGAATCGATCTATGAGTATTTATCACTTAGTTACTGTTGTCCGAGTCTTGCTCTAGTACCTAAAATGAAATTTTAGAAAAAGAATAGTTCTTGCTCTTAGGGTAATTGCTATTTTGTAAGTAGGAGTTTAAAGTGTAGGAGTTTAATGCAAGTGGCTTGAGATAAAATCATGTAATCATGTGAGAGTTAGGGATAGGAAAGATGACAAATATCAAGATGCTCTTCCTTTGGGTACAAGTCATGTAATGGAGTCTAGTAGGGAATTTTGTTGGAGAGAATGGAGATTTGGAGGTACCATTTCATCTTAATACCAAATACACAATACAAGAAGGATATCATAACTGGAAAAAAAAGGTATGTATTTACAAAGTGATACCTGCAAGCAAAATTGGGAAGAACATGAGCATATTTTCCAATTTTCTCTCCAAGTCAGCACTCTTTTTCTACATCCTATCACCTTTAATACTTGTCTTGAATTGTATTTTCTCAAATTTTACAACCCTGGCTTCTTTCTAAAACCCAGTATTGGTGTGCTGTGGTGAGGGCAAGTCGGGGCCCCTGGATTCCTAAGCTCTTGAGCTCTGAAGACCTCTACTAGTTATTAATATGTGTCCTTAAGGAAGGAAATTAACGTATATAACTGATTTCTCATTGTATTTTGGGTATAACTACCTCACTGGGTTGTTGTGAGGATGAAATGAGAATACTTGGAAGGTACCAGCATCTTTACCAACAGATAGTAAGTAACCACTAAACATTATTCTTTTCATTATATTTCAAGTTTATCTAAAGGCCACAGGATTTTGCTGCTTAAAATACTCAGAATTCCAGTGCCTTCCAAAATGATAAAATCAATCTTAAAAACAAATCTATTAATATTATTTATAATCATTTAATTTATTTGATGTCTTAACATATACAAAACAATACTCATTTAAACATCAGATGAAGTTTAAGTTTAGCCGAGGAGGAAACTATGGTTTCTAGAAATTAAGTGATTTACCAAGTCACACAGCTATTGAGAGGAAAAGGTGGGCCTTGAACTTAGGTCTTTGGACTCCAAATATTATGTAATTTCAGCACTTTGTACAGTCCCCCCATGTGTATAGATATGAATATTAATATGAACCTATTTAGAAAGAGAAATCACACAACCATGACCCCCTCCTTTCCCGGGAATATATATTTATTTAAGAAAAAAATCCTATTTTATAACTTTAATGATTAGCAATTTTGGCATTTTAGTAAAAGTAAAAGGAGTAGAAGTAGAAGAAGTAGAAGTAGAAGGAATATTTTGGAAGAAAATGAAGGTTGTAGATATCTTTAATTTGATATGTAATGTATAAGGCCACCCATTCCTCCCATGACAAGAGTGAAGATAGTTTATCCATAAAGCATCTGCCTCTCTCTATGGGCAAAGGAGAGAGGGATGAATAACCCAAAGTGTTACAGGCACCTCAAACCATTAAACCATTTTTGAGATTGCAAAGAGCAAAGGGCCCAGCCAAAAGCTTTTCTAACATTTCTACATGAAATTTATTGTCTTACCCAATAGTCCAATCAATGAACTTGAGTAGGAGCCAGGAAATGAAGAATTTCTGTTTGCTGGAAACTTTTTGATTTGTTCTATTATCATAATTGATGACCTGGAATCAAGAACTTACTCAACCAGAATATCAAACATCTCATTCTCGGATAGACAAATGCCTCTGGAAACCGATTAGGAAAATGTTGATTCACTTAGCTTTTCCCTTCCCTGGCAAATTCCTTCTTCTTTTCCCTATTTATCCATCTGACTTAAATGCTATATCATAGAATATGCAGGGTACTGGAGGGCCTTTTCACGTTCTGTGTGGTCAAAAAGGGCCTTGCTCAGGTCACAGAAAGGTCACTTATGAAATTTCCCTCTAAGGATACTTTACTCCCTCCAAAGAGGTTCTGTCCTAAATTCCCAACTGTCAGTGGATTTGTGGACTATGGTATTATTTCTCATCATTCTTAAGCACCTATTTCATCCGGCAGTTCCTCAAGCATACCAGCCTCATGGTCATCTTGCACACTTGTTTTGTAGAGTAAGTCCAGCCTTTGATTTTCTACATCTAGATTTCCCCATAATTGGCTCCTTTCCACAGCCAGGTGTCAACTCAAATATCAGCTCTTCAGAGAGGGCTTCCCTGACATTTCTAGCTAAATTTCACCTATATTATTTTATTTCACCCTATTTTTTTTCTCTTATAAATAGCATTTGTTACTCTTGGAAACCACCTTAATTATCTGCTTACCTGTTAGTTATCTATTTCCCTGCACTTAAATAGAGTCCCACAAGGGCAAGGACTTATCTGACATATTTATGCCATATCTGTAGTCCCAGATTAGTGTCTGTCACATAGTAGATACTTAATTAATGTTTGTGGAAGTAATGAAGAGAGGGGAGGGAATCTTCATAGATTTTGTTTCCACTGAGTTTTGTACATATCCTATACCACTATGAAATTTGTTTCAAGCTGCTCCTTTTATCTATTGATTTCTTTTATCAATTAGTTCCTCAAAAGAAGAGCCCATGTCTTCTGTGTTTATAATATCTCCCATGGCTGATTGTGAAACTTGTACTTGGTAGATTCTTAGTGATTGATTCATGATTGAGAGTGAAGAAGTAGTAACTGTGCAATTAAAACCAAAATAACCCTTGTAGATCGGACTGAACAGGAAGATAAATAAAAATTTGGAGGCCATCAGTTGTTCAAAGAAGTGGCTTAAGTTTCTCCACCTAGTGTTTGGTTGTGCTTTTGGTTGAGAGAATCCAAAAAGGAAGTATACAGTTGGAGATGAAACCATAGATACAAAGGACATTGGGAAGGAAGACTAGATGGGACATTGTGAGTGGTGAGGAAGATAGGAAAGGGGAATTACAGAGTAAACCAAGCTTTTAAGTCTTTAGTTGAAATTAGGATGGTGGGATGAAAAACCCACTGGGGATATGAAGAGAAATGAAGTTAGGTTTAGGAAAAACTGAGCTAAAAAGGGCGGTAGATTTCTGTACATTGATTTGGTATCCTGTGACTTCCCTGAACTCATGTTTCAGTTCCAGCAGTTTTGTGGGGAATCTTTTGAGTTTTCTGTATAGACTATCAATGTCATCTGCAAATAGTGAAAGTTTTATTTCTTCTTTGCCAACTTGGATGCCTTTTATTTCTTCTTGTTCTGTGATTGCTATGGCTGGGACTTCCAGTACTACGCTAAATAGCAGTGATGAGAGTGGCCATCCCTGTCTTGTTCCTGCCCAGAGACGAAAAGTTTTCAGTTTTCCCCATTGAGGATGATATCAGCTGTGGGTTTTAGCACAGGGTGATGTATGGAAATGTTAAATTACTATATTATATACCTGAAACTAACATAACACTGTATGTTAACTGGAATTAAAATTTAAATCTTTAAAAATGTGTTTAACCAAATACATACAAAATTTTATCATATAATATATATTTAAAATGTTTAAAATTTAAAATATATATTATATATATATAATATATATAATAAAATGGTGGTATAAAATGCAAAGTGGGGATGCTTAACAGAGTAGGATAAGCAAAGGTGGAAACAGAGATTAAGAAAGTCATTCTGTTAGAGGTTATCTTTGATTCTGTGGAACTGGGTAAAAGTTCCCAGAAAAAGGGAGAGGAGGCTAAGGACAAATCTTGGAGAACATGCATAATACTGGAATTAAAAATGGAGAAAAGAGATCAGGAAAGGGGAGGGGGACACCTCAAAAGAAAATTTTTATGGAAATGAAGAAAAGCACGTATCTCATTGAAACTTGAAGTATATCTGTGAGTCTTTTTTTTTTTTTAAGATTTTATTTATTTATTTGACAGAGATCACAAGTAGGCAGAGAGGCAGGCAGAGAGAGAGGAAGGGAAGCAGGCTCCCCACTGAGCAGAGAGCCCGATGTGGGGCTCAATCCCAGGACCCTGGGATCATGACCCAAGCCGAAGGCAGAGTCTTTAACCCACTGAGCCACCCAGACACACCTGTGAGTTATTTTTACAAACAGGAAAGAAATAACCTGAAGGAGACTGCCTTTGTTTTTATGTGTATGATGAGGAGAGGGGAATTTTTTTTTATGCTCATAATTCACTTACTTCAATTATTTTTAAATTATTTAATTCAGTTAGTACATAAATGTGTTACAGTAATGAGATGGGAAAATACTTCTTGACCAGCCACCATCCCTTCATGGAGATATTTTATACATGCCACCCCAATCTTTTTGTCTAAATTTTATCCTTACAAGGTAGAGATATATAGTTTTGTTTAGGTGGTTTATAATGATACCAAGTGGTATTACATTGTAAATCATAATTTGTAGCTTTTTTAAAACTCAATTATATGTATTAGAGTCTTTTCTATGTTAGTACGTGGATCTACATTATTCATACTTACTGCTGCCTGAATTCTCAAAGAACAGCTATCCATACTTTATTTAACCAGACTCTTCTTTGTGAAAACTAACAACTCTGTCCATGTTTCCTATGCCTGTGTGATTTTTCATGGTTTGGGCTGCAATATGTGGAATCACTGGGTGGGAGAACGCAGCCTCTGGTCCCTTATTTTCTTGTTTCAACCCCTCAGGGCCTAACCTGATCACAGAATGGGTGAAATAATTGCCAGCTGATTAAAATCCCTTGAGTTAATTGTTACCTTTGGCCCTTTCTTCCCTTTTGTGGTCTACTGCAACAAGGTGACCTTATTATCACCATCCCTTGGATTTGGTACAGGTACAGAGCAGGCTCAGAGGAAATAAGGATGCTACAAGCCTATGTTCTGGCCCACGGAGAAGCAACTCATGACCTCTGTACTCTTGGCCTCTAGAGTAAAACAAATTGACATAGAAAGAGGACAAGCATCCTCCTGAGCATCCCACTGAAAATCAGGCACTAGAGAACCCATGTCTTTCCTTAATCCCAAGGCCTCAGTGTATCTTCCTACCCACAGCCCCAGATGATTCACACTGCCAACTTTTTACTGCACTGCCACACTAAAACACCCGCCACACTCAACAAATTTTATACTTTTCACTTGGTCCCACTCAATCCCATGTGGTGTTTTGAAAATATGTAAAAAGAAAGCAAGGCTCCAATATTTTTCCTCTCCTCATAAATATGGCATTTTAAATAAGTTTCATACATATTCATCCTTTGCTCTTTCTTTTTTCTAAATGTTCACCTATAGCTTAAGTTTTATTCATACTCTTCTCTGGTTCCCTGGTTTGAACTGAAAAATTGAAATGTAAAATATTAACCAAACAGTAAGGTATCTAAAACTAACCTTTCAGTGTGAAGCCTAAAAAGAAATGAAGACAATCTTCCAGTAATTTACAAGCAAGATAGTAAAAGAACATATCCAGCCTAAATAAAAAACAGCCATAGTAAGACAGAGCAATCTGTAAACAGAATGTTTTTGAGTAGTGAGGGACTGATTTGTGCAAGCAATTTGTGATGTCAGTGTTATTAATTTAAAATCACACTTCAAACATTCAATCTTATGAATTCCCAGGTGGTTTAGGACTTTGCCAAACTTTCTAAAGAACTCAAAGATCCTTATATATTGGTTCCCCTCCACTACATGTCGAAATGTGTCCAGAACAGATGAATTCCATCCAAAAATCATTATTTTTTCTTTTTCTCTCTCTCTTTTAAAAAAAGAAACTAAGCAGGAAATCTCACTTAAACAAGCTGTCTCACGACATTTCTGGCAAATCCTGATTCCAGCTAAGTTGAAAATATCTCAAGAGCAGCCTGTCTTACAGAATTTCAGTGCTTCTACTCCTGGGAAATACAGAAATAGATGGATATGTGGGATTCAAAATCTTCAAAACACCTTCAGAAAAAGCATCTTGATGTGAACTTCACGGTGACCTGATTTTATGTGAGAAACATATGTTGCCCCTCATGTATCAGTGAGCTATTGCTGTGTAACAAATCACCCCATATCTCAGTGGCTTAAAACAATAAGCATATTTAATGGCTTATGAGTCTGTAGGTCAGTTGGGCAACTCTGTTCTTGACTGCATTCAATTGTAAGTGTTCAACTAGCTATATGTAAGGTAAGTTAACTCTGCTAGTCTTAGCTGAGTTGTCTCACATGCTTGAAAGTTGGCTGGCTATGGGGTAGTCTAGGATGCCTCTGATAGGACAACTGGCCTCTTTTCCCCATGGTCTGTCATACTCCATCAGGCTATCCCAGGCCTGCCTATTCTGAGAGAGAACATAAGTGTGCAAGACCTCTTCAGACCTAGCCTCAGAAGTGGCACACCACCTTATTACTTTGGTCAAAATCAATCACAGGGTCAACCAAGCTTCCAGTGATGGAAACATTGGTTCCCAATTCTTGATGTAAAGAATTACAAAGGGTATGGATACAGAAAACTTTAAGTGGAGCCATTAATATATCCATCCACTATATCTCATTTTTAAAGAAACAATTTTTGAAGAATCCCATAAAGATTTTCTTTTTAATGTGCTCTCCAAAGTTCATTTGGACACTACATCTTCATCAGCCATTCAGACAACACTACCAAATGACAGCTGTGTGGATGCATGATTATTACCTAGAATTTAGGGAGAGAATAAGAAAAACAGAGATAGATATTAAAATGATATTTAGAAAATATATAAAGATTTAAAATTTTATCCTCTATGTCCCCTTCCTCAAGCATGTTGGAGTTAGAGCATTTCATAAAAGTACACCATTATTGTGCCCAGAACTTTCTTCCAACCAACTACCCCCAGTTCTGCAAGTTTAGATGAAGGTGCTTTTTTCAATCTTACCAGATGGTGTCAACAGAAGCTTTTCAGAAAAGAATCAGTATGCATATCCTTTTCTCAAATGGGCCTTACAAGGTGTATTGACTGAAATATTACAAAGTTATGGCTGTCAGGCTGCAGCACCAGGAGTAATAACCAGGTCCGTGGGTATTCAGTGACAACTGACCCCAACTTTCACCTGACCTGCAGTATTGTAAGACTTTGTTGGTTATAAAACGATTTCAGAAATTTAAAAATAATGGGTAACTTCCAATTGATGAAATATGGTTTTAAACATCACTGAATTCACTGTACACAAAAATATTTTCCCAGAATACCACTGTAGGCTTTGATACCATTGCCCCCACACAGTTCTGCTAGGCTTGCTGTTTTCAAACTGAAATATCTTCTTCAAAGTTTGTCCATTTTTTGTCTAATTGGAGAATCTAATTAGAATGATCGTTTCAGTTGTTTTCAAAGATTATCTTTAGAGATCTGCATGAAATCATCTCTATAGAAACACATATTCCTTTTAGAGATCCTTAAATTACTGGAATGCATGGGGCATGGGGCAAAAAGGACACATGGACATAACATTCAGGGCACTTTTGTTCTTTTATCTTTACCTTTTCAATAAATTAGTGTCTCAAAGTTTAACCTTCGTCTCTAATCCATCTGGGGCTTTCTTTCATAACTCACTCCAGAAGGAACATTAGTGGATGTGAGTTTTCTCCCAGGGATTCTCCCTCCTTCTGTTTTAAATCAAAAAATGCTTTTGCAAATTAGCCAAAGGAGACAGGCTATAAGCTTCCTGTAAGAATCCTTCAGTGTGCCCTCTGGACTTTTTGGCTGTTCTCGAAAGTTGTGCAAGTTAGGATGGACACTGAATCTACATGGATCATGTCAACAGCACGTGTGGTACAAACACATCCTCCATAAAAACAACAGGCATTGCCGAATTACTACAACTGAAAGTACAGAGCATAAATGCTTGCCAACCAGAGGAAAGCAGGTGGTTTTTAGGTTTTTATGGTAAAAAGAGTGTTTAGAGACCATGCTAGTACGCACTTGTCATTTTACAGAGGAGGAAACCGAGACTGATTATTTTTTCATTGGAAGTATAATTATTAAGTGTCTATAATGAGGCAGGAACAATTCTAGTCCCGAGATACAACATAACAAGGATCAAGTGACTAATGTGAGGACACATGGCTGGTCAGCGATAAGCCCCTCGTGACAGCTCCAGTGCCCTCACTCCTGTCCAGCATTCTTGACTGTACCTCCACCTTTAACTGAATCAGAATATTTGGCAATAGAGAAGAGGAGGGAAAAAAAATGCATATTGTGGCTTCCAGTATCCTGATCAAATATTTGCCCTTCTTCAGTTAATCACTTACCTTTAAGAGAATAACAGAAAATCAGTATCAGAGGGTTAACTAGCAACCTCAGCAACAGGACTGAACTGCCAGATTGGTACCCAGAGACCCTTGCATTAAGCCATGGAGAAAATTTGTGTTTTATCTATTTGTTCCATTGGTTTACACAGCACCAACTCTGTACATAGTCTGTACAGAGTACTGAGGAGGTCATAAAAGGAGAAAGCTGCAGCCCCAGTCTTCACAAAAGTGCCTAATCCTCCAAACTAAAAACAGCAGCAAAAGCCAGCGTAATAACTGGAGGAAAGAAACATTAGGACATCTACTAATTTGTGCTATCAGAATGGAGTAAGTTCAGTGTGCAGTTGGGTAAAAGGCTTTCTGGAGACCAGTCTTGGGATGGGTGTTGAAAGAAGCAAAGGAACTACTGAAAAAGATTCAAATCTTCTTTTATTTTTGAAAATAAATATTTTTTATTATATTTAAATAATTTAAATTATATTAAATAATTAAATTATATTTAATTTAATAATTTAATAAATTAAATTATATTTAATTTATATTTAAATAATATTTAAATCCAGTTTTCTAATCTAGCATTTGTTTCTTTTCTCTATGGAGCCAACTTGTGCTTACTCAACTCCCCTTGCTTCCCTCTCATATTCACCATTTGTGTTGTTTTTAATTGTGTTCATTCCATTTCTTTGTGCTCACTATTCTTGATACCGACCTCTACATCTCTTAAGGCTGTGGTTGTTCATTTATTGATTAGGTTATCGGTTTGTTTGTTTTTTTCAGTCCATTCTCCTTGGTTCTGTAAGTGTACCTTTCTTTCCATGATGGTTTTATTTTTCTCCTCCTTTTCTTTTGTAAGGTGCTCCAGTCCTGATTGTATCTCATCCTATCCTCATGCTTTATCTTCCAGGGCCTCTGGCACCTCCACATTTTTCTACCTTGTATTTTTATTTGACAAAAGCATTTGTATTCTTACCCCCCCAAAAAATCTTGGTGATCTGTTTAGTCATATTTTCCATCTGATTTATGGTACCTTCTGGAACATATGTTCTTGTTGAGGTATCCTTCTCTGGTAATATCCTGTTTTTGGTTTTCCTGTGCCTTTGATTACTTTCAAAGATAGATTTTCTGTGCTTTTCTGTTTATTACTCATCTCTGAATGTGACAGTTATCCAGATCACCTGCTGCTGATGGCAGGCTGGAGTTGGCAGGGATTCTCATCATGGCCGGTGGTGGGGTGAAGCATGTGAGTTCTCATAGCCATTTGTAGCCATGATTTCTCACCGGCAGTCAAGGCAAGCCATGCAGGGCCTTCCACACTGCAGACTTCTCTCCCACTCTCCTCACCAAAAGCTAGCTTCCTGCAAATCTCAGTGATGGTATTTCCTGAAATGGCTTGCTTCTTTTGAGACTAATGTTCAGCAATCTTTAGGCAAGCCCACAGCAGCATTCACTCTAGGGTTACTTCTCCCTCACCCCTGGGCAAGACTCCTCTGGGTGCTCTACCAACACCTCACACATGTTGAGGTGTCTGGTCTGGTGGAAATGGATGCTTTTCTGCCCCTGTCAGAGCACCAGGTACTCTCTCCTATAGTCTTTCTGGGTGGTTCTTTCCTGAGTCAGGAGCAGTTTCCTCATGGTCCACACTGATCAATGTTCTGCCTTATCCTCATAGTCAGCCTCTGCTGATGTCCAGGCTGCTCTTTCCGGGCAGCTCTCTCCTCTCTCTGTCTGTCTGCCCTACAAAGTCTAGCCACCTAGACTTCCTCAGATTCCCAACCCCATCTCCTCAGTTCAGGGTGTCCACTGGGCTCTGAGTTACCCCTTCCTGCTTCAGATCCTGAAACTCTCTCAGGGCAGTAGTGTGGGAAACAGTAGGATTTACTTCATTTATTTCCCATCTTTCATGAATCACTGTTGTCTGAAGTCCAAGTTCTTGTAAACCATAGTTTTATAAATTTTTTCCTTTTTTCAGTAGGTTGTTTCAGGTGAAAGAGTACATCTGGTCCCTGTCATTCTATCTGGCCACAGTGAGAAGCCTGGGTTACAGTAATTCATCATTTAGCCCTTGCTTTCTTGGTATGAAAGAGTCGTTCCAAAGAGAATCCAGGAAAGCTCCCCCCATTTCTGTTGTTCTAAGAGAACTGTTCGTTTTGTTCATCTGAGTGCACCACTTAGGATGGAGTCCTGGGCTCTGCCTTAATTGTCTGAGATATTGGCCAATGGATCCTCTCTCAATGTGATCCTGTACTGCTACCTAACCTTCTACTGCATGGGCAGCCCATCCTCCAATACTGTGGTTGAGAATAACAGGTGTTTCTAGGTGTGTTGTTTTACATTGTCTTTTCGTTCTCCTTTATTTTGGAAGGAAGCCATCATGTTGATTCAGCCTTCCCTCCATCTGATGCTGATCTCCCCAGGAGGTAAGGATTCTAAGCTGATATGCACAGAAGTCCATGGACATGACATGGAGTCTGCACACTGGGGACTTTTAAGGGGCATTTGCTGATGATAAAGGGTAACGCAAGGAAGTCGATAGTATCTGAGGAAGAACAAGAGAAAGGGCAATGATAAGGACTCAGCAGAGCAAAAGATATAGTTGAATAAAAGTCTAAATATATAAACTTAATTTGAATAAAAGTCTAAATATATAAACTTAAGTATCTTTAAGTTAAGATGTGCACTCTAGAAATGTTTAAATAACCATCCAAATAATCATGGCAACACTCAAGGCAGGTAGATAAAGAAAGAGGAAAGACATCTAGGAAAACAAAGCACATGAGACTATAAACATGACACACAATATCTGTTTATATTTCTCAAAAGCTCAGTAAGAGAAGCAGCTTTCCTCCTTGCTAACTGACACTCCTTATCTTGGCTTCTATGAAGCATTCACTAATGGAAATAAAAATGAACCAAAACTTAGAAAAATGTGATAGTGTCAACTATACTCAAGGAAAAAATATAATTACTTAGTCATTTTAATTACACATGCAGAGTAAAGCAATTGCTTGCAATTTACTGGTGTATGCCTAAAACAACTTAATATTAATAAATATTTGTGAGAAATCACTTTGTAAATTTTAATTACTTAACAAAAGCAATAAAATAATTTTTAATTAAAAAGTATGTATACCCATAACTAAAATGACCCTTTGTATTCCAATTCAGCAGCTTCTTTTAGAACTGAAGGATAACATTTCTGAGCCCCTAATTATATATAAATCATGAGGGAGAAAAGGGGCTAAATACCATACTGTCTCTTCCCAGTGAAAAATTAGGAAAGAAAATTGCTAAGGGGAAAAAAGGGGGGATGGTGAAATAGTCATATTTAAGATATTCTCTTCATGTCTTATAAGGAACATTGTCTTTTTTTTTTTTTCTTTTTTTAAGTCTGGTAAGTTGAAAATCCAAAGTACTGAGGACTGCCAAAAGTAATCTATAACCTTGAAGTCCTGAATGCTCCTTCTCTGCTCTTACCACCATGTCAGTCTCCTTTGGGCTAACTCATTACAATTCTTAGTGAATGAATTAATTGGTATTTTCTTATTGGAAATTGCAACCAATTTGTGGAAATTAGTACTGATGACTTTCAAAAGACACAAATGGTTATGTGATTCTTATTAATAAACCCAACCACTAATCAGTTGCATTTAGAAAACAACTTACGGAGTGGGGGGGTCTGTTAGTATTCTGCCTTTCCCCTCTGTGTCCAGAGGAGAAGATTAGGTGGGATGATCTGGCATTGCCATCCCAGGAAACCTGGACTCTTCAACATTCCTAATAAGGCAAATCTTACAATAAAGCAGTTTTCCTTAATCTCATTCAGTTATACAAAATTCTACCCCTTACTGTTATATGCCAAATCCTCCTCATTGTTAACACAGAAAGCTCATAGAATGGAATTATTCTAGTCCTCTACACAAGTTTTATAACTAGGTTCTCTACTGAATTTTTTAAGTTTCTGAAATCCTGGGTAAAAGTTTTATTGAATCTTATTCCTTCTTGATAGAGCCCTGCAACAGCGGAAGCTAGGATAGGCTATGAAAGGGAGCAAAAAAAGGACATTTTCTAAAGCAGACCTGTTTTCTGCGAGATGATTTACCAAATGACCTCGTTGGCCACAGTCCCTCAACTAATTTCAATCTGAATAGGGGAATAAGGTCAGACACCACCAACAATGTATACCAGAGTCATTCCTCTGATAATAGCAAATTAGCCCTGGGAAGGAACACGTATCAGCCTGAAAAATTCATGAAGATTCGAATCTGCTGCCTAATTAGCCACAGTGGTTGATACAGGAGAAAAAAAATAGCCCACAACTAACAATGTCAAATTAGGGGCATTTGCTGGACCTTTCCATTGAATGGTTGAATCGATTGAAATATCCAAATGTCCAGCTAAATGAATGCAATTATATGTACTTGAAAGTTTTTCTGTGATTATGTCAAAACTTGTGAGTATAGGTGACTCATGAAGCATGAATTTAAGTTAAACCCACTGTCAATAGGAAATACTGATGTAAATTTCAAATAAATATGAATCAGGAGCAATAGAGTGACCACACACACACACACACACACACACACACACACAACATATAAGCCTGTGCTTGAACACTTCTAGTGAAATCTATAATTATTCATCATAAATGCATTAATCTCCTTATTCCAAACAAGTTCTACTCCTCTTCAAAATCTTCAACTTACTGATTCCCTAGAACCCTAATAGGTAGTCAGTGAAGATAACAGACTTTATAACTACTAAAAATTTGAAAGAACCTGGTAAGAATTGGCACATGACAAACTTCGCCCATTCTTCTGTGTGTGGACATATAAGAACCGAGGAGAGAAGGGGAATTTCCTGAGAAAAAGAAACTATTTATAAGAGCTAATGGTGCCTTTTAGGAGGGCATTTTTTTAAAGATTTTTATTTATTTATTTGACAGATAGAGATCACAGGTAGGCAGCGAGACAGGCAGAGAGAGAGAGGAGGAAGCACGTTCCCTGCTGAGCAGAGAGACTGATGTGGGGCTCGATCCCAGGACCCTGGGATCATGACCTGAGCCGAAGGCAGAGGCTTTAACCCACTGAGCCACCCAGGCGCCCCATAGGAGGGCATTTTATTAACTTTTCTTTATCGTGTGGAATGGGACTAGATAAGCAAATGTAAAAACAACACACCTAGATATGATAAGGCTCAGAGGCCCTGGTACAAGTCCAAATGCACCTTTTGGTTGGGATCTAGAGGATTCAGAGGAGTCAAGGGTTGTTGGAAAAGACAGAGAAAATGAAACAAGAAACAGGCTACTTACCTCTTGTTCTAGGCTCTAGACTTTATAGAGCAGTAAAAGGAATTTTGAAGTTTCTTTCCCTGATACCCAGCACAACTCACCTTGGAAAGAAGGAAAGGTCTGCCCAGGAAGAGATAATATGCATTTCTTCAGGCAGTCACATCTTATCATCTCTGGGGAAACACCGTCTAATGATGGATGGATGAATGGAGGGCACCAAAACCTGAAAAAGAAAATGGTATTTCATTATTAAACTTTATAATTGCTAAGGTTTCATACTTTATACTTCATACAGAGTGATATTGACTGTAATGCACATATACTGGTTATTGAAGGAAATATGTTATGTATCTATATAGATTTAGTTATTACATGTATATATTATATTATATTATATTATACACATACATACTTACATGCTGACCTATGTGCTAAGTGATTAAAGGAAGGATCCAAGACCAAAAAAAAAAAAATGTCAGTTTATCTGAACTTATGAGCTCAGAAATCAATTTTGCAGATAGGATATACATACAAAGCATACCTAATAATAAAATCCAAGAAAAAGTTCCCAATTAGTGGGATGGATAGTAAATGAAACAAAAATTGATAATAGAGCAAATAGTTTCATGTGTTTTTTTTTAAATTTTATTTATTTATTTGATAGAGATCACAAGTAGGCAGAGAGGCAGGCACAGAGATAGAGGAAGGGAAGCAGGCTCCCTGCTGAGCAGAGAGCCTGATGCCTGGCTTCATCCCAGGACCCTGGGATCATGACCTGAGCCGAAGGCAGAGGCTTTAACCCACTGAGCCACCCAGGTGCCCCATCATGTACTTTTTTTAAGGTCTCTTGGAGGAGATGTTAAAGGACAGTGAGTGTTAGAGTCAATGGAATAGATGGTTATGTGGGAGGGGGAGAATCAGCATGAAAAAAGGTATAGAAGTGGGTATGTGAACACTTCTTTGAGATTGGTGGGTTCCATCTCAGTGGTTGCCTAAGAGGCAGGCTTCAGTTACAACTTGCACAAACCAATCAGAGGGCTGCCTGACCCTAACGTAGACCTTTCCTTTTCTGGCCTTCCGCTGTTCTACTCAGTAACTCCCCCAAACATCAGCAGGAAGTAAGATAGGGTTATGAGCCACATAAACCCAATATTTTGCTCAGGACATATGCTTGCATTTTAGCCTTGACCAATGATGCTGGAGTGGTCAGGGTGTGATTATGTTGGTTTTCTCATATTTCTTTTACCTGTCCTAGGCTGGGTTCTACCCCCTTAAAATCACTTTGTACACTTTTTCACCTGAGCATTAGGCATTACAAAAAGTTCTAATTGCTCCCACAGCATGTCAATGTTGAAGATAGATTTTGAAAAGCATTCTCTATAATAATGTTGATATTTAACACATTTTGCACTGAGACAAAATGTTCCTTTTGGTTGCATTTTAGAAAATCCCAGGTCTCTGGATGTGCCATCTGTTCAAGAAAAGGTGTAATTCCATTGCTTTGGGGTCCTTGGGCCTCCCCCTGGTTATCTCTTGAAATAGAGCCCATCTGGATACCAGTTCATGGCTGTACTTTCTGTAGATCCAGGAAGAATAGCTTTTAGGAAAAGGCAAAAATCAAAGTGTCTGGTCAAGTCATTTGTCTGATGCGATATCCACAAGTTGGTCTTTCTTATTCTACTATAGATATTCTAAAGTTACAACTTCAGCTTTTATATTCTTCCATCATGTACTGTTAACAATTCAAAAGAAAGAACTAAGGAATAAAAACAAATAACTTTGTCAGAACAAATTCAGAGATAATTCTTCTCAACCCTCAGGGCATTAGGAGGGACCTAGAGAGAGTGGTCTTAAATAATTCAAGGAGATTCTCTTTAATTTAAGGTTTTGGTTTTGGTTAAAATCCATGTTTCCCTAGGATGTATTACTCTAAATTGACACAGATCATGTTCACTTTAGAGTGCCAAAAGAACACAACGGCATTTTATTAAGGAGAAACAGAACTAGAGGTGGAGAGTCGTTGGTTCTGGAAAACTGAAACAGAGAAAGAACCAGAGTGTGAGGAATACAGATGAAGAATGCTAGGACCTTAAAAACAATGATGACCAGAGGACAGCTTGTGCCTCCCTGCATTTCCGTAAGTGGTATAGGCAGGCTCCGTGATGGCAGAATGCCTGGTATTTGCCTTCCCCCTCCCCTTGTGGGTTGGCAAAAAAAAATTACTCATTCTGAAGATTGAAGACTTTGAGATTTCTCTTGGGGCATAAAAATGAGAAGCTTGGCTCCTAGGAAACACAGAATGGGGCTTTGCACTGATTTTTCACTCAGGCAGCATTTGCATGACATTCTCTATTCTTCCTCAAAAGCATAAAAGGAAAACCTGCCTGTGAATGGGTCAAAATCTTTTAAACTTTCTTTCCATTGGAGTATGATGCAGCAGAGATGCATGCCCTCCTTCCCAGACTATGTCACCTTACTGTTGTATACTCCACCAAGCTGTAATTTGGGGAGACAGGGAGAGCTGTACAGAGAATTACAGAAGGGTGTCAAATGACAGAAATAAAAGAAGAGATGTGAGCAAGAGACTGGAAAAAAAATATGAAGGTTGATCTAGAAGTCAAGAAGGAAGGGGAAGGTCCTGTACTAACACCAACTGATTCACTAAAACTATGACTTTTCTGATCTTCTCTGATCTTTTTCTGATCTTCTTGTCAATATTAAAGTACAACAGAGGGAGGCCAGAGGAAAGGCAGGCCATCACCTGTCACCTTCACCACAATCTGGTCTTTCCCAGCTGGCACAGAAGACCCTCCATAGCTTGGCCCAGGCTTGGTCTGCACCTCCTCTTGTCTTTGACTCATGTCCCAGGCTCCTTGTCATTGCTCATGCCGTGCCCTATTCTGAAGCATACTTCTATCTCCTTTCCACTTCCCTAAATTCCATCTATCCTTGTATATGTCACAAGCCTCTCCCTTTGTGAAACTCCCACTGCCTCTCCAATCGAGTGTGATGTCTTTTTTCTCTGAATAATCAGTGACTTATTCAGACCATGTTTTCAACACTTGGCACATCTTATTTGCTCCAAAAATGTTTACAGAACACAGACTATGTGTCACACATTGTTTTAGATGCTATTCACTGTTTTCATGGAGTTGAAGGTTATTTGTATCATGTGTCCCTAAAGTACCTTAAAGGAGAGACTGTTGCATTCATTCATCTTTGGATCTTCTGCACATCTACTGCACTTAGAAGGGACTTAGTAGGGGTGCCTGGGTGACTCAGTGGGTTAAAGCCTTTACCTTCAGCTCAGGTCATGATCCCAGGATCCTGGGATTGAGCCCTACATCGGGCTCTCTGCTCACTGGGGAACCTGCTTCTGCCTATCTCTCTGCCTGCCTCTCTGCCTACTTGTGATCTCTGTCTGTCAAATAAATAAATAAAATCTTTAAAAAAAAAAAAGGGGGGGGGACTTAGTAAACTCTGTTGAGTCAAATGGAATATAATTTAAGCGGTAATATTTTTTCTTTCCTTGGAAGATTCTATCCCATAAAACCAGTCCTTGGTTCTGTTAGTATGAGAAGTTCCCTGCCTCTAACATGTAGAACTTCTTTCTTTGTCAGAAGAACAATTGAGTATAATAGATGCTGAGGATATTAAGAAGACCTTCCACACTGATCCATTGCTGTAAAGGTCCATGAGTTTGTTTCTAAGGCTTTGTGAATCTTCTAATATGTTGTCTTCCCTTGTTTTGTTTTCTGTAGATTCCCTAAGACATCCATAATCCCCTAACATGGAAAGAATATAGCAAAGAGAATTTGTTCTTAGTTCTGAGGGAAAAAACTACCAGGTCACAGTATTATCATTTGACCATTCTCAGGAGTTTCTCTGGAGCATTATCTTTCAGACTGAAGGATTCTGGCCTGCCTTGGAGCAATTAAAATGCAGTGGTGTGTTGGCCAGAGGGAGCCATGAGCTGGAAGAGTAGTTCTTTGGAAGAGTAGTTCGCACTTCCATCATGTTCATGAGTGAACTGCGTTTGCTTTGGGGGATTGTGCCTGGTAGACCCTCAATGCATAATTTAATAAAAATAAATGAATAAAAGGAGAATTAAGTCCAAATTTGGTAAACAGTCATGAGTTATCCTAGAACAAGATTATCAACCAGAGTTCAGCAACCATGGCTTTGGCTTCTCTGCACTTCACTAACCTACAGAATCATCAGCACAACTGTTGATAGTTGCTGATAACATGCCATGTAGTACAATCTCCACCATGTGTCTATCTCCTCTTTAGAGGCTTTCCATGAAAGAGGAGCCCCCATGATTCTTGGTACAGAGCTGAGCACATAGAGATGGGCTTACCTGAACAATAAGAAACTGTTTTTGAAAGGATGTATGTGGCCCAGCTACTCTCTGAGGTCCCTCAGACTTTTAATATTCTGAAGCGCATCAGCTGTATCTTTTTCATCGCATGTAACCCCAGATACAAATTGCTATTTCTTCAAGGAAGACTTTTTTTTTTCAAGGAAGACTTTTTTAGATCATATTTTCCCCCAATTTCAAAAAACAATATTCAAAAAAAGAACTCAGAAAAGACAAAGACTACATACCAAAAAAAAAAAAGAAAAGAAAGAAAGAAAGGAAGAAAAAATAAGGGCACTTGGGTGGCTCAGTCATTAAGCTTCTGCCTTCAGCTCAGGTCGTGATCCCAGGGTCCTGGGATCGAGACCTATATTGGGCTCCCTGCTCAGAGGGGAAGCCTGCTTCTCCCTCTCCCCCTCCCCCTGCTTATGTTCCCTCTCTCACTCTCTTTCTCTGTAAAATAAATAAACAAAATCTTTTAAAAAACAAAAAATAAAAAATAAAATAAACCATTTGTGCTGTGGTCCCATAGTAAGAGATGTTGGCCTCTTCCTTCATATTTTGTTATAAATGTTACTAATTATCATGGGATAATTAGTATGGTCATCTGTGGTCCTCTCCAAACTCTAAGATTTTCTGGTTTAACAGTGAACCCTGATTCAGACCTGTCCCCTGAATCCTGAATCTGAACCCTCAGAATTTTCTTTGTAGAAAATCATGATTCCTAGTATTTGACTTAGTCTGTTAGTTTGAAAACTCCTTGGGAATTTGGACTTAACATTATCAACATTCTATTTCACATAGATCATGTTTTCACATTATTTCTTACGAATTTCTGGATTAATGAGTGAATATTTCAATGTGCTTATTGCCTCCAGTTTAATTACTGGGATCTTGATGCTGAGGTAGGAACCTAGTGGGCAACTTGGATCAGGCAGGAGAGTTTGCAAATGTGAGCCAACATGTTATACTCACTGTTCCTGAGCTGTGGTGCCAGATTTATAGTGATGGCCAATGGATTCTGAGCCCTTTATGAGAGGAAATGTCTTCCTAGCAGGGAAAATACACAAAAGATGCTTCCTTTGCTTTACGTTTTAAGTAGATTTTTCTTGCAGAGAATCTCTTTTAGGGGAAATTGTTCAAATGCACCTAAACAACGTATGAAAGATTACCTTGGCGATTATAGGTCTCAGCTCTTGTAACATGAACTTCTTTTGGAAAGAAAAGTAAGTGATATCCTCCCATCTTTTATTTTTAGCATAAACACTTCACCATAGATTTACAGGAACATCGATTTCCCAGGAAGATGGATGGGACCAAGTGGTGGCCCCCTAGAGAAAAAAAAGTCAAGTCTAATTCATTTCTCTGGAGTTATCCAAAAGCAAAATACTTGGAATTCAGAAAATCTCAGGAAGTTGAAATTAACAAAAAATAACATGAAAGACTAGTGAGTGGTGCATCCATTGATGCTAAAAATAGGTCAAATCCCATTAAGAAGGACGATGTATTAATAAAAAATGTCACTGTGGAATGTGGGGAGTAACAGGTGAATTGTAAGTAAATAGGGTCAGAATTTCTGCCCAGGCTAGGAAAGCTGGAATCTTCCAGAAAGATGTCAATATGGAGTTAGAAAAGCCAGTGGACCAGGCTATTCAGAAGATACATGGTCTCCACCACTCATGAGAGCAATGCAAAATAAGAAAGCAGTATGGGGTTATCTACTCATAATATATAAGAAAGTTCCAAAAACAAGAGTGCAGAAACAATATTCATTTGGCTTTGTAGTATCTTTCTTTTCTTTTTTTTTTTAACTTTATTTTATTTTTTCAGTGTTCCAAGATTCATTGTTTATGCGTCACACCCAGTGCTCCATGCAATATGTGCCCTCCTTAATACCCACCACCAGGCTCACCCAACCCCCCAACCCCCTCCCTTCCAAAATTCAGTTTGTTTCTCAGAGTCCACAGTCTCTCATGGCTCATCTCCCCCTCTGATTTCCCCCAACTAACTTCTCCTCTCCCTGTCCCCATGTCCTCCATGTTATTCCTTATGCTCCACAAGTAAGTGAAACCATATGATAATTGACTCTCTCTGCTTGACTTATTTCACTCAACATAATCTCCTCCAGTCCCATCCATGTTGATATAAAAGTTGGGTATTCATCCTTTCTGATGGAGGAATAATATTCTATTGTATATATGGACCATATCTTCTTTATCCATCCATCTGTTGAAGGGCATCTTGGCTCTTTCCACAGTTCGGTGACTGTAGCCATTGCTGCTATGAACATTAGGGTACAGATGGCCTTTCTTTTCACTACATCTGTATCTTTGGGTAAATACCCAGTAGTGCAATTGCAGGGTCATAGGGTTGCTCTATTTTTAATTTCTTAAGGAATCTCCACACTGTTTTCCAAAATGGCAGCACCAACTTTCATTCCCACCAACAGTGTAAGAGGGTTCCCCTTTCTCCACATCCTCTCCAACACTTGTTGTCTACTGTTTTACTAATTTTGGCCATTCTAACTGGTGTTAGAATGTGGTTTTGATTTGAATCTCAATGTGGTTTTGATTTGAATCTCCCTGATGGCTAATGATGATGAACATTTTTTCATGTGTCTGTTAGCCATTTGTGTGTCTTCTTCGGAGAAGTGTCTGTTCATGTCTTGTGCCCATTTTTTGACATGATTATCTGTTTTTTGAGTGTTGAGTTTGGGGAGCTTTGTCTATAGTGTCATTTGTGAATATCTTCTCCCATTCCATGGGTTGCAGTATTTTCCTTTATAATTATCCCTCAAACAAAAATTTGTTGATATTTTTAAATAATATTGATGTTACTAAAATCCTTGTAAGAAACTATGCCCCTCACCATGCCTAGCACCTAAGACATTAAATAATTTTTTACTACTTTTTAATTGATTAATTGATATCAGGACGAAGGAAAGTCCAGTTTCATATTCAAATCTTCCATGAATAATTCATTACTATATTATAAACTTGAGTAAATTTTGGCATTCAGGGTTTTCTCTTATGTATAAATTCTAAAACCAAAATGATTTAAAGGGCACTAGGAAGTCTTAAAATAATTCAAGAAGGTCTTGATATTCACTTAGGTTATCTTTAACATCTTGAGACTCCAGTAGTTTTAAAGATCTGGAGTCATACTCCTGTTCTCTGCATATCCTATGTGTTGCAAAAGTGACACTGCCCTGAAAACTGTCAAAATACTATGAACACTGAAAATATTACCATGATCATTGCCTTAGAAAATAAACACCTAGGTTTTAAAAGAGACATGTCACTCTTCATACATGTTATTTCTCATGGTGGAAGCCTGGCAGATCCCTAAATCCACTTTACCCTAAGGACGTGTGCCCCCATGTCTCTGATACAATTAGCCAATACAGCACCCAGCAAGGCCATGCCATTTATTGGTTCTCACTGGTGGTGTTTTTCTGTAAAGTGGCATGGATATTTGTAGATTTTATCCTCCTTTGAGGTTAAGCAATTGCATCCCACTAACTGGCCATAACACCTTACTTCACCTTCTTGGCAGAAACTGTATTTTCTTGGAAGACTATCAACTGATATCTTGTAGCTGACCACCCATAGAGCTACAAGTCAGGGCCTAGAAGACCTGGCTATGGTTTAGTATCTACTGATAGTGAGGGCAAAAATGCATGGTCCCTTTCATGACAAATGAAGCATGAAGGTTGATGATGAATGAACAATGGATCAACATCTTGGTTGAGTACCTGTCCTATGCCTCATGTGGAGGGTCAGGTTTAGAGAAAAAGAGTCCTTCCTTCAAGAGCTATACAATCTAGTTGAGAAGCTAAACATAAACATAAAAAATAGCACAGAACCTAGATTTTCATCTTCATGAGGATTTGGATGGCACACAAAACAAAGGCTGAAGGGTTCAGGAGGAGTAAACTGAGGGTGTCAGTGGTAGGGGAAGTTTCACGGAAGGAGCTCAACTTGCACTCTGCCTTAAGAGGACAAGTGAAAGTTACAAGGGGAAGTGAGGATGCTAACCCCTACCAAGCAGATGGGTTGTGTGGGAAATCGTAAGATAATGAAAGGTCTTGACATCTTGTCAAAGAAGTTTAGACTCAGTGTGGCTGGGAGTAAAGACTCACTAGAGATTTTGAGCTCGAGAATGGCCTGACTATATAAAACAGCTGAAAGTACAAAACGGCGATCAGTCTGGGACTTTTCCTCATGGGTACAGAGAACTGAGGTATTAATTCAGGTATGACAGACTGAATATCTTCCACGGCCTCTGAAGTGTACCAAGATCTCTGATGCACACTCTTCCACAACCCTGTGTCCAGTACAGGTATATGTCTAGGCCCCAGCCATACCAAGAGTTCACTCAGGAGCAAGTCACTAACGAGAACGGAAGTTTTGGATTTTTAAAATAATTAATGGGGTTTATGCTTTATCCCCAAATTAGGCATCCCTTGAACTGGTGAAAATTTACAAAAATACCCCTGTTCAGAATTTGCGATAGTCACTCCAGAGGAAACTAAAGTGTGTGCCTTTGTGAAAGGCAGAGTGATTAAAAACAGACTTCAGAGCCAGAGCATCTAGATTTGCATCCCAGCTCTACCACTTATTAACTGTGTGGCCTTGAATAAATTTCTTAAGCTCTCTGGGCCTCTCAATTCTAAAACAGGAATAATTATAGCACCTATCTTATGGATATGTTTAAGAATTGAATAGGTTAATTTTTGTAAAGTACTTAAAACCTGAGAACTAAGGACAAAGTGCTATATAAATATTTGCTACTAATAAATAATAAAAAAGTAATGTGGAAAATGCAGAATTTTTCCTAAGGAAAGTAAGGTTTTGAGGTACCATAGGGATTATTTAACCCACTGAAGAGAGATAAACATCTTAAAAATTTTAGATCATTGATTATAGCAGTGTATCTCCACATGGGTAGATAGAGGGATATTTTGTCCATCGGGGACATTGGCAATATCTGAAGACACTTTTGGTTGTTGTAACTGTGGTGCAAAAGCATGGGGTCTGAGGGAGCTACTGTCATCTAGTGGGCACAGACAAGGGATGCTTCTAAACATTCTATATACATAGTAAAGACTCCCACATCACAAAGAATTATGCTGCCCAAAGTCATCTTAGTATTGAAGCTCAGGAACCTGGACTTTATAACATATGCACATGTTACTGTTCATGACAAACACATTATGACAAACATGTCAGCAGCGTGGGAGCAAAAGGAAAGTCCCAAATGCATCCCCTCATGCACTTCTTGTGTCCCTCACATCCCTCTGCTCACCCATTTTAAAATGATGGTCACTGATGACAGTTTCCTATTGCAGGCTGTGAGTAATGATAAACAAGGAGTAGAAGTTTGGGAAGTTTTTTTTTTTTTTTTTTAAATTTAGTCCATCACTATGTGCTAACATTGTCAATATGTCCGTCTTTATGCCAAAGAGAATGTGTTGTACGAAAGAGGATGAAATCCACTCCCTCGGAAACATTCTCTCTGGCTGAGAAACCAAGAGCAACACTTAGCAAATTATTAGAGTGCCTCGTACAACTGTGTGTGACTGAGATTGAGAAAACAGCTTGACACCACACGCACTGTGACTAGTCCTGGAAAGGAAAAATTAGCTTCATTTCAAATTTCATGAAGGCTCCGTGCAGTCCAAGCGGAGCTGGAGATATCACTGGGTTTTGATGGATGCCGGATAGGGCATTCTTTTGGATGCCACTGGATTAGTGAAAGCTGGTGGTGAGAATATTCATGTGTGCACGGCACAATAAAGAATTGTCTCTGGAGGGTTATTTCAGGAGCTGAGGGTAAGGAGAAGCTTGGTGAGAACAGGAAATAAATTTGGATAAAGATGGAGCCAGTTAAAGCATTTAGACCCGTCCTTGAAGGTTACAGGGGAAATATATGTCCAGATTCTTCATGCATGAAACAACAAGAAGAAAGATGTATTTTTAAAACACTGGGCTATATCGCTTGAAGGCAGACTTCAGCAAGGAAAATACAGGGATGGATCATGTGTCCTGCCCTTACTGTGAGGTGAGGAGAAGGGCCTTCTGCTCTGGAGACCAATGCATAAAGTACAAGCAGCTAAATCCGTGTGCTTCCTGGGAAAGGTGTTGTTTAACCTAGCAACAGTTTGAAGTTTATAGACATTTGCATGCCGAGATGTGCTACTGCACAGCACCATTTACAAACACTGCCATGAGCCCAGCCTTTAGCTTGGGGTGGGTATCATGTTTACTTAGCTATCTGGTTTTTTTCCTTTTCTTTCTTTCTTTCCTTTTTTTTTTTTTTGGTTACTAAATTATACATGTAAATCAATATGTATCTTGAATTTACATATCAAATGCAAATGGTGCGACTGTCACTTTTTCTCCTGTTCCATATTTGTTCTCTGCAGAATGAATACCATATGCACCTTCAATGAATCACTCTGGGCCTTTGCCCTTCTTGCTTCTCAGAAAATCATTATGGATGAAATAGGGAGAAGAGTTCTCCAGAGCATTCCAAAGAGCCAAGGACCACACATGGCCAAACAGAAATCCAAAATCAGATAGTCCATCTGGGAAGCATGTCCAATATCAAACAATAGGGGGTGATGGTAGCTGCTACAAACTGAGGAATGGATGCCCTACTTAAATATATTAAGTGTAAAGAGAAAATTACATCTGCTTGGAAGGGGGAAACAGACCTAGACCAAAGGGCCGGAGAGCTATGCTTTGGATGTCATCATCCTGTGCCATACATATGTGCCCACAGTAGAGATGTAGGACTCAGGCTGCCATCACTAAGAGGGATCTATTCCTCATACCCAGTGCCCTCGTCAAGGGTAAGTCCTCCCAGTACCTCATCAAGGGTAAGTCAAGGTCACCACCATTCATATGTAGTCCCAGGCTCCTAATACAATGACTCTCTTCTCCTTGGCTGACTTATCAGTCTTTCAAGGGTCCGTGGCCCCAGCCGGTCTCTGTGGGCAGGGTCCAGGGCCCTTCTTTCTATCTGCCACCCTATCCACATTGACTTACAGATCCATGGCTCATTTGGCCTTCTGATTGCTCAATTCAGTGGTTACAACCCAAGCTCCGTCCCAAAATCCTCCCTAAAGAATCCTATCCACCTTTAATAAAAAGAATCAAATAAACCTCCAGCCATGATTGCTAGGAATATTTTGGAGCAGAAAAGCAAATTAGCTCCCCCTTTGCCCTCTTCTAATTCTACCTCTAAAATTCTACCCAGCTATTTCTGACATCATCTTTTCTCATGTAAAATAATTTCTACTATTAACTGAATAAAATGGAACAAGATTAATTCTGAGATTTTTAAAAAACTAAATTTGAGTTTGATCCTTTTCACCAAATCTCATTGCATTTTTTTTTTTTTTGCCAGTTCAGTACAGTTTCCCATTAAGAGCTATCAAATTCAATCAAGGTACTCAATTCTTATGGTTCAACTTTTCTGAAATTCAGTGTTCTTCTCTCCTTCTCAATGAACTTTGCTAACTACATGCATAGAGTTGTCATTCAACGTTAGTTACATCGAACTGATGTATTTCAAGTCTTTCATATCCAAGACAGGAGTAATAAGACCTTAATCACTTCCAAATGGAAACAAAGTTCTCTGATCTTTGACAGCCGTGCTGTGCCAGCATCGTCGATTCCCCTGTCGTCCCATCCAAATGGTGAAAATAACTCTACTACCTTTACTTCTGACCCTTCCCCAACCCTCACCCATCCCAAGAAGGGATGTCTTGGGGATCCAATTACATTCAAGGTGCAGTGGCTAGTTTCAAAGACTGAAACACATCATAATTCTCACCACCAGCTTCAAGGATAAGAGTTAATGCTCAGACCGCCCTAAAATAACTTAAGCTATGTTTATTTAATTTACTTCCTCCATACCCACATGTACATACATCATTTTTTTCTCTTTCTTTCTTTTTCTTTTTCTTTTTTTCTTTTTCTTTTTTTTTTTTTTTTTTTGGTGCTAGGAGAGAAAGCAAACCCATGTACACTGTAATGGAACCACTAATGAGCTGATGTTATCTGCCAGCCTCTTTAAAATGCTGTTCCCTTCCTGTTTTGCATTTGTTGGGTTATAATTTTAAATTACGCATGCATCCCCAACTCTCCACCTCACCCCACCTCTCTAGAGCTTTCTTCTGCCCCTTTCTCTGGGCCATCCAAGAATCATTTCTTGGGGGATTGATAGGGATTCACACTTCTACATGCATGTGTGTGTGCACGTGTACATAATTTAGTGCCCTGTGATTTTAGATTTTAGATTGAAAAAGAATGTGTGTGCACACAAATTCTCCTTGCATATATGTAAACACATTCATCCTGTTTCACCTTTCTTCAAAGTAACTTTTTGAGCTTCTTTAGCATTTTTTGTTTCCTGTGGACTTTATGTTCCCTAAAAAGATAGCTTTTTTTGCTTGCTTGCTCGTTTGTGTATTTAAACAAAATCCTCATTGTCCAGTGAGGATGGACTAGATCCTCCTGGATGAAGCTTCCTAATTTGGAAAGAAGAAGAATTGATATTTTGTTTGGGGGAAAGAGTAGTTTCTTATGGATAAGTTTATCATACCTCCAACTTCCCCAACAGAAGCTTGATTTTCACCTGCTAATCTATATAATTATGAGTAGCATCTTTTTTACTTTCAGCATTTGCCTGGCGAGGGCCATAAATTATATGGTCATTGTTATGCCTAGCACTTACGTGCAGCATAATGACATCTGCTGATGAAATGTGTTTGCTAAAAAAATGGTATGCACAGGGGCACCTGGGTGGCTCAGTCGAATGAATGTCCAACTCTTGATTTCAGTTCAGGTCACGATCTCAAGATTGAGAGACGGAGCCCTGAGTTGGGCTCTGCTCAGCTCAGAGTCTGCTTGAGATCTGTCCCTCTGCCCTCTCTCCCCACTCACACTCTCACTCTCTCTCTCAAATAAAATAAATAAATAAATAAATAAAATCTTTACTTAAAAAAAATGGAGTGCACAAAGATGAAGAAACATTTCAGAAAGGCAAACATTAGTTCAAACTGTGTAGTAAACCAATAATCTATGCTGAACACCCCAAATCTATCCTTGGCCTGTGCCCATTATCCCCTGTGCACCCAGGATCTTCATGTTAGTCCCTGACTTGTCTACTCCCCCTCTAATTTTGCTATTTGTCACACAATCTACTATAATATAGTGGGAAATTCTCAGGTCTAACACCAAACTCAACTAGCATAAGAGACGTTTTCAAATTCCAAGTTCTAGTAAATGACAGAAAAAGGATTTGGACCCAAAATCTGACCTCAGGTTTACTGGTTTCTCTACCACCTTCTGAGTGCTCAGTCTCAGGAGAGCTTTCCCAGACTATAACCCACTAGAATGCTGGCTTCTGGATTTGAATCTCTCATATCTCTCTTCTCCATTGTCTCAACATAATCAACAGAGGCTCATTAAGTGTCCTGCTTTGTCAGAGCTTTGGATCTCCTCAGTGTGTGTGTGCAGTTGTTTCCCGATCACCCAGCAGGACTCAGGATGCAGGAAGCGACTCTTTGAATCTGCTCTCCAAGACCCAGCTCACACATCCTCCTTGCCATTCAGCCCAGCAGAAAGCTCATGCTCTACTGAACTCCATGTACTCTCAGTCTGTAGCTCTAATTTGTCAATGAAACATAAGGGCCTAGTGACATCTCTTATCTTTTGTCATTTTTCTTGTATTTATGTGAGTCCCTATCTGGACTGTAAGCACCTTAAGAGCAGAGACAAGGTCATCCTTTAGTAGTTATCAAAGGACTGGACACAGAGAAGTTGTTGAGTGGATTTTGGCTGATGACCACTGTACACCATGAGAATGAAACCCTCAGGTCACACACTCTAGTAAACCCATAGAAGCTTTGTGGAAATGGAAACGACACCTAAGTCAGCTTCTTACCCACTGGGTAAGTGTGTAAGGCACGCATTAGAGACTCCACATCACGGAGCTCTTTGGCTATCAGAAGTAGAAAGGGCTTTACAGATTGTCTAACTCAAACGTCTTTTTTTTACGGATGAAAACCAGGCTGACAGCTTGTTCAAGGACACACCACAAGTTGGTGGCACAGCTGAATCCTAAAATGCACACTGATGCCCCCTCTTCTGCCAGCTTCCCTGTAAGCCATGCCCAGCCTTCAGGAAAGAGACTTAGAGGCAGAATATCAATTTCCTAGTCAGGGAGTTTTTGATTTGGCCGTGAAATAGAGGCTCATGCTCCCTCAATATCATTTCCTGGCCTTTTTTTTTTTCTTGTAATTTTAGGATTTTTTTTTCCCCAAGTCATCTCCAGACCTGTAATCTCCCGAACTGCTTGTCCACAATCACTCTAGCTCTCCACAGGAGGGAATCATCTGTGGAGTGGCTGCCAAAAATCAAGAATATTCTTCACAACAGGCCTCTGCCAGGATAGATCTCCAGACCCCACTCTCATTGCTCTTTGCCTTCTCCTTCGGATTTCTCTTACATCTTTCTCTCCACACTCCAGTGTCATTCAGCCTCGCATTTGTGTGTGCTTAGCTTCCTCCTCCCCGCTCCTGCTAACATCTCCCTCCCTCTCTCTCCCCTGGAAGCAGACATTTGTGCTAAGAGGCACCATACTCTCTCTGGCTCCAGGCTTTTCACAAAAAATTCTTCCTCCCCAGAGCTCAGCCTTCAGTCTCTGATTCCTCTCCCTGCCCAGGAGCTCCTTGGCTATTTCTCCTAAAACACAAGGCCCTTCATTACTGACCTGGAAGCTCCTCTCCAGGGAATCTATTTCGAACAATCAAACTGATTGGTTTTTTGTTTGTTTGTTTAGTTGCTTTACGTTCCATTGGTAGATACTATATTATTTTTATCTATAATTTAGAGGCATTTCTTAGTGTATGTGGTAAATTTTTATAAAAACTATCTGGACTATTGATCTAGTGGTCTAAATCATGATCCCATATTACAATACCATACTCAAGATGGAATCAGATTAAATGTTGACTCACAAGGCCTTGGGAATATGGTTTATGTACCACTTTTGTATTCTATACCAGATGCTACTACAACACAAAAATCCTTACATAAGCTAACACTCCTGACATGGTCAGGTATGAAATTTTAAAGTTAAGAAGAAATTTAAAACAAAATGGCAACTTATTAAAGAGGAAGAGAAAGGAGGTAAAGAGAGAGACAATTTTTGCCAATTACCCATTCATTCTTACAAAGAGAAAATAGAAACATAAATTCTTTTTTACAAGGTCCCCAGCCTGTCGTCACACAGCCCTCAGTGTCCTCCCTCAACACTCTGGGGTCTCTGGGCATGCATGTGATTCCCACCCTCTATCCCTTATTGGCTATGACCCACCTCAGGCCCAGCTCTGCCTTCTGCTTACTCAAGGTATATTGTTTTAATTCCTTCTCTCTTTTCCCGAAGTAAAAAATTTCTCAATCTTGGCTTTCATTATCCCCCAGTTCAAAGCTATACATTTTCTGAACACCTCAGTCAAAAGTCCTGTCTTCTCTCTTCCACCATCCTGGCAAGGTCCACACTTTTCCTTCCTGCCAAACCTCAGGAGCTTCTTAGCAGTAATATGATAACCAGTACGTGCAGCTTGGCTCAAATAACGCCCTACCCCTCTGTCTGTTCAGTCACCTGGGGAGGACAAAGCATCCATTCCTTAGTCCATGGACCATCTATGGGCATGTCCTTTGCACTGTCTTCTTTTAGGAATTAGGAGGGATATAATACAAGAGAAACCCTGCCCTCAAGCAGCTTACAAGTCTAGGCAGTGAGTTGCCTACACAGGGAAGGAAATGAAGCATACAAAGGCGAGAAGCCCCCTCTAGGGCGCACGATGGCATAGGCAGTTGGTGGCAGATCCTGGCTAGAAGAAGTGATCTGCATGGGAAGTGACCTGCCAGGACAAGCTGAATGGAGATGGGGCTTCAGTACTGTTGGCTGTCTTAACAGGCGACATGCTAACTTGCCTAGAAAGTGAGGGAGAGCCTGATGCCATGGCCTGCACTGCAGCCTTCCTCTTTGTACCACCTGGCAGTCTTAAGAAAGCCCCCAAGCTCTAGCAGCCACGTGCAGTGGGAAGGAGGTTTGGGGGTTAATGAGTTTTGTTAGCATGTTACTTTAATTGCTGCCGTTATTTCTGAGCATACGCCTAGAGGCTTGCAGTGAATGCATTTTATTATTAATATTAAGCATTTTGTACAGTACTTTCTGTTTGCTAAGTGCTTTATAATCATTAATTAGTTATCCCTCCTGACACCCTTTCGAGGTGATCCAGGGCTCATTCATTCCCCTGTTCTGTTGAAAACAGCGGCCCCAACATGTTGAGGTTAAATGACTCAGCCAAGGTCACCAGGCCCATCAGGGAAAGGCTAGGATTAGAAATCCCCTGTCTCCCTTCAGGCCAGGGCTGATGCTGCTGGACCCAGCAGTTTCCCTAGACAGAGCTCATAAATGTTACAATAAATAAATAAATGGAGCTGGAGGCAGGAAAAAAAAAAAAAAGGTTCCAAGGCCTCATGACTAAGGCCTGGGGACACCTCTGTCACAGTGGCACAGAACTGGAAATTGCTGAGAGAAGAGCAAAACTGAGCTCAGTCATAACATAACCTTCGCATTCTCACAGCCAGTTTTAACAGGTCCTCCTGGAGATCCTCGCTGTCCTTGTTGCTGGCTTCTCTGAGTTTCCTTTGCACATTCGTTTTTAACTCAGAAGACATTTACTGCCCAAAAGGGCTCCGCGATGTATAATAAGTGGTGATGCCTGGAAGAGCACCGTGTCAATTTAATTTGAACCAATTTGACAAGTCTGATACACTCTCAGGACAGCAGCCCACCGTGCGACAACACAAGACTTCTCTTGTTAGGTCCTTACCCTCGCTATTTCTCCTGCAGGTAATTACCTCAGATCAAGAGACCGATTGTAAACGCGACGTTTTGCTGACAACACAAAGCTGGGGAGAAGCAGGAACTCCAGTTTGAGAGGCAAGGAAAATGCAACACGATGTGCGGCCCTCTCTAAGCTGCTATGCGGCAAATGGAATTCGGTCTTGACAAACGCACATTAATGCCATTGGCTAGGGAGAGGGGCGGACGGGAAAGTGCTGACCTACAGAAGGCACATTTTCTAAAGGTGTCCGCGGACCATGCTGTTGGAAAAACCACAGAGGGGATCATTAGAGCCAAGAGCCTCTGGGAGTTTTCTTTTTATTTTAAAATAACACATCAGCGTGGGAAAGAGGGTTTTTTCCCCCCACTTCTTTCCCCACACCTGCCCACGCCTACTCTCCGGTACTTCTGCCAATTGGAGTAGCTCTTTAAGACATTTTCCAGGGATTAGTGATCAAAGCCGACATCCTGTAAGGAAATAGAGATCTTCTAAAAACAGGAGTACCCGATTTAAATCTCCTTATGGCAGATGTTTTTTTAAAGGAAAACCTGTTTCGCCTCAATGCAGGCAGGACAAGCCCAGCCTTGATTTATGCTCATTACTCTCGCAATCTTCCTTTCGGATGTGGGGGCGGCGGGGGGGGGGGGATCATGACTGTTCAGTTCGTAGCACATTTCTCACTTTCGTTTTGATGGTATTTCCAGAAAAATGTCATAGAACCAGATGGGCCACCTTCCCCCGCAACTCCCAAAGTTAGCTTTACCTTCAAGAAGAAAACACCATCAACGGTTTAGCACATATTTCGCAAGATTTCCTTCTTAGGTTTGTTTTCTTGTTCTAGGCGCTCTTTCTGTATTCTGAACTGGGCATATCCTAAGGGCCTTTCGCCTTGCTGGATATGTTGGGTGCATCGAGGCTGACCACAGTGAGGAAACACACGAAGAAAAGATACCAGGCTACATCCTCAGGGGACTTACCATTTAGGTGAGAAAAGAATATGGATTTGAAAATAAGAGTTCTACTCGAGACAGGTCAGGTTGCCGGTAGATGATCCAAGTGCTGAGACTGGTGGATCGAGCGTAAAAATAATCTGCTGATTATCTTAATAATCTACTTGAGTTTACTCAAACCCTGAGTAATGAAGCTACCCACCTACACACACAGACCACCCACACACGTGAACTTTTGTTCAAATCTAAAAGATTCATTTGTCCTAGAATTGCTGACCTGTGTTCTTTTACTTCTGCTTGATACACCTCAAGGTTTTAGAAGCTGGAGAGGAATTTGATTTGGAGTTTACTTAGTTCACAATGAAGACACCTCAGGCCTGACTCTGTATTTGTGGTTTCTTTGGAACAGGACCTCGTTCCTGGACACAAAGAACTTGTTTCCCTCAGTGAGGCTTTGTTTCTCTGGTGAGGTCCTAAACTCCTGAGCTGACCCCCCAAGGTTCCTTCACCTACTCTCATAAAGCTCTCACAGAGCCCTAAGTCTCCCAAAGGGAGGGAAGTTGTCATTGTTCCCGGAGACGTCTCATCGTCACAGCCCCTGGCAGGTGGCACCCTTTCCTGGTGGCTTTTCTTCTTCTTCTGACACCCTATCCAGCAGGGATCGCTCATCAGGTCCTTTCAGAGTGGCAATGCCTCATTGTACAGATTCTTTTGCTAGATGCCAAAGTGTCATTTGTTTAAGCAGTCCTTAGTAATAATATGGAAATAATAGCTTATATTAATTAAGCACCTCTTGTTATTGTGTGTAATAGATGATCTATGCTAAGTGCATTACAGCATTACTTCATACAGTCCCCATAACAGCCCTACGAAGTAGGTATATCTATTGTCCCCATGTTTAATGTGAATAACCTCGGGCTTAGAGACATTGCTAAGAATGTCAAGATTATATAGATAGTAGGTCACTGTGGCAAGGCTTGCAAGCGACTCTGACTGCCTCAAAACATTCTGCTCTTAGTGTCTGCCTCCCTGTATGAACACAAAGGAGATGATAATATGGAAGGTATACAGAATTGTTGTTCTTCCACCAAAACTACTTTAAAACCAGGTGAAAGCTTGGGACTAAGAAAAAAGATATGTGAACAAACAAAATAGATATCAAAACGTCCATGTACTGAGGCATACTCTGACTCGTAGGAGAATCATTCAAGTCTTTACCAGTGACTGGTGATTCTTCTTTTCCAAATAATCATCATCTTCTGTTCCTTCACTTACCAAAGGACAAAGAGCAATGATTCCCCCTTTAATGTGTAAGGAAAATGAAGTTGGTGGATACTATAGTTCTATTCCCAAGGAAATAAGGCTAATAAATGGAGGGGCAGGATATCAATCTGTTTGTCTGCGTCCTATCCATGATTTTTGAGAGGGCTTTTGGAAAACATTCTCTAAAATAACATTCAAATGTTCAGTTAATCTTCATCACTGTAAAGGGGTCCTTGTAAAAAGGGGATCATAAGTTATCGCTTGCTAGAATTGCAAAAACACTCCTCTAATTCAAACTCTCACTGAATGGTTGAGCTCTATGTCTTCATGGAATGTGAGAACATAATGTTTTGAAGGATCCTGTTGAACCAACCTAGGCTACAATTAAGCACAGTTGTACCAACCTAGGCTGCAATTGGTCATGAATCTAGAATATGGCTAGACCATGGGTTAATTATAACTAACCCAAAATCTAAAACGTATAATCTCCAAGAAGCCTTCCGTGCCTTCACAGGCTGTGCCACAACTGGCGTGGAATTCCAAGTCAAGAGACTGGTTTTAAGTTTCTTTATGTGGTTAGTGTCAACATAGTACTCTTGTAAATATTCATAAACATCTCAATAATCATGTCTTGACAGGTATAAAATAAAATTTTCTTACAATAATACAGATAAGAACAGCTCTATGAAGTTTTTCAAAGTCCAAATCAGTGACTCTGTTAAACGGACATGAAGCCCTATTTAAAAAATACTTTGCAGGTGTGCAAACCCACAGCTGTTTCCAGCAGGCCCTGCATGTTTGTTCCAGTGAATAAGTAGCAGACACGTGTAGGTGAACATCTGGAACTGGCTAGACAGCCCTCCATCTCTATTTTCAAACATGTTTGCTCAGTCTCAAACATACCTTCTTTGAGGATTAATTCTTTCAGTATAAATTTTCTGTGTCTTCATCTGAGGACTTCTAAAATTATATCATAAGGAATTTCCGTTCTATGAGGTCCATATTAAGGACATGTTTATGACAAAACTCTTGAAGATTTAGTCTCAGTGCATGATTCTGTTGAGCTTAGCTCATCCTCTGGACATAAGGGATTTAAAACATCCCCACAGGACATTTGTATAGCAGGTACAACTTTGAAATCCCCACATCTAATTAAACTTAACACATGTGTTTACTGAACATCTGCTTAACACAGTTCTAGTTACTGCGAGATGCAAGAGGAAGTACAGAAACTTCTCTGGGTAAATGTAAGCTTAGCTGAGAATAAAGGATTTGTACACATGAAGTAACAAATAAGCTGATAAAGGAGAATATGAAGTTCAAAAGCATGATGAAATGTATTATAGCCAGATATATACCAGAGTATCAAGGAGAGGTCAATATTGAAATTAGTATGGCCCTAAGATACTGAGTGACTGAACTCCTGCCTGGACTTCCTATGTGGAGAAGAGTGAGCATCAAGAAAATGGATGAAGACTTTTCCACCAAAAGAGAGGCAAGATCATGGCGAGCATTTGGGTAGGACATGGCGAATTGTGAAACAAACTGATACGAGAGTCACATGCTACAGATGAGGTTGGAAAAGACTTTTGATGAGTAGAGAAATGGTTGCCCCCATGCATCCCAATATGGACGTACAGAATGTTCCTCCCACACTCACAGAAGAAATAATGGACCCCAACTGCAAGTTGGAGGGACTGGCCAGAGCTCCCTGTGGATTCTCATTGAAATATATCTCATCAAGAGGGCATTTAAGAGGATAGAAAGGGGTGCAAATGGCCAACAGGAGGACTCACTGAAATGAAAGCAGCAAAATAATTTCCCAGATTGCCACTAACTATTAAAATAGGCCATGAGGGTCCACGGTTATTACTTTAACAATTAGTTAATTTTAGCAGCAGGGAGGCCATTAGCTGACCAGCTCACTCCTCTGCCCAGCATATCCTAGCCAATGAGCTGTGATTGGGGCAATAACAATGAGATTGTGCCTAGGCAATAAAATATTTAGACTTTTAATATGTTGGTGGAAATGGACTACAATTTAAAGTGACAGAGCATCATATTTTCCTTCTCTTTTTTTTATTTTTCCAAGGCCATTTTGCCTAATCGTTGCCTCAGCAATCTGAGAGAAGGTATAATAAAAGCAAAGGAAAGACTGTAAGAAGAAACGAAAATTAATGAAATTAAAAAGGAAGGACGCAAATATGTTCTGTGTGCAATGGCGAGTAGAAATACTTCGATTTTATGTCTAAAAAGGAAAACAGTACATGTGTAAAATTGCAGTATAAAAATCAGATTGGCATCATTTATAAAGACTGTGAGAATCAATGATGTACACATAACTTCATCTGTGAGTCGTGTCTATGGCTAATGTCTTTATCCATAAATGTCACCCAAATGTAAGTAAATTGCCAATTTTAAATTAATTTGCAGAACACATACAAATAACTTAAACATTCTATATGCAAGTTAATGTAAATATTCCAAAACCCATGAAAACAGAAATGAGTATGCATAACTTTCTGCGCCAGTAAAGCCAACATTCATACCGCTATTTCCTTTCAACTGAGGTTTGTTTTTCTACATCAAATGGTAAGTGTAATGTAAACTTGAGATTTATCCTGAGGTGAGCATCCTGAGCTTTATCTTCCTTAAAATCCTCCCCACTGCATATATGTAATAACAGCCATCCAGTCAGAAGTGCTCTCTCTTCACCCATGGTCTACAGTTGAGCATCTTTTCTCTTACTGGGAATGTGACTTCCCATTTGCTCTCCCTACCCAAATTCTACCCACACATTAAAATGTATTATGTCCATCCTGAGAAATTGAGCTGCCTACTAATAAACGCACCCACTTCTCACAACGTATTAAAAATTGGCAGTATTCTAAATAGATTTGGTTGTAATCTTAAGCAATCAGGAAAGGCTTTCCAGTGAAGCTGACACCTGAGCAGCCCTTTAAAGACAGCTCTTGTTTGGAGAGGGAGGAAGAGCAAACCAAGCCCTACAGCTAAAAGATAAGGCCCAGAGAAGAGAAGGTTTAAGAAATACACTTGGTATTTTGTCAAGGACAAGGGCTACTTGGCATGAGGGAGACTTAAATGCACAGCAATAGCAGAACACCCTGCAACTTACCAGCGGTCCTCCAAGCCAGCTAGCTCAACACAGGCACAACCCTTTCCAAGCCAGGTTATACATCCCCTGGTACAGGAGTTAGTTCCCTTTGCTTCAGACTCTCAGATGGGCAGCCTTTGCATTGCTTTCATGGCATTGCATCATCGTTGAGTTCTTGGCACATCAGTTAGTTTCAAATTTACTAGTATTCATTATTTGTTTAAAAAAAAAAAAGAAAAAGGAAAGAAAGAAAGAGGATAATTTACATTTCCTGACTCAAAGCCAAGGCCTATTCATCATCGCCTGCACATCGGTTATAAAGATGATAAATGAATGTATAGTAACTGAACCCTAAAACAAAATAATGTGTTTTTCTTAAAGCTTCGCAGGGCTGCATTTCCGTTGTAATTAGTTGACTTTTTTTAATCAAATTCTGTTAAGCGGCAGTCAAAATGAAAGCTGATTTTCAGACTGCTAAAAGCAGCCCAAAAAAAAGAGAAAAGGAGAGAAAACAAGGATATTTTTTCACATTTAATGCTACAAAAATATCAAGGTAATTGCATAACTTTCAGAAACAGCAAGAATATAATCACATCTTGCTGAGTGTATGATATTCAAATATAGGATGCTCGAAGAGAATTTACCATTTGATAAAGAACGAGTTAAATTGCTGTTCCAAATTGGGCAATTCATATAGAAAAGGACATCTTTAACTTTCTATTACCCATAGGGTAAGTTTCAAATCCCCAAATATTACTATTTCACTTGTGTACTCCAACCTAAACTTAGTGCCCATTCTCTCAAAAGCATTTACTCATTCCATTTTGTGGTTCCTTGTTTCTGAGCCTAATATTATTCTGCCTTTCTTCAGTGCCTTTACTCTACCTTCATCCTACCTAGTTCCTGTAATTCTAGTCTGTATCCCTTCTCTGAGAGGCCTTCCTGATGTCTCCATTTCACAATGTTAGCTCTACCTATAGCTCCTCACATCTCACACAGCAGCACACTTATGAAATTGTCAGTATTTTGTTCTTCGATTTTGAATGATTATTAACTTCTCAGACATGTTTCCGTGCTCATGTCTCCCTGCCTAAATTTCATAACCCTTGAGGGGAGGGGACGCTTTCCTAAAAGAAGTTTCTGTTGTTCACAGACTGACCACATTGTGGAGGGAAAAGGCAGGGCCTCATCAAATTACAGCAGCGATACTGGCAAGGCAGTGTGACCTCTCATCTGTTCAGTCTCAGCCTGGGTGGACCTGAGAATCCAGGTCCACCTCCTTGCTTTCCTCTTACCAAGAAAGCAAGTGGAGGGGAGAAATGTATACCCATCGTCACACTTGATATGTACCGGATATCTTTTTCTACACAGGACCTGCACCTGGAATACATTTGAAGTATTAGAAAATCATCTTGAGTAACCTTGTCCCTTTGTTTTACCTTCTTTCCTGTTCCACAGCCCCCATTTTTCAAACACATATTCATCCACACAAAATGCCCCAGGGCCTTTGTGACCTTAACTTTCCTCTTCATTTACTCTTGGGACCTGTTCTCAGATCATGCCTTCTTTCTCCAGGATAAACATTTGTTAATGGCCTAAACTCTAGTCCCTAAAGGGTAACACCTTCCAGGGGTGAGTAAGGCATTCACTGTTCATGGGCTTGGTGCTGTGATAATGCATAAGGGCTAGTATTCAGTGAGCACAAACCATGTGCCAGGAAATCCATTATGTGATTTATAAATGTTTAATCTCATTAAAGTTTCCAAATTTTCATGTAACATTGCACCCTTACTAACAGCCTTGGGGGAAGAGGTGTCCATCTTTCTATGTAAATCTAATTTTTCATTTCAACTCCAGATCTGACCCATCTGCAAAGATTTCTAATCCTAGAGCCTCTCTCTCTCTCTTCTTTTTTTCTTGATGTTTATGTTTGTTCTTTATAAGGTACCTTATTTTCTCCCATAATTAAGTCTTCTTGTTAGCTTTGCCTGTTCTGCAGAAAAGTCTTTACAATCCACACACACAGGACACCCTGCACTTTAAGATGCTTTTCTTCTACTTTATTTACACTCATATATTTCACTTGACATTTCTTGGATGCTCTTCCTTGGGAAAATCAGTTATCTGTGTATCTATGCCCCTCTCTCTCATTTGAGGGTAGGGAATTTGAGGTGCACATGATTCCCCACCACTCTACAAACTTTTCTAGACTTTGTGTGTCTTTGGAGCAGCAGAAGATAAGGGATACCTAAGTGGTCAGGAACTCACTTCATGGTAAGGATACAGGTATTCTCCCAACTCAGTCATTCACAAATTTGATCTGAATCAGCACCACCTGTAGGGGTGGCTAAAACCCCAACTGCTTGGCCCCAATCCTTGAGTTTCTGATTCAGATAGGTTGAGGTTAGGCTTGAGAAGGTATGTCTCTAACAAGTTCTTGAATGGTGCAGATACTGTTCATCCAGGAATCACACTCTGAGAATCACTATCCTAAATTTAAGTGATCTCAATTTTGACAAGGATGTTGAAAAGGGGTTCATTTGTTTTCAGAAATTATAAACAAATATATCTATCCACACCATCCAGTAGGGTGTTTGTTTCTTCTTTGTTTTTAAAATTGGTTTCCAAGATGGCTAGGCAATGCTCTTTCAACCAAAAGTCAGAATAAGTTTTCTAATATAAGTTTTAACATTTCTTTTCAACAGTTAAAACCCTTCAATAACTCACAATAACTGACAGGATAAATATGAAAATTCCTTAGCATGGACTCAAAGGTTTCACATTCTGTTCCAGGTTCACCTGTCCAGACTTCTCTCCTATCACCATCATTCAATGTTGTAGAGTGAGTTGTGTCCTCCTGAAACGTCATATGCTAATGCCCTAAGCCCTGGTATGTCTGTATATGGAGATGGAACCTTGAAGGAATTAAGACTAAATGAGGTCTTGAGGCTCAATCCAATGGGATTAATGTCCTTAGAAGAAGAGACACCAGGGAGTTTGCTCTCTCTGGCTTGCTCATTCTCACACACTCTGTTTTCCCCCTCTCTTTCTCTCCTCCCTCTTTCTCTCTCTCTTTCTCTCTCCATGTCTACCCTCTGTGAGAACAAAGTGAGAAGGCAGCCATCTACAAGCCAGAGAAGAGAATCCTCACCAGAAACTGAATTTGTCAGCATCTTGATCTTGGCCTTTCTAGCCTCCAGAACTGTGAGAAAGTTTATTTCTGTTGTTAAAGCCATCTAATCTGTGGTATTTTGTTATAGCAGTCCAAGCATACATGACAACTTGTGTCCTTGTATTACTCAGGTTTCTCCAGAGAAACAGAACAATTGGGATATCTATATATACAGATGATCCCTGACTTATGATGGTTCGGACAATTTTTTGACTTTACAATGGTACAAAATTGATATGCATTCGGTAGAAATCAAACTTCAAATTTTTAATTTAAATTTAAATTCGATTCTCTCTCATGATGCTGGGCAGCAACAGTGAGCCATGGCTCTTAGTCTGCCATGTGATCAAAAGGGTAAACAACTAATAGACTTACAACCACTTACAAGGTACATTCTGTTTTTCACATTCAGTGCAGTATTCAATAAACTACATGAGATATTGAACACGTTATTATGAAATAGGCTTTGCGTTAGATGATATTGACCAACTGTAGGCTAATGTAAGTGTTATTAAGGTAGGCTAGATTCAGCTATGATGTTAGGTACATGTTAGGTGTATTAACTGCATTTCTGACTTATGATATTTTCAATTTATAATGTGTTTATTGGGCTATAACCCCACTGTAAGTTGATAAAGATCTGTATAAAGAGATTTATTAAAAAGACCTAGCTCATGAGGTTGTAGAGACTGAAAAGTCCCAAGATCTATAGTCAGAAAGCTGAAGACCAGGAGTGCGAATTAACGTCCAGTTCTGAAAGCAGGAAAAGACTGATTGCCCAGCTTGAAGACAGTCAGGAAAGAGAGAGGATTCTCCTTTACTCAGCCTTTTCGTTCTATTCAGTGGATTGGATGAGGCTGCCCGTGCTGGGGAAGGTAATCTTCATTCAGTTTACTGACTCAAGTGTTCATCTCATCCACAAATGCCCTCACAAAAATATCCAGAATAATGTTAACTAAATATCTGGCGCCATACAGCCCAATTAAGTTAACACATACAATTAACCATCACAGTCCTCTTTCAGAGCTATTGCACTAGTTACCAAAAACACCATGGACAATGTGGCATTCTAAGTCAGCAGGATGTCTCTTGCCTTGCCATCCTGCTACATGCTGTTTGTTCCTTCTGCCCTGAATGGCTTCCCTCCACATCCTGCCACCATTCATGTTCACCTAGAAATCTCCTACCCATTCTTTAAATCTTAACTCAAGGGCTCATTCCTTTGAGGCCTCTCTTGTTTTGCTCAAGCAGAGGAAACTTGCAGAAAACTTTAATTCTTTAAATTAAAAACTTTAATTTTCTTCTGTTGCCTTTTTAAGCAACTGATGAGAAAAACATATACCATGTTATATTGTAATTTCTTATTTATAAATATAAAAAGACCTATTTCTCATTGAACTATGAGGTCCTCCACTCAAAATGTGTGTCTTTAAAAAAAATTTTTTTTACATTTACTATGGACCATTATGTTAAAAAGTACTTCATAAATCTCTGATTGAAGTAACACATATATGAAAAAGAGCAAGGTTAGAAATCAAATGACAAGATATGAAGCTGTGACAGTACCATCTCAGGAATTAGCTAAGGGCATATTTCCAGGACTCCTGATGGCAGAGCATAAGGTAGCTTCCTTCTTCATGTAAGCGTGAGCACTCTCTTCAGTCTCTGCAGCATTATCCCATCTTCCTCTGTTACCATTCCTTCTATTTTGTCAGGTAATGGGCAGGCTCCCCTCAGAGAGCTCTGTGGGAACTCTTAACAATCTCAGCACCAGACACCTGAAGAGTATAATTTTCCTGAATATCTCCATATAGAAGGAGATAAGATGCAAAGGAGAGCCAGGCTGAGTATTCTAAGTACCTAAAATGTCATTACTCAGGCCAGATGAGGCACAAAGCACCCTGGAACCACACAAGAAAGCCTGGTGGATGATGGGGAATGATCCAATATGAGGGAAGACAAAACTTGGGGAGCAGAAATAAAGGGAGCCTGTATATCCCAGGCGTAGTGCTCTAATACCCTGCCTGACAGTAAAGAACACTGGTGCTGTGCTGGCCACCATGGCATCTGAGTAGTTTCACTCACAGTGCTGGAGAAGTTCCTGAAGTCCTGATCTGTAAAAACTCTCTCAAAAAAGCAAAATACAATTTGGAGTTCTAAGACAAAGATAGGCAAGTAGAGTGGGAGTCTGGATGGGGTCCAAACAATGCCTTTGGCAGAACTTGGTAAGTGGAAGATATGGGTCTCCAGCCAACAGATGGAAAATATTGAGAAGAAATGCCGGCTGTCTGTGGGGAACTCTGACTATGGTCTTCTATCTCCATGTCCACCTGACATGATACAATGAGTCACAGAAATGTCCAGCCCTTATATTTGGGTGCCTTAATTACATAAGAGCAGACAGAAGGAAGTGGCCTGCTAGATTTGAATGTGGGTTTTTTAGGTGATACCTTTAGTGTAGTAGGTAGGACTGTGGAAATCCCAAAAAACCTAGTCTAAGTGATTTTATGGTTGATACAGCAGGTCATTTCACCACTATATTTTAATCAACTGATAACAAATGACCACCGTGACCGCCCATGTTTACTTGTGAGGTGGGCCCTCTGCAGAACCAGAGAATACTGTTTCATCATGGACTAGACAATATGCAGGCACCTCTGTTGTCTCTATCCTGAGTCATGAGTAGCTGGGGTGTGAGAGAAGTTTTGTCCAAGGAAACCAGTGAGGGAAGTGTAAGTACTACCTCTGAATGCAATCATTTGAAGTATGACAGTTTCTCCTGGCCCCAACTTATAATGGCTTCCATATCTGCAAATTCGACTAATTCCCATTTAATAATTATGTGAGTCCCCATCATACTTGAGTTCACTGTGAAGTCCAGTATTTCACTGGATATTCATCCCCAAGGAATTCTGAGAATTCCCAAGGAATGCTTATTACTGTTCCACCATCTGTCCCCTCAGAAAAGCAGCTATTAGAGAGAACAACACTGCTTTCTCCCATCACTTTTCACCAAACTATAACTGAATCTCACAGGTGACCACTGCCTTGACTACATCACTTGAAACATGAGTGGAACCCACTGTACAAGATGGATAAGACCAGGCTATAAGAGTTTAAATTTTTAAAAATCTTCTATCAGGATAATAGAAGAGATCTATAACAGACAAAAAACCCTTTGACAATGGTTACAAAATGGGAAAATTTCTATACTGGATAGGTTGTATCTCCCATATAGTCATCCCCTCAACAGGAATGCTTTTGACATTGTCCCACTTGCTGAAGTACTGACTTTCCCAGCACTTCAGAGTCCAGAATATGGAGGGTGGGGGTGAGGGGGTTCTTCCCAACCTCAATCTCATAAACACCACCTTGGTCTATATAATAATCTGTAAACATAAAGCTTTATCCATAGTGACACAGATTTATATCATGATGAGGAAGAGATTGTCTGATTTTTGCTATCTACATATAATCAATAGGCTTACTAAAATACTCCCAACACTGAAAAATAATACTAGGTAACAGTGGCTACACTTTATTCAGACATTACTAGGCTCCAGCATTGCTATGCTAAGAATATTACATGCATTAATGCATTTACTCTTCACAACAATCTTATGAGATGGGTATTTATTGTTATTATTTTTTAATTATTATTATTTAGCCTTTTAGAAAAATTAGATGTAGAGAAGTTAAATAGTTCCAAGCAAGAAAATAAAGTGACAAACTTCGCACATAAATAGTGAAAGAGGACAAAAACTGCTATAATTTTAGAATAGCAGCATCCTTATCTCCTGTCATTCCAGCAGCCTGCCATGTCCCCAGCTCTGCATGGTCATGAAGTATATATGTGTTTATAGAGCTGTGATCCAGACTTCACTATATATATATATACATATATATATATATTTTCTATTATCTTCTTAAAATCCAAAAATTCAGACACATATCTGACCCTAAGATTTTCAGATGAAAGATTGTGAGTCTGTATCACATTACAGAAATTCAGTTAGACTCAAAGGCTGTAGTAGAGCTTCCCTGGCCAACCCTGATGAGTAACATGTGCACTGAGTCCCTGACCAACGTGAAGTGAACATGAGCACACACATACACACTTTGACTGAAAAACCCTAAGGAGTACAATAGCACTGGATTAGTGAGATTTGATAGGGAAGGGTAAAGGGAATATGAAAATAATAAACAAACAAAAAGCGACAATGGGTGGAGTGAGATGATACAGAAGTAAAGGCTGGCCTTCTGATGAAATATTGTCATAGATCAAACGTAACTTAGTCTTTCTAAAAAAAAAAAGTGTCATTGGCTTCTAAATTCCCTAAAGAACAATGGCATCAGATTGGAGAAAGAAGGCACATTTTGACTCAATCATAATTATGACAATGTATGTCCATTATGGCACCATTCATACATAGTGTTAGCTGTGGATATCCTTATTTCCTATATAGTTCCCATTGCAGAGAATGACTCTACAGTGTTAAATAGAATCTAGCACATGCAACCACCAAGAATAAGATGTCTTCAGCACTGTTCTCTGTCACTTTAAGGAAATAGATCACATTAGATCATGACAAGACTGTAACTGGAAAGACAACATGGCAAAGAAGGAAAATAAGTAAATAAATAAATAACCTATCCGAAGAACTTCCTCCATTCAATTATAACCCATATAAGTTACTTGGAAATTCATACTATCATTGCCAGGCTGAAATTAAATAATGAATGTAGAAATGTTCTGAGTATGTTTGCATATTAATGAGCATACATCTAATCTATATCATCATTTTTAATGACTGCATTATATGGATATACCAAACTTACTGAAACAATTCATTACTGTTAATCATGTAGGTTGTTTCTAGGTTTATCTCTCACACCAATAATGAGATAAAGGGGTTTTTTTTAAGATTTTATTTATTTATTTGACAGACAGAGATCACAAGTAGGCAGAGAGAGAGAGGGAAGCAGGCTCCTTGCTGAGCAGAGAGCCCGACGTGGGGCTCAATCCCAGGACCCTGAGATCCTGATCTGAGCTGAAGGCAGAGGCTTAACCCTTTGAGCCACCCAGGAGCCCCAGAAAATTTTATATTTATCTTTATGTTCTTATCTAATTATTTTCTTTGGGGAAAAAATATGAAAATAAGATTGATATATCAAAAAGCTTTTTATTTAAATTAACTTTATTTAGGTAAAATTATGTAATATAAAATGCAGTATTTGTAAATATGTTTGACAAAAGTGTGCAACATACAACCACCATGACAATTAAGATACAGAACATTTTTATAACTCTAAAAGTTGTCTTGAATCCCTTGCCAGTTCATTCTCATCCCCTACTCCTGGCCCCAAGCAATCACCAATCTGTTTTCTATCATCGAAGTTTTTATTTATATTTATAAATGGAAAACGTACAGTACAATAATGCTGTTTTGTGTCTGGCTTCTTTTATTTGGAATAGTATTTTTGAGATTTATCCATGTTGTTTTATTTACTTTGAGTCTGTTCCTTTTACTACAGAATAGATGTGCATTGAATAGATACACCACAATTTATTTATCCACTTGCCTCTTAATGAGCTTTTTTAAGTAAAGCTGATGAGATTATTCATATACAAGTCTTTGGATAAGAATGTGTTTTCATTTTCAAGGATGGGGGGGGTGGAGAATACCGAGGACTAAAACTGTGGAGTCACATAGCAAATGTATACCTTTGTAAGAAATTGCTTAATTATTTTCAAGAATAGGTACATCATTTGACATTTCTCACCAGCAGTGTATAAGAGTCCCATTTGCTACTCATATTCAATAAAATTTGAAGATTTTTTTTCAATATTAGCCATTCTGATGTTAGTAGTGCTGTCTCGTGGTGTAAACTTTCATTTCCCAGATGACTAAGGATGCTGAGCATCATTTTATATACTTATTGGCCATTTATATCTTCTTTTTTGAAGTGTCTTTTCAAATCCTCTGCACACATTTAACTGGGTTATTTATCATCTTGGATTATTTGAATTCTATATATATTCAGAGTACTAGTATCATTCTAATATAAGAAATATAAATCTCCTAGTCAACAGCTTGCAGCTTCATATACTTAAAGTTGTCTTTACAAAAGCATAATTTAGATAGATAGATGATAGACAGATACATAGATGAAATCCATTTTTATTAAACTTTTCCAGTTTTATGCCTTTTGTGTCTTAATAAATCTTTATTTACCCTAAATTAACAATAATCTCTATGTCTTCTTTAAGAAGTTTCATCATTTACGTTTTAGTTCATAATCTGTTCCACATTAACATTTGTGTATGCTAACCCCTTCTTGCCATAAAAGCCAAAAGTTCCAAATATAAAATAATTTTAAACCTAGAAGGTCTATTCACCCAAACTACCATTCAAATTTAGAGCTGTAAAAATATTAATGGGCATAGGAAGTTTTGTTACTCACAAAGGCTATATGGAAAATAGTTTGGGATAAAGAATTTAAATAACAGTGAAAACTAATGACATATATATAATAGATACATATTTTATATTATATAGTATATGTAATGTGATATATGTTATATAACAGTATTTTGATATTGACAGTTTCCACTTTAAAATAACTATGGAATAAGCAGTATATTACAAAATCTGAAATCTAGCTTTGAGTCAGCTCAAATCTTGATTGAATTGAGCTAATGTGCCCTCACTATTACTGCCTACCAAAGGAAAAAATTCACCCTCTCTGGAAGAAGATAACATTACCCAGAACCTCTCTATTTCTCTTTTTTAATTAAAAAGAGTCCATCATTCATTCAAAACTTAGCATGTATTTCAAGAAATTACACCAAGAGTAAAAACAGACAATAGTAACAGACCCACAGTTATTCCAGGTATTATAATCAAGCATAGATATTAAAATAATTGTGATTAGTATGTTCAGAAAAATGGATGACAAGATGTAGCATTTTGCCATAGAACTGGAAACTATAAAAAAGAATCAAATGGCATTCTAGAATTAAACATGACAATATCTGAAATTAAGAGCTCAATAGATGACATTAACAGCCACTATATTACAGCTGATGAGAGGATTAATGAAGTGAAAGATAGAATAGTGCAAAATAATTATAGCAGGGAGAGAACCGAATGGAAAGTATTAGAGAGAGAGAAAGTATTAGAAAGAAATGGGTCACAGTGAGAAGTTGTAATGTATGTGTAATTGCAACCCCTAAAGAGAAATGAAAGAAAATGAGGTAAAAGAAATACAAAGAAGTCATACCCAAGGATTTTCCAAAAATTATGAAAATTTGAAGCCACAGATTCAAAACCTCTACAAAACTTTAAGCAAGAAAATTACAAAGAAAATATATCTGTGTATTTATGTTATATGTATTTATATGTCATATGTATTTGTCATCTATGTTAATACATATGTTATAGTGAAACCTATGAAAACCAAACACCAAAAAGTAAAACCTAAAAAGCAGCCAGAGAAAAAAAGACACTACCTTTAAATGAGAAACAGTGAGTGAACCCTGACTTCTCATCAGAGGATACAGAAGCCAGATAATAACATAATATCCTCGAAGTTCCAAAAGAAAACACCTGTCAACATAAAATTCTAAACCAAATAAAAATGTCCTCCAAAAGTGAAAGCAAAATAAATGAGCTATCTGATGAAACAAAACTGAGAAAATCTGGGGTTCCTGGATGTCTCAGTCAGTTAAGAATCGGCCTGTTGGTTTTGGCTCAGGTCACGATCTCAGGGTCATGAGATTGAGCCCTGAGTCAAGCCCTTCATGACTCTGAGTCTGCTAGAGATTCTTTCCCCTTCTGTCTCCCTCCCCCAGGCTCCTCCCCCTGCCCCATGAGGGCTCTCTCTCTCTTTCAAACAAACAAACAAACAAACAAATAAAATCTTTAAAAGAAAAACTGAGAGAATTATTAATGAAAACCAGCACTAAAGGAAGCATTAAAAAGGGTTCTGGAGGGGTGCCTGGGTGGCTCAGTTGGTTAAGCAACTGCCTTCACCTCAGGTCATGATCCTGGAGTCCCGGGATCAAGTCCCACTTCAGGCTCCCTGCTCGGCGGGGAGTCTGGCCTCTCCACTCTCACACTCACTCTCTCTCTCTCTCTATCTCTCAAATAAGTAAATAAATTTTTTTTAAAAAGAGTTCTGGAGGAAAAAAATTATTAAAGAGGGACTCAAAAAAAAAAAAAAAGAAAGTGGGAGTGAAATGCAATAGAAAGAGTAAATATGTGGATAAATGTAGGTGAACCCATCTTTTCTTAACCAAATATCTTATACGATACACAAATTTCACTTCACAAATACAATCTTTGTTTGAATGAGCTCTATTTTAAGCCACAGCATCCTGATGTTTCCTAGTGGGTAGGCAATCACCTCAAACACCACATCTTTTAATGAAATGATGCCAATGCATAAATCCTCACACTGCCCCTCCCTAAGTCCCCACATTGATACTGTATGTTTCTCATCTTAATCACCTCATGTCATTACAATGAAATCAACATCAATTTGTTTCAGCTTGACATGGTCCTAACCTCCTGGGTTTGATTGAAAAATACAAAGTGGCCAGGATTTGCATTGTAGATTTTCCATTACATCGTAGACTTCTGAGGCACATTTCCTTACATTTACCATCCTCTTTCTCTAAGGAAAAGCAGAGATACCTGTAAGTCATATAAAACCATAAGGTCTGTGCCAAAATACTCATTTATTATGTGAAAAGTAACTATACCCGTTATTTATCTGGTATCTTACAGCCCTACATTGAAACTTCTCTGCTCTGTAATGCTGAGGCTCTGTGTTTCTAAATTAAATTTTCCAGTTTCCTTTGCCAACCAGTATCCTGTTAGTTTCCCTAAAAAGAGGCATTAGTGAGAGACCAGAAGTTGGGAAGAGGGAAAAAGAAATTCTTCTCCTCTCTCTGCTTCTGGCAGCATCTTTGGAAAAGTAAATGTCTCCTCAAGGATCTTGATTGGATCTTGATTGATATAATATTTAGTAGCAAGAGACTTAACATTTGTGAAAGTGGTGAGTTCTATCATATCACCCTTTTAACTATTTAATTACTTAATCACTAACTTTTTGGCTATGCAGAAGATATCTACATCTTGAAAAATGGCTATGGATTACCACAAAATAAATTACCTGGTAGCTCAGATTACAACTGATACTCTGGATATATTATCTTTCCTTAAATGAGACAAGTCCCTGGAACTGAGCATGCAGCAATTTATATATCAAATGTTTGGGGTTTTTTTTCTTATATATGCTAATTTCTAAATACAACCCAAAGCAAGAAGCTTTCACCTGACAGGTTAGCAATATTCTTCAACTGACTTGCTCCATAGCTGTGAGAATCTTCCCTGGGAAGACTTGCAGGGATATGAGCATACCCTACAGAACATCATTCTGATTCTCTATCTTGATGACATCATGCAGATTGACCTTGATGAATAGTTAGTAGCAACTACTGTAGATGCCTTAATAACATTCAAAAGAGCCAGAGGTTAGGAGATAAACCCCATAGAAATATGGAGACCTGGCCCCATGGTGACATTTCTAGGAGTCCAGTGGGGAGTTTTCCCTTATATGGCCTGTCACTAAGAAATTGGAGCAATCCATGTTGGGCTTCTTTGGATTTTGGAGATATCCCAAACAAGACTGAGAAAATCTGGGCTCATTCCAACCCATTTAATGATGAGCTGATAGATTGAGCTGTGTGTGGGTTCTGAAGCTGATCCAGGTTGTGGTGGACATTGCTCTGCTTAGTGACCACACTTTCCTATGAAACCCAGAACAACCGTGGCAAACAGAAATGCTGAATAGAGTCACTGGGATTCAGCAAGAGACAAATAATAGTGCTGTTCCCCTAAGATTGGGGAGCAAAATAATGCTCCCTTCTGAAAATACTGTTAACTTTATGGGGGAAAAAAAAAAGTTCTTAGGTTGGTATTGGGCTCTATGGAGATTTAATAACTCATCATGGGACAAAAACTGACCCAGTAAGTTATGTCATGAGTTGAGTGTTTCTCATCCATTAAACCACGAATTTAGAGATGAGAGGCAGCATACCACTATCAGATGGAGGTGTTACATATAGAAAGAGGTCTTAGAGACACTAAAAGACACAAGTAAATTGCCCAAGTGGCTCAGAATCTTCTGGCACTTTCACAAAATGTGCCTTCTGTCATCATTCCTTTAACCAACTTCTATGGCCTTATGGGAAAATCTCAAATGACCAGTTTACAGAGGAAGAACTAACTCAGGCTTAGTTCCATAGATCTTTCTACATGACATGCTGACATCAGTCCTAAGTGATTGTTACTACTCTTCAGTCTTAATCAGGAATGTCCCTGAAAGACAGCAGTAGAAGCAAGTCTTCTCATTGGCCAAACTTTGAGAAGTATATAAAGTTATTTACTGTGCCCGGATGGATATATAGCCAGACCTGTGAATCCACAATGATTCATAAGGAACAGATAGCAGTTTGGCTTAAGGATCAGATAACTGGAAAGAAAAAAGATTCAAGGATGGAATTTTGGGAAGAAGTTCAGGGGAAGAAGCATGGGATGACTTGCCCAGGATAGGCATAGCAGGAGAGTATATATTTGTTCCGTGTTATTGATTACTGAAGAGTACCCCAAGCAGAGAAAATCCTCCAATATTACAAAGACAAAGTGACCTCTCTTGTGGGTGTTAGCCAACCTCTGCCCAGCCACCCTTGTGCTTAGCCAATGGACTCACACTCAAATAGCTATGGGAGCAGGAATAGAAAGTTATATATGGGTCAACAGCATGAGCTCTCACCTCACTAGAAAAAAATCCTGCTTCTATCACTGCTGAGTATCCAAACCTTCTAACAAGCCCTATTGGGTTATCATTTGTCAAGGGGATCATCTCAGCCACCTGATGGCAGTCTGATTATATTTTATCCTTTTCTAAAACACCGGGAACAGTGGTATGCTCTCAAAAACCAAAGTTAGTTTGATAAGAAATTTTCTTCTTTGCTCAAAATTTTTCTGCCAGTACCACCACCCATGAATTAACGAGATGTCTTATTCACCATCACAGTATATACCATACAACAGCGGTTCCAACCAAACAACTCATTTTGACATGAAAGTGCAGCAGTTGGCCAACTCCATGGCATTCACTGGTTTTATGCTGTATGTTCCTTCCCACCAGAGGCACTTAGCCAACATAAAATGATGAGATGAAATGGCAAACTCACTTTCAAAATGTGATATGTGCTCTGAACTCACAACCAGTATGTGGTACTATTTCTTCCAGAGCCCAAATGCCCAAGTTTGGAAATGAAGAGGTTGAAATGGGACTGCTCCTTTCACTGTTATACCTAATGAACCATATTATTTTATATAAAACATGGATGGTAGTTGAACTTTAAATTTTGCCTTGTGTTACATCATATCCAGATGGGCTTTGCATTTGAAATGAATAGGAACTAATATCACTCAGGGACAGAGACAGGGAATGATCAATGAATCTTGGCATCATCCCTTTGGAAGAGACTATGTGGGTCTTCCTGCATACCTAGGAGGATTCGATTTTATGAGGCAGAAGCATGACATTGTCATTGCTGTGGTGCAGAAATCATAAATACGAGTAGAAGGGTATGGGTGGATGGCAAATAGCCCGATAAACAGACTAAGCCAGTTGTCAACCTACCTCTTCATCTCATGCCTGCCCTTTCAGCTCTGCTCAGGAATGCCAGGCCCAGGGCGTCTGTTTTTCCAACAGGCTTCCTGGTAGGTTTAATGAGTAGGAGGTATCGGTAGGGTCAGATGCAGAGGTAGGGAAGAAGCAGCATTTCTTCCTTACTCCCTCTAGGTGCATCTCAGGAAGTGGCTGCCATCCTGGTTCCACCCCTGAGGCCTTCTTTATACCAGTACTGATCATGTGGTCTTTACTTAGTACCCTTGAGCAACCACCACTTCCTCCTTTTCCCTCCATCAACCCTGGAGTGGTGAGTGCTTCCTACAAATATTCATTTCAAGAATCTCTACAATTATGATTAGCTCGCCATCCCCATTTACTCTCTCTTTGAAACATACAGAGTGTTTTCTTTTGCCCTGCCCGATATATCCTTCCTTTAACGATTCCATTCATCTCTCTTAGACATTGAAATACCTCAATTCATCTGAATCAGTGCTTTTCACAGTTTCTTGGAGTCTGAGGAATTTCCAGGAGCCCCCTCAGAGCTGCTACTAAAAAAACAGGGGGACAGAAAGTGTTTGGAAAACAACCCCCTCACTTCAGCATATTACTTCTGTTTCATAGTTTTACTTATTTACATTCCTCAGAGGGATTTCATCAAAACAAAGGCTTTCACTTATAATAAAATGTTTGAAACCATGGATCTTTGCCACTGATAAACATGTTGAATAGAATTTGGTCAAGGATAAAAATCTGGCTGTTGCCTTGGTAGACGTTACTTTGTTCTTGCCAGAAAGGGGGAGGAGGATGGACACGTTGCTGGAAAGGTTATTCCCTTCCCTCTCTCTCACCCCACCTCATCCATTAGCATTCTACTCCCATGGCCCTGACCTGATGCCCCTTGTTTGCAGGATATTCCTACTCACAAGAGCCTGATTGAAAAGTTTCCTGAATGCATTGTGTTTCAAAAGTGTGAATTCATCCATAAAGCTTGCAATAAAAATAACCCAAACAAATGACTACCACGTCACATGTCCTATTAGCGAAGTACTTGTGTGGGAACAAAATGTTGTTGTTGGTTTTGTTTTCATTTTTTTTAATACAGTCAGGGCCCCAGTGGGGCATGAATGTGGAATATCATCCCACTTTATAATATATGCACCATAATCTTCTTAAAATGAGTTTTCACTTCAAGAAACATAAGGACTTAAATATGAGCAGCCTGTTTTGTGCGGTTGTGTGTTTGGCATCTCATTACACTTCAGACCATTTTGTCTTCTTAGAACAATTGAATATCATTAGTGGAGGCATATTTTGTTGCCAGAACTTGCTTGGTTGCGATTGTGCTTGTTAAAATGTGTCCATTTGCCAGCTGATGGATGGGAATTCTGAAGGGTGCCTGGTGAGTGAGCATTTGAATATCAGAACTTTCATCTCTTTCTTCCAGAGAGAAAAATAGCTTTGTTACCAACCAACAAAAAGCATGAATTGTCCTTGACTTCCCCTCCCCCTTTTGTCTTTTTTGTGTAACACTCTGTTTAGCTCACTGAGTTTCTATCAAGGACCCAGAACTATGCAAGACATAAAAGCTTCAGAGCCAGGCAAACCTTGGAACAGATCCAGACTCCTCAGCCTTATTTGCATGGTGACTTTGGGCAAATCTCAGAACTTCTCAAGTCTCAGGGTTTTAATTTGCCAAATGAACCTCCTAAGGTTCACTTTTCAGGACCATTATGATGAAAATCCCACAACCATTTTGGGTACATAATAGATGCTCAATCATTGGGAGCTAGCCAAAGTGATAGATCAGAAAAAAAAAAATGCAGAAAACAATTGGAGAAGAGCTTAAAAGCAAATATAGTGCAACACTAATTAGAATATAATTGGGCACTAAAGTAAATAAGGTACCTTAAAAAAGTATCTTTGGAGGCAAGATCTAGAAGTTATAGTTAAGTCTTAATATCTGTGATAGTTAATGTTCCATAAAGTCACCAGGAACCCTGAATTCACAAATACTGAACCATTGCTCCTAGGGTAAAAACAAGGTTAGGTTCCTATGAGCCTCTGATTTAGCATTTTCTTCACCTCATGAATGGATAACCTTGTGTTATATATGTTTCTACTTAAAAACGCCTTATTTAAGGGTGCCTTCATGGATCAGTTGGTTGGGCATCCAACTCGTGATTTGGGCTCAAGTCATGATCTCAGGATTGTGAGATCGAGCCCTGGGTAAAGCTCCAAAAAGTTTTCTCTCTCCCTCTCCTTCTGCCTCTACCCCCTCTAAAAAACTAAAAAATAAAAATACCTTCTTTGGGGCACCTGGGTGGCTCAGTTGTTGAGCGTCTGCCTTCAGCTCAGGTCATGATCCCAGGATTCTGGGATCGAGCCCCGCATTGGGCTCCCGGCTTGGTGGGAAGCCTGCTTCTCCCTCTCTCACTCCCCCTGCTTGTGTTCCCTCTCTCGCTGTATCTCTCTGTCAAATAAATAAATACAATATTTTTAAAAAAATACCTTCTTTAATGTATATATTGATAATTCATTAACCTTGAACTCATGTCTAACACCACTATAAGTCATGCCTGAATAAAGCTTACCTAGCATATGGATTTTCTCTAAGAGACACATCCCAGGCTTTTCATTCAGGAACAGTAGATGGTAACTCAGTACTCTTCTTAGGGGCCATTTTAAATAAATAAATCAACAACAAAAGCACAAAAATATTTAAAATGTCCCACTAAATAGAACATGACAAGGACACTCATTTACAGAATGAGAGCTAAAACAAGAAAGCAGAGCTTCTCCTTGATCAACCTTAGCAGCGAATGTATACACAGGGCGACTCAAGTTTTTTGCTGCTTTGTGCATGCATATGTCCACAAATGAGCACAAAAATGCCATGAGTATTGATATGGGAATTATAAATAATTTTAGCAAGTAGGTGAACTGGCAAAAAAAAGAACCTGAAAATAATGAGGATCAACTATAAATACCAGGAGGGAACCTTGGACAGAGGAAGGAATGGCTTAAAATAAGTGATGAGAGGAGACAGTCCAGGGAGGAAGAGCCAAATCAGCATAGGGAAGATCATTAAAAGTCGGGAACAGTATATGAGGACAGATCATATCTGCCAGGAACCCTCTAGCCTAGATCCCATGTGATGCCCCTGTCATTTCCTTTACATCTGATCAAATGTCCCCTGCTCAGGGTGGCTTTTTCTGACCTCCCCATTAGAACAGCATCTATCTTCCATTGCTCTCTAGACCTTTCTTCTGCTTCATTCTTCATTCTTCTCTGGAATGCACTTCCATGAGTGATATATGTAAGTTTCTAGTTGTTCATTGTCTGCCTGTCCTACTCAGAATGCAGAAGCCATGAGGTCAGGACTCTGTACTTTGTTCACTAGCCCAGGTATTTGAAGAGTGCCTGCAATAGTGTGGTCATTACTAGCTGTTAAATGAAGATGTTAACCTTCAAAATAAAACTGTCAGTTAGTTTGCCAGCAAAATGGGCTTATCTGGGGGAAGAGCAGAGAAATGCAATTCAGGACACACTAGCTACAATAAAACCATAGGCAAGTCAGGAGAACAAACAAGAGGAACGCTCCTTTAGAGAGGAAAGGGGAGAGTTGCGAGCAGTTTTCATAAACAAAAAGTCTCTTGGTGTAAACTGGGAGCTGGAAGTATAGTGGCTTTTCATTGGCTGAGTTGGGACAGTCTTTCATTGGCTGGGCCATTGCTGGCAAAGAGAAAATCTTTGTTCCGCCTACTTGAGTAGTAAAGCAGACTTTAGGGCAAGGTATCTCGCTTCCTGTTGGGGTCTATAATTGATAGAGTGGTAGGGCTTTGAGAGCTCCCTCTGCTGGCCTCCCATCTCCATTTTAAATGAGCTTTCCTTTATTAATTTTCATAAGGACATGAAGCGTAATGAATCTGAATAACACATTAAGAATTATACCTTTCATCTCAGAGGAAATAAATAGCTATTTAAGTGAAGAGTCCTATTAAATATGGGAGATTTACAGTGCTTCTGATACTATACGCAAAATTTAAAGAGACATGCCTGATTATTCCATGTTAGCTCAAGGTCCTTTCCTACTCCAAATCTTCCCAGGAATCATAGCAAGCATCTAACTTTAAAAAACATAACTTCTGGCCATTTTTCTGTCTGCCTCACCTGCAGCTGCAGTCTACTGGTATGATTTGAAGGTAACTAGAAAGCTCTCTACATTGTTTTTGATGTCTAAAATGACAGTATGACAGAATATTTGGGGTCTAAGTGCTTTCAAAATATCTGCTGTACCTGAATAACTAAGTAAACTACTGTCAGTCATTAATACTTTAGTGTAAATTAGCTTATCCTGAAGTTTTAAGCAGTAATCATGTAATCCCAAACTATAATTTTATAGAATGAGAAAACTGAGATGCATAATGGGAACATAGTTTTATAACTAATTTAGTAATTTGAGACATGACAAAAAATGCAGGTCTCCCGGTATTCAGTTAACTACAGCATTCTAATTCAAAACCTTTCCAGCAGAGGTGTTTGAGACCGTCTCCTAATGAAATTTCCAATTAGTAAATCCTTATGAGGGAAGAGTATAAAACCCCCCAATAAAATGCAAATATCTTAACTGAAAAAAATGCAAATAACTTGAAAAGGTATTATCTTCAATCGGGTTATCAAATTAGCTATTCCCAGAAGTCAGGTCCCATCTTAAGACACAATATCCTCATATGAAAGGCAAACTGGGTTTAAGTTTTCATGAAAAGTGAGGGACTCGGAAAAGGGCTGGGAATTCTGGGCAGGTCTAGGGCCAAGGTGCAGGGGGGGGACAAAATGTAGAAAGTTTAAGAGGGGCAATGAGGAGAAGTCATAGAAAAGAGTCCTCTAAAGCAAACATCAGCTTTGTCACTTTCCTACATTTGACCGGGACACATTCACAGGAGACGGGGCCCACAGAGACGGGCAGGTGGCTGTAGAGAGCGGGCTCTTTCTGAGATGATCTGGTGAGTCCCTGAGACTCATGTAGAAGCAACTTGCAATCCTTGTGACTGCAAATGCTAATCAAGAAACTGATTACACCCCACTGGGAGGAGAAAGATGAGCTAATGGAGGAGCTGGGTTTTGACTAAAATGCCCTTGGAAATGTGTCATTTCAGTGCTGCCCATTTCTTTAATACATTCCACAACTGCCTTCCTAACCACATCTTACATAACACACACACACACATGCACACACACATGTGCACACAGAAAGAATTTTATAAAGAATTACACTTAGCTGTTAATGCTTGATGCTAACTTAAAATAATCTCCATATCTCTGTCTTCAACCCATTTTTCCTGTGGATAAGTATTGCTTATACCTTCTCAGGAGTATTTAGGTTGTCAAAAGGAGATTTGCTTTTCCTACCCCTTGAGGGTATGAACAATTATTCTCTTCTTTCATTTGCATATAGCATCAGGAAACATATCAGTGCTATGAATTGAATTGATCTACTAAAGGTAGAATTTCTGACATGAGAGCAGGCAAATGAGTGAGTTACTTGGGGAAATGAGATCTCTTTCCTGTAGCTTCCAAAAAAAACTATATTTGCTGCCACTGTTTTATACATCCATATCTCAGCAACCTTGATACAGAGAGATATTGAACACCAACAATAACATCTGCAAAACTGTAGGTGATTAAGAGAAACATCTGGCTTTCTATTTTGAAGGCCTTTGTTTTGCTAATTTTCTTTTCAAGATGCATTAGGCTACTATGTTGGGGGGAAAGAATGACGTTGCTCTAAACCAGGGGTCAGGAAACCATGTTCCACAGGCCAAATCTGTCATGCCACCTGTTTTGTTAAAAAAAAAAAAAAAAAAAAAAAAAGTATTGGGACATGGCCACATTCATTTATTTACATTTTGTATATGGCTGTTCTCATGCTAGAACAGCAGAAGATGAGGAATTATGACAAAGACCATATGGCTGAAATACTTACTATTGGCCCTTTATACAAAAAGGTTTTAAACCGGGAGATTTACCTTTTCTAACCTCCAGATCAGGTTTTGGAAAGAGGCATTTATGTGTTTAACAAGGCTTCCAGGAGAGGCTGCTATCTACTGATGTTTGAAAAATTCCACGTGGAACTCTTTTTGAACCAGCTTCAAGGAGGGCCTATGGCATGAATGGAGAAGGGACAGGTTTAAGACCATTGCCCACTAGTCAGGCTCCAAGGAAATCCTATGTAACAGATTACTCTTAACTTCTTGAGTCTCATATTCCCTCCAGCTTTCTGATTTCACCTCCTAGTTCCTAACGCTGATTGTGGCACTTTTCCACTGAGTTCTTGGCATCCCCTTATCAGAGAGCCAGTATTTATCCTTGGCATCACTCTTCGGTTCTAGTCTTGCCACTTCTATTGTGTATGATGTTTACCTGTCTGCTCCACTGCTGACTCCAGACGTCTTTGTAGTGCTGTCTTCTAATTCCCATCTCAGTCAGAGTATAAGCAAAACAACAGTCAACATTCTTTTTATTCCAATGATTTATCTCTTAGGACTTGTCTAATTCTTAATGTTTGATCCCGAGACAAACATGAGATTGAGACACCCAGACATGTTTTTATCCCATGCCTCAATGGCAATCAGTGCTCTTGGAATTACTAAATGGGATGGTGCAAAGGCACAAAATTCCAGAGCCTCAGGAAAAGCACCGTAGTCACGGTATCAGATCACCTGGCTTGCTGTGAAATTCACAATCAGCCTTGTTTTCGGATTCAGGAAAGTGGTGTTCTTCCCCAACTGTATCTATTTTCCCAAGACTAGGAGGAGAATCTGCATTTGGACTTGCCTGTTGACAGTGAAAAGGTGGGTGATAACAGCTTCTCTGTACACACTCCACCCACCCCTCAGGTAACTGAATGGCCTGAACTTCTCTGGGCCATTAAAAAAACAAAAACAAAAACAAAATCTTGGGGCACCTGGCTGGTTAAGTTGGTTAAGCATCTGCCATTGGCTCAGGTCATGTTCCCAGGGTCCTGGGATTGAGTCCCACATAGGGCTCCTTGCTTGCTAGGGAACCTGCTGCTCCCCATGTTTGTGAGTGCTCTCTCCCTCTCTAATAAATAAATAAGACTTAAAAAAAAATCTTATTTCAACTATATAAACTTAGAATTTTAACGTTAAAAACACTGACCTTTGGAGATTTTAAATCTCAAAATTGATGTCACATCTATTTTTACAAACTGAAAAAAGTATTTAAAGTGTATATATGTCACTATATATTATATATACTCATATACACATGAACATTTTTTTTATTTCTTTTCAGTGTTCCAGAATTCATTGTTTATGCACCCACCCAATACTCCATGCAATATGTGCCCTCCATAATACCCACCACCAGGCTCACCCAACCTCCCACCCCCCTCCAAAACCCTCAGTTTGTTTATTATTATGATATAGATATGACAGTAAAACAATGAAAATAGTTTCTAAGAAGCCAAGAATCACTGTAACTTGGAGTCATTGACAGTAGATTTAGATAGCCCTACTTAACTTAAAAATTCCCAATTATACCATGGTTAAAAGTGTAACACTAAGTATTTTGTTATAATGATGTTGACAATTCAATTTTTTTGAATTCAAAAATTCAGATTTTTATCTGAATTATTTTCAGTAACTCCTCTTAAAAAGGTAAAACAGACATATAAAAATTTATGGACTTATGATCTAAAATATTTAAATAGGAACTTCCTGGCAATAGAACATAGCTGTGCTTATGTGGATTTATTCCAATCTATTACAAAACAAAACAAAAAAAAAACACAAGATTCTTGCAGATAGCTATTTAAGTAGGGACTTATCATGACTCTCTGAGTGTCCCATGAGACCTGATCTGTGTCATAGTCATCATTGTGCCATCGATAACTTGTGTAATAACTGAAACTCAACTCCTTCCAGGAAATCTCTATAGCCTTGTCCTCTTGGATAGAGTACCATGGACTCAAACTTCATATTTTGTCAGGTAGAATTATTACTCAGTTTCGAGTAGTGGGCCTTAAGAAGCATTCTGTTCTCACTCGGAACCCTAGGGTAGACTTAATTTCTCCCAACCCCGGTCATCCCAGCCCTGATTTCCTTCTCAATAGTGAGTACCAAGAGTGCCTCACAGCTGTGCTCCTTCAACATCTAACAATTCTCTCCTCTAAAATTTGCATCACCCAATTGCTACCAGCTCTGGGAAACTGTATGAGGCACTTTCAGCAGTTCATTCTAGGCCCCTGGAGTTCCTCTCAGGGAGATAATGAAGATATGTGTCAAAGTTAAATGAGAGTAAAACCCCAAGGGGTGAGAGCAAATGCAGCCATTTAGAGTGATAGAAATCACAAAGGCTGTAATATAGGGACACAATGCCTAGGGCACTGGATGATATAGATATAGGGAGGATCTGGGAGGGGGGAAAAAAAACTGCAACAGGGTAAGACTTTGGTCAAAAGAAAAATAATAATAGAAACATAAAACACAACAACAGATGGTTACTGCCAAAGGTGATGAAAATGCCCTCTGATCAATGATGATGGGAATACTCAGAACCTGTTATTCATCTGAAGTAAAGAGTGACAAATCAGAACACCCTTGTTATTACTGTAACCTTCCGCGAGATGGTACGGAAAGGAGTACAGACATCAGGTTGGCTAAACCAGAAGCAAAGAGGAAAAGATGGAGGTTTGAGTGAGATGAAACATGTGTGAGGATATATTTAGAAGAGTAAATTTTAATTGTTTCCATTGAGCAAATCTTGTTTTCCCATCTAGACTGCCAGATCCTACAGGACAGGGACAACATCTTGTAAGTGTTTGAAAACACAGCACATACAAAATCATGTCCAACTTGTCTAAACAAGAGAAAACAAATTTGTCTAAAGTCACAGAGGTGGTATATGTCAGAACACTTTGACACTAGAGTTCTAATGCCCTGCCTACATCAAATGTGTACTTTTTTGTATGATACACATTTGATATATGCTTCATTCTTAGCTTCATTTAAAATTTCTTCTGTTTTCTATTCTTGTTCTTATCCATTCATAATATCTTATGTTATAGTCTGTGAATCTCTATAAGACATACTGTGTCCTTTCAGGTACAAAGCAGTTAAATGAATCAAGAATGTTATTTATGTGACACTCTCTCTCTCTCTCTCTCTCTCTCTCTCTCTCTCACACACACACACACACACACATATGCACACACTTACCCTTAGGTGGAATGATTTGTGCTTTGTAGTTTTAGGTTGGTTGACCTGCCCTTCAATCTCTGGGAATTCTGAAAGACAAAATTCTATCTTTCCAAATTGCTTAATAAATAAATTACTTAGGAACCTAAGCAAATGGAAACCCCTATTAAAATCTGGAGTCTCTCTACTATCCTTCTTTTTTATATCATCTCCCCTTAATACTTTCTTAGTTGACCACTTCCTGTGGGTGTCTCCTTTCCCACCAAGTCTCCACTCCCTCACACCAATTTGGAGGACTCAAAATGAAGGCAGAGGCACCCCCTTGGGTTTTAAGTCAAGTGTTTCTGTTATTTACTGCAGTTTCATTTCTTTTGATTTTTGGGAGACATGTTGGCATATGGGAATGGAAATTTAGATTGAGTAACTTTCAGCAATGTCAAATGAGCTATTAACAGAACCAAATTCTGTGGTGCCCTAGTTGCTTTTGGAATATGGCTTTCAGTGTCTCAGCACAAGATGACCTCAGAGTTTGATGGAAGTCTACCAATAAAAATCAAATAGATAGGAAATAATAAAAATGACATACTGAGGAATTTAAAATTATAAATACCTGCAAATTCACCTCAAAGAGGATTAATCAATCATTAAATAATTAATGAAGACTTAATGTTTTGTCAGAACTGTCCTATGCACAGATGTGAATGAAGGAACAGGGAAACTTTAAGTCTTAATTGTTGAAAACATGGAAGATATATGAAATGTTGCATAAAAAAGAGGGACAGGAGGAAAAATAGAAGTGCTAATGTACATGGTAAAATTTATATGCATAAATACATATGTATAAACATATATATTTACATCTATGGGTCTCATTACTCTAGGAAGTGATGTAAAATGAAAGTATTAATGCTTTTGTAATGTAACACTGGGACAATCAAGGGACTGGGGTACACGAGTTCTGGATCTAGCCCCAGTTTAGCCACCAATAAACTCTGTGGCTGGGAAGTTCATGTCTAGGTCTAGTTCTTCACCTGTGAAATAAGGCAAATTGGATTATTTTTAAACAGGAAGATATGTTGTGTTATGTTATGGAATATATAATACATTTCTTGATATTAAACACTGGCTTACTTATCAAAAGAAATTAGAAATATTTGAGTTGCTCCTACATTGAGAGGTGGTATTAACAGAGGCAATGGTGGTATCCTCCAAGTGTCCTTTAATAAACTGAGAGATAGCCCTGGGCAGAAGGGCAATGGAGTCAAGTTCAAGAAGGATATTTTAGGGGGGTGCCTGGATGGTTCAGTGGTTTAAAGCCTCGGCCTATGGCTCAGGTTGTGATCCCAGGGTCCGGGGATTGAGCACCACATCAGGTTCTCTGCTCCGTGGGGAGCCTGCTTCCTCCTCTCTCTCTCTCTGCCTGCCTCTCTGCCTTCTTGTGACCTCTGTCTGTCAAGTAAATAAATAAAATCTTAAAAAAAAAAAAAAGAAGGAGGATATTTTAGGGGCACCTGGGAGGCTCAGTGGGTTAAACCTCTGCCTTTGCCTCAGATCATGATCTCAACATCCTGGGATCTAATACTGGTAATACTGACAAGTATAGCCCACAGGAGCAAAAGGCGTTGGTGTTGTCAGTAGCTTTTAAGAGTAGAAAGGAGGGGGCACCTGGGGTGGACTCAGTGGGTTGAGCTTCTGCCTTCAGCTCAGGTCATGATCCCAGGGTCCTGGGATCCAGCCCCACATTGGACTCTCTGCTCAGCAGGGAGCCTGCTTCCTCCTCTCTCTCTGTCTGCTTCTCTGCCTACTTGTGATCTATCTCTATGTCAAATAAATAAAATATTTTTTTAAAAAAAGGATATTTTAAAGCATGCATATTTTGAAAAAATATGAACAACAGTAGAAGTGAAAAACCATACTGTTGGATTAGAATTTTTATAACATTTCTTCACTGTCTTTTACAGCGACAATGCATAATACATTGACAAAGTCTCCAGGATTTGAAGCTAGACCCAAACCCAGCTATAGCATTTATTAGCTACTGCACTTCGAACAAGTTAACCTCTTTAGGAATCAATGATCTTACCAGAGAAGCACAGGTAAGATTATCATCTAAATCATTCTTGTGAGAGGAAAATTAAGTAAAAGTATTCAACAAAGTATAAACATTCTGACACTTGTACTTACCAGATCTGGAAAAATAAATAGAATGCTTATTACTGAATTGGAAGAGGCATCACCACAATCTGGAAAACTTGGTTGTTATAACTACCTTTAAAAAGCTAGCATACTAGTACCAGCAGATCACCATTTAAATGCAATCTAAACTTTCTTCCTAAAATTAACATTACACAAAAGGTAGACATCAGGGATAGTGAATGCAGTCTTCACTTTATTTTTTTTTTAAGATTTTATTTATTTGATGGAGAGACACACAGAGGGAACACAAGCAGGGGAAGTGGGAGAGGGAGAAGCAGGCTTCCCACCTAGTGGAGAGCCCCTTGTGGGGCTAGATCCCAGAACCCTGGGATCATGACCTGAGCCTAAGGTAGACGCTGAAAGACTGAGCCACACAGGCCCCGCCTAGCCTTCACTTTAATCCATCTTTCTGGGAGGAGAAATCTCCATGGTTGGTCCTATCCACATTCATTGTCTGGCCTATGGTCTGTGCTTTACTGTCCTCCTTAATGCACAGGTACAGGTGATATCTTCATCTAAAAGTCTGCAAGGTTGGTTTTTTTTTTTTTCTTTTCTTTTCTTTTCCTGTCAAACTCTTTGAGGGCATTGGGCTGACAGTTCTGGGTCGGACTGAGTTTAATCTTTTCCTTTCAAATCAAATTATGGGGAAAATGCCAGGGAAATGGCTCCCTAACAGCTGGCATTGTTCAGAAATCACGGAGCTTGGTGAATTTGTAAGATAAGTGTCTAAATTGTGGAGAAAGGCAGACAGCTTCCCCTCTTGGGCTGATATCTGAGCAACTAATGACTAAATGACTCCATTTTGCTCTCCACACAATGGCCTGTCCCGGAAGACTTAAGAGGCTCTTGGGGTTCAGTGGCCTCTCCAAAAATCAGTCTGCCTAAAAGCTGATTTGGGGTCTTCCCCACTGCCTTGGCTCCCTATTTGGGAATTTTATAACTTTTAAAACCAGTAAGAATAGGTGAGGGTAGATACCTGCCTTGAGTAATGTAAAATCCACTGGAACCTCCCTATCAAGACACGAAGAAAAATGGCTAAGGAAATAGAAAGCACTAGTAGAACAAAAGCCAAAAAGGAGAAACAACTTTTAAAATATTATTGGAGAGGCACCACATTCACATTAAATACTAAAATATTAAAATTGATTGAGGTTGTGAAATAAGTGAATTACTTAGTCTCCCATGCATTAAAATTAATTTTTCATCTCCTTCTCCAGGCCACTTCCCACTGGCTTTCGTTGAGCCCTCTTAATATTTTATTTGCTGAAGGGAAAAGGTTTCCTTTTGACATATTGGCATTCCTGGAGTTGGTTGACTATCTCACTGCCAACTCCATGAGAAGATTTCTCAGTCCTAGTGAAGCAACAATAAAGAATTAAAAAATTGCTATACTTCCTAAACTTGGCACATTTTTTTAACCAAACCCTCCCCTAAAGACTGTTATCCACGGGGCCATTCCCTTTGCATGTTACATTCCCACCTTTCTAACTCTCTTCAAACCTTCCCAACCATTAGTCTGTTGGTAATATACCTAAAGGAAAAAAAAACAAAAAAACAAAAAAAAAAACTGAAAGACAAGTTGAGGTCACTATATTTGAGCTGCCCAAACCAGTTTTTACATTTCTTTATTTGGAGCTCTGGGGTAGGCGTTGTCTCTTTGGGGATTTAGAGCAGCCGAGGCTTGGTGGTCTCTGAATTCTGGAGCTCGCGAACGCATATGGCAGACCCTCTGTAGTTAGGAGGTGAATTCAAAGGTGGTACACTGGTATCAAAAGTGGAGTGGATAAATGGTCCAGAGAAGGCAAACAGGGCTCAAATCACTGGAGATGGGCTTTGGAGACTTACTAGGATAGTAATCATAAAAACCTCCAAGTTTCTGGTCTCATACTCAAAAGCTAAATTTGGGCTCTTTGCTGTAGTGAAAGTTTACACACATGAGGAAAGAGGTAAGATAAGGAACAAAGTCTCTTCAGAAAGAAGTAGGATTCCAAACTCTCCATCATTCCCAAAAGTTCCCTTCTTCATGGCCATGAGAGTACAGTAATGCTTTTGTGCAGTGTGGTCATACAGAGTTAGATCAAGAGAGGAGTGGTGACCCTGATCTAGTCTAAAATCCTCTTTCCAAATGTGATATAACTGCAACAAATGGAAGGGACCTGACTTGCCCCAATCAATACAGAGTTAATCCCTGAGCCCTCGGTGTTTCCCAGATGCCAAATCCAGGACCTTTGCACCAGTCATTTTTAGAGCATCTGGTGGTAGGAATATGTCGTTTTATTCTTAAGGTTCATTCTTCTTTTCTTAGGTCACTCAAGAGGAGGGGCTAAGGCAGAAGCCATGCTTTTTCTGGTCACTTGAGTCCAGAGAAGATGGTATAGGTATATTATCTATTCATAACAGTAATACAGTCTTGACTTGGTTCAGTATTCAGACTAAAATTTTAGTTATAAAGCAAGTAACTATTCTTATACATACAAAATTATCAGTATGTTAGTTAAATCCTGTGGTGCTTATTGGATAAGAATCAGAAGTCATCAGCCCCTTCATCCGTCAGGGAATGTTGACCAAATTCCATTATTTATACAAAGTCATACTATAGGCCAGTCACAGGGTACAGGACTCAGCTGCCACATTGCTAGTAGTGTGCTCTGTCTTCTGTCCCCAAAAGCAATTAGATATATTGTATAATTCATTTCATGAAGGACATCAATTAAACGGAAGTTTTCCCAATCTTCAACAGAAGGGAACCCTAACCCATGTCATGGTGATAGTGGTTACAAGAATCAAGAGAAATTCCATAACAATAACAAAAAATATACTAAATAGAGCTAAACACATTTTTGTGAAGCAGAAATTTTCAAAGCCTTTAATATATTCTTAAGCTTTACAAACATTTAAGAGGGATATATACTAGGTCTGTCACAAACATACGTGACCCTGGAAATCAACTAAGGAGCATTTCAAGTGAATGTTAAGACCCAGAATGCAGCATAGGAAACCAGTTTAGTTAGTGTGCATGGCATCTCACTATTCTCACTCAGAGTTGCCAGATTATCAGGTAGGAACAGGGAGCCAAAGGATAGTCCTCTCAACCACCAATCCCCTTTGGAAGTCTACAGTGAAGATCTCCCAGTTTTCAAGGTTTCAACAATCAATTCATTGTGAATGTGCTAAAAAATCACAATATGTAATTTCTCTTCTCAGATCAGATCTTCACTAAATCTCTTAACCTGTCCACAACCCAGGTGTGATCTATTTTTTTTTCACCATCAATTGCAATCATAGCCCTTGTTCTTATCACACTTGTACATTTTTGTTCCCATAATGACCATGGCTCTTTCAAGATCTTGTCTTTGCTTATACTGTTGTTCTTATCTGTAACGAATTGTTTTCTTCTTCCTCTCAGTCTAGTACAATCTTCATTGAGGTGACCTTATACCCTATCTCTTGTCTAAGTCATCAGCATCCCCAATCCAGAAGTGAGTTTCTTTTGCTATAAGTGTTCATGGTATCGTTTACTTTCTGCCTTGTTTTGTTAGTTATATTTTCACAGGTTTGTGTTTCATCTGCCTATTTCAGTTATAAATTATTTTATTCATCTTTTTTTGTCTATCAACATGAAGCTTGATGTCTGGCATTTAAAGCACTTCAAGTAATTGTTAAGGTTAAATGAAACATAGGAGCTGAAGTTCTATCAATAGATTTAGATCAGATTAGAGAATGCCTTTAAAGCCATATAGAGGACTTTGGACTTAATCTGATGAACGGAGATGTTCTGGGTTTCTTCTTAAAGAGAAGAGGTATGAAAAAAAGACAGCCTCATCCCTAGTTGGATAAGTGATGTAGCTTGATGGTCGTGGGTAAGTATTCTGAATCATACTTCCTAGGGCTGAGTCTCAGCTCTGTTCCTTCTACCAATGTGAAAGTCACTAAGCTCTGTGGCTCTCAGTTTCCTCATCTATAAAATTAGAATACATTACTCCTGTAATCATTGTGAGGTTTGGATGAAGTAATCCATGAAAAGCCCAAAGAGCAATGCTTAGTACTTGTGAGCCCTCAAGAAACAGTAGCTAACATTATAACTACCCAAATGGAGAGGTGAAAAGAGCATTGGTCTGAGTATTAGGAGACCTGGGCCTTGCTACAGTTTGAAGAAAAGGTGCAAATGAGGTCAAGTATTGCCGGTAGAGGGGCTTGACAGGTATTCAAGAAAAGTGAGCATGTGTTTCGTGAATTTACCATTCTCTGCACCGTAGGCTTACTGGCTTGAAATCAGATGTGTAGCACAACAAATGCATTAATCAAGCTTACTGAGACAGTCTATAAACACAGAAGCCCAATTCATTAATTTACAATGAGAAATATAACTATTAAGTAGATGGGATGTCAGTGTTTATGGATAAGCATGTTCTCTCCTGTGGACAAGTATATGCTGGAAGCCAAATCATAATCCTAGAATTGTTTGATGAAAGTGAAACAGCAGGAGAGAAAGGGGGTGACCTTAAGATATAATCAGGTTCATAGCCAGAGGTATCCCACTCTGCTACAGACACGTACCTATCACTCCAGAGATGCCAAAACACATTCCACATCTCTTTCTTCTAGGGACACAGAACACTACATTGCCTAGCTTCTGATAGGTGCCATGCATACCATTGTTTCTTTGTTACAATGCAATCATTTGGATGGATGTTTCTAAGTGCAATCAACATTTATCTGAAGTTCTGCCTGAATGCTATGATTGAATTCTTGATATTCATAGATCCTTTTTTAGGACAGTTTTAAGATAGCTATCTTCTCCTTAAACTTTTCTGGTGAGCCTCTGGCTTCCCTGAGAGACTCGGCAGAAGGGATTTCTCTATCCCTTCCACTTCGAGTCTTCCCAAGTGGATCCTTCCATGCATATCAGTTAGCTGGTGTTGCATAATAAACCACCTCAAAAGGCATTGGTTTAAATGCTTATTTTGAGCCCGTTTGTTTGCTAAAGACCCTCTGGATTAGCATTTGGGTTTGGGTGCAGCTGAGTCCACTCTCTCCACATGGAGTCAGCTGTCTTTGCCCAGGTGTCTGGCCTCAGACATGGTGGAAGCAACGGGGACGGTGGGGAGCTGGGGTGTCTCTCCATATGTCTCTCCCCGTCCCTGTTCAGGTTTGGCCAAATCCAGTGCTCAGTCAGGGGAAAGAGACCCCATCTCTTGATGAAAGAAACTGCAAAGGATCTGTAGCCAGATTCCCTGAAACCCACCATGAATATAGGAATACATTTTGACTGAACAAAAGAACGAACGAATGAACGAATGAATGTGTCTTCAGGGAGGGAGGTCATACCAGTCAAGCACTCAAGGCAGCTGAACCAGCAGCTCTGTAACCAGTGAGACCAGCAAACCCACTCACATAAGCCACAATGAGTGAAAGATGTTCCAGTCCCAGAAAGAATTTCGGAGCAGGCAGCATGTGCTATTCCCTCTCGACACTCAAACTTTATGATCCTAAGAAAGTAATCAGCAGGGGAGGTGAAAGCCCCTGAATGGAGGCTGACATCGAGTGACCCTTGCTGAGGAAGCTGACGCTGACCACTCCTGCCCAGTGATCGAATTTGATGGGTTTCATCATCTTCCTCCTGTGCCCGCTCCGGCTCCATCGATTGCATCGCCTTCAATCTCTCTTCTGTGGTTAAAGGCTGCTCCTGAGACTGCCCTCTCCGAGTTGCCTAGTTTTGTCAATTCCAATTCAGCCAGACATCCTTTTACCCTTTCCTAGACAACAAAGCTTTCTGGTCGATGTTTTAAAAAAAAAAAAAAAAAAAAGGAAAGAAAACTCACAGGAGCCTCAGAAGCCTCAGAAAGTCTTACTAAACCCTTCTTTCCTTAGGACGCATTCTCCCCTGTCTGGGTTAAGGAGAGCAATTCTCCTTCTCTGCCGATAGCTCATATTTATCTTCTCTTCCAGCCTTTTACGTCTGCCTTGGGATCTCAGACAGAAGCCTCCTTGTTATTTTCCCCGTTCTTTCTTCTTTCTGAAAATTAAAAATGCTTTATTGTACATAAAGTTAGCCTGTACATTTTAACCCTGTACATCACTTTGACCTTATTTTCTAGATCAGAAAAAAAATACATCTTTTGAGGATTCTCATTAGGCCTAAATTATGGAACAAGGACTTTCCATTTTATGCTTCAAATCTTGAATGTCTCTTTAAGAGGCTGCAGAAAGACCTCCTCAAAACAGGGGACAGAAATTAATGCCATGAGAAGAACGTTATGGTTACCAAGTGTCTCCCCCATTGCATCATGTCTGTAACTCCACGATAGACGTGAATCAGAGTTTCTAAAATCAATGCCAGACAGAGGTCCCCAACTATAGGGTAAAATCCAGTCTCCTTAACGTAAGAATAAAAATTTTAAAATAAGATCTTGTCCCTGCCAACTCCTCCAGCTTCAGCCTGTCCAGCTTCAGCTTTGTCCTCCTCCCCAAGTACACTGCTCAGAGGCCACACCAAACCTCTAGTCAAAACTCTGCATTTTCCACCTCTGTGAGCCTGAACTTGTTATTTCCTTGGCCAGAATTTCCCTCCCATTAGTTTGCCTGGTTAATTCCATTTCATATTTTAGTCTACATTTCAATATTTTCCTTATCTGATAAGCCTTTCTTGACCCACCTAAACAGTTGTTATTCCCTCTTTTTTATTATCACTGTACACATATTATCCCCACTAACCTCACTGCATGAGAAATGTTCTTATCCATCCATCTATCCATCCATCCATCTCTCTATCATCTGTCTATCTGCATTCTCTTCTGGAGAGGTTGCAGAATTCTGTGCTGGGGTTTTTAATACATCCCTCGCTGCTTTTGTCTTTGTGCTTCTCCTGCTCATCTAGTGTGCTAATATTTGAATTATTTGTCTTTGTTTTTGTAGCACATCTTCTCTGCTTCCCCACTTTATTCTGTTTCCTCCTCATCTTCCAATATCCCTCTAGTCGGCATGCTACTTTCAGCTATAAATATGACCTTGACTTCTTTACACAGAAAAATCTGTCTTGATCTCCCCTTGCTCCTCCACTGAATTCCCTATCATTCTCCTTTACCTGGGCACCTAATTCCTTAGAAGTATGATTAGCACTTCCTAGCTCTACTTCCATGCCATTTAAATACGCCTTAGATCTTTATAATCTGGTCTCTAACTTCACCACTTCACTTGCAGATGAGTTCACAAACATCAGAAGTTATTTCTTTGCAATACTCCCACCATACATATGTGCACATGCACACACACATCTGTATACACACTTATAGATATGTATGAGATTATAAACCATTCTTACCATGCTTAATCCTTCAGCCACATCCCCTCCTTGAACTCTTGATCCCTTATCCTTCAGGACCTTATGCTCCTTACTTCTTATTCTGGCTGAGAGTCAGTAGAGTGGGGGATAGTAGATGATACTTACCTCACGCTTAGGATTTGATTAACTGGTGTTTGCTCTTACACCCGGAGCATACTAACCGTGTGTGACGGGGAGGCAAGGCTCTGGTTTGCCCACATCCTTCTGTTCCCACCTGTGAATTCCATATTCCCAGGTTGTGTTGATGACCAAACATATTCTTGGCATTTGGGGCTTTAAAATAAAATGACACATTTTAATGAAATAATATGTAAACTGATAAAATATGAACACAAAAGAACAATTATTTCTTTTTTCCCTTTGTAGAAACTAAAGTAAAAAGATTTGATGATGGCAATTTGCAAAAAAACAGAACACAACAAACCCTCCTAAATTAGACTAGACTTCAGTTGTGGAGGAAAAAACTAATGAAACTGCTAAGTGACTCTGGTCTTGGCTCTGCTCTCTGAACACCTTTACACTCCCTGTATGGCTGCTCCAATGCCCTGCTCTGCTTGCTCCTTCTCAGGGACTGTCCCTTGGCTCGGGCTGCCAGACCTTCATTGCCCTGGGCCATGGCCTGAAGTTCACCTGTTTGTCTGGATTATTCACACTCTATGTTGTGTCATGCTCCTGCTCTGACTGCCCTTTGAATGCCCCAGCCCCCTTTTACTCTTCTTCTGGTAGGTGGGTTCCACATGATATGTCTCTAAGAGCCACTACTATTTTGATTTTCTTGAAATATTGCCACTGCCCTAAATTCCCTACTAATGAAATTTTTTTTTTATTTTTTATTTTTTACCAGACTGGGCCTTTTGCATGTGAGTTCTGGCCCAAATATGGAATGGAGTATCTACAGCCCTTCTGAGAGCAGCTGGAAGACTGTCTGTCCCCTTCCGTCATCTAGCTAGGTTGATACCTTACCCAACATCCTTCTTGCTTCTTCTCATTCTCCATCTCTCATGCTATGGAAGACTTGCCATGACTCACCTTTGGTAATCCATGTTGTGGTAGTTAACAGATGTTAAATTATTTATGATGAATTGGTTGATCTCATTTCATAAGCCTCTAGGCAGGTGATACCCAGGACAGCCACCCTGAAGGGCAGGAGGAGAGGGAAAGCAGGGGTGAGCTGTGTCTTGGGAATGAGTCAGAGAGAAAGCCTGAGAGAGGTCATGCCCTGGGGCACCTTGTGGTGATCTTGTGGGCCAAGAGATGGGGAAGCACAGGGTCTGCAGTTGATAGTGGCTATAAAAGAGAAAGCTGATCCATTAAAATCAACCATCTTGACGACTAACTTTAGGGTACATGGGTGTTAACATTCCCCATTAATAAGGAGACAAAGAAAAAGAAGGAAGGATGAACATATGGAAAAAACAGCAGGGAAAACACAGTGATTCTTTCCTCACAAGGAGCTGAAAAATTAATGGTAGGAGGTGGGTGTGTTGCTAATGAAGAAAATAGTAAAAGAACTTTATGGGAAGTGTCAGTGAGGTCAGTGATAGGAGATGAAGGGACTTTATAATCACCCTGGATCCTCATGGACATTGAAGTCAGGAATAAGAGTTTAGGAACCATACAGAGTGCAATTATGTGTGATACTAATGGAAAAGGAAAAAGCAATCTTTTGGGGGTGATTCACACAGTGAGTAATTGACTCTGGGTTTGGATTGTAATTGCAGCAATGGCACCTCTGGACAAAATGATGAGGCTTTAGGGGCAGCAATCAGGCAGGTCCCGGATCCAGCAGCTTCCTGGGGGATCCAGTGGAGTTCTGAAGGGTGGAGCCTCACCCTGTCCTTATCTGCTCCCCTGAACTAGGAGCCTAAAAGCTGAACTCCCTGAACACAGCCTCACAAAGGCAAATTACCACAAGAATGAGCAGAGGCAAATCCACCTAGCTGGACTGATTGAAACAGTGTCTGTGTGTGTATGACAGGGCTAGGAGAGTATTCACGGAAGCTTAAGAATTCATGGAATCCCATGGGTGACCATAATCTGTGCTTTAAGATGGCTGCACTCCTTGCTACCCTCTAAAAGCCACAATTCACCCACTTAGTACCCTGGCTCACACTCTTCTCCCTTCTAAAATGCACTAATCTTCCTCCAACATATCCGGCTTCCAAGGTTAACTACAACTACCTCTCCTTCAGCAGGCCTCTCCCAGCTACTCCAAGCTGCAGAGCCCCTCTCTCCCCTGGTTGTCTACAGTCCTCGGGGTCTAGTAAACAGCGGCACCGTCATTGATTACAGTTTGAGTCTTATCACCCTAAAAGATCATATAAGCTTCTTAAAAGCCAGAGCCATATCCCCAACAATATCCAGCACAGACTAGAGGCATTAATTGCCTAGTGAATACATATTGATCAATTGATTATTTAACTCACTTAACACTTTCACATTACTTGGCTTAGGCATTTGATGGTTAGGAAAAATTCAGTGGAAGTCAAACCAATTTAACTCTAATTAATGAGGAATAGAAATGAGACAAATGGCTTCTTTGGAGCAATAAAAATAGACCTGAAAAAGAATAACCAATCACAGAGAAGAGATACTAAACCTAACTAGTAACCAAGAAAATGTGTTTTGAAACAATAATGAAATACCATTTTTCACATCAATTTTAAAAGTGGAAAAAAATAACACTGATGTGGGGAAATGGGCACATATTATATACTTTGGTAGGAATCCAATGGCTTTTTACCAAAATTAGCAATTCTACTTTTATGAACCTGTCCTACAGAGAAACATGTATTGGGTCCAAAATTGTAGATACCAAGATGGTTTTTGCCTTAAGGAAAAATTAAAAATGACCTACGTGCCCATCAGTAACATTGTGCTTAAATAAATACTGAGTCGTCCATATTATAGAACACCGTGGAACTAAAAGGAATGAATGCAACTGACAAGGAGGGATCATCAAGGTACATGTGTAAGCAATAAATTAAGCAACTCATTAGAAGTATATATATAGAAGTGATCCCATTTAGGTTTAGAATTTCTGTGGATGTGCATATATACATGAATATGTATCTGTCTCTACATATGTAAATGCATAAAAAGAGAGCTGGAAAAATCCACGACAAAGTGTTGATAGCAATGAGCACCCTCCAGAGGAACGGAATTAGATAGGAGGGAAATGAAGAAGCTCTCTATAGGCTTCCATACAGAACCCAGAGCTGAATACAAGCTGGAGGACTAGACCCAGGGGACTTCAGCCCAACTCTCAAGAAAGCTTTTCTCCACGTGCACTGTGTCAAGGACAGTTTGCCCAAATACGGTCTGTCTTCTGCTTCAGCCCACCATCTGTGCAGCTTCATGGAAGAGTGAGTTCACGTCACCCAGGGGGCACCATTGCTTTCCCTCCCTCACCATACAGCAACTCCCACTCCATACTTCAGTCCTGGTCCTCTTTCAGAGTCCTCCGGACTGCCTCAGTCCACACTGATCTCTCCCCCTCAGAACTCCAGTGGCATACATCTGCATCAATCAATTGACAATTAATTATGAATGAGTTTGTGACTTTGGAGGGGTAACTTTCAAGTGAGCTACCAAGCAATTCAATATTGTAATGTTTACGGTTTTCTGTCCGTCTGTAGCAATAAATAGAGACATTCATTCTATTATTCCCCCACCGCCTGCCCCCGACCTTTGTTCCATTTTTTCTTAAGTCCCATTCCCCCACACTCTGGGAATGCTCCACTCAAAATGAGAATGCAAATCACTCATGTAGGTGGGGAGCGGGGAGCTTTCTCTCTCTGGGCTTGCTGGAACACTTCCCCCCCAAGGTACAAGGCAATGTGGCACTTTAATTAACATGATGAAAGCCTTCCCCTCTGATGGACCGCATGGCTAGAGAGGAACCAAACACCACCCTGTGACACTGAACTTGGCAAATTAACCTAGCAGCTCAGCTAGAATTAGAGAAGTGGGTGAAAAAGAAACGCCATAGAAACAAGAGTCCCATTTCAAGTGTTAATTATAGGTATTGGGCCTCTGGATTTAAAAAACTGGGAAAATAGCTCTTGTGCACCAATCACTTTGAATCCATCACTCAGTCTCCACCCAGGGAAAGGTCAGACTATCCAGAATGGCAGCTGGTCCCAGGACAGAGTAGCCCCCACTCAGCAGGACCATTCCCTAGGACTTGGATTGGTGTGCTCTTAGAAAGGAAGAGGGGCTGATAACCATTCTCCAAGTCCACTGGGTCTTCTCTGTTTTCCTGTTCTCTCTGCTTTTACTTAACTGTCTTCACTCCCCAACCTCTCCCAAGTCCTAGAATTTCATAATAGATGCACAATACATTTTTAATGAATTAAATTAACATTTTGGCAACATTACAGAAATAAAAGCTCTGCCTCTGGCTAAATGTGAAATAAAAAGAGTTAATGCCTAAAATTTAGGTGTTACAGGAGAGAGAAAAGAGAGACAGAGACCCAAAGACAGGAGAGGAGAGAAATGTTCCATTTGAACTGGGGAAGCCCATAGATGAAAAGTAGAGGATAATAGAAAGGTAAGCATGAGGAAGATCATAAGGGTTATGCATCCGGAACTGAGATATCTGAATCTATCATTCAAAGAACCAGTGACAGATTAAAATAAGGAAATGACATGATCAAGTTTGTTTTATAAAACCATTCCAAAGCAGCGTAGATACTAGATCAGTGGTTAATAACCTCAGCAAAAGAATGATCCAAGAGATGATTACAGTGACCCCCAGATGAGAGTCTGTGCTAAGGCCCAGGGGTTGCCCATGAGGGGCAATTTGAAAGATGTCAGGCAGACTTTTGAGGGTTGGAGACTGGAGACTGCCATGCAGGTAGGAAGACTCATAAGGTGGGGACTTGGGGACTAGATAGATGATGGTCATGTGTGGGGACAGAATTCCAAGGGGTTGTTTAGATGGGGAAGAAGGAGGGAAAATGGTAATTTTGAGGTGCTATGTGGGAACTGCAAGGAGACATTAGGCAGGACATTGAAACCATGAGCCTGCAGCTCCGTCAAGTAGGCTGTGCCAAATTTAGGGATGGGGGAGTGGGTCATGGGTTAAGAGAGAGAGCTAAAGCCCAAACAGTAGTGAGATCATCCAACAGGTAAGTCAAGTAAGAGAAGAGTGACAATGTAACTCCTAAGAACACTCAATTTTAAAAATCAGGCAAAAAAAAAAAGTCCCTTTTGACTTTTGATTTCATCTCCCCTATTTAATTTAAATGTAATTAATGTCCTGGATTTCTTTGCATCTGAGTCACCACCTCCCCCTTTCAAGTGCCCCCTGCTACTTCATGACTGACTAGTTTCTCAGTCTCAATACTTTTCTTTTCTGACAACACCACACATTCTTTCTCTTTGTGCCGCCCCTGGCTTGGTATGAAGCCCCTCTGAATATCTCCTGTTTCTCTGGAGTATTTTCATGTCAAGGTGCTGGTGTTGAGGACCTCTGGGTCTAGAGAGGAAGAGACAGGAAGTCAGTCCTGTTATTCAGAAATTGGTGTCAAATAAGATACAGTTTTCCATCCTAATCCCTGGTGTTTTAAGAATCTGTAGCCAAGGCTTTCTGAACGTTAGAGGTGGTACTCTGTCTACATCAAAGGTTCCCCATCCCAAGGGGCTGAAACCTCAAGTGTTTCCAGTGTGATTAAGGCTTTTGACATCATTTGAACACATTCTGTAGATAAATGGATGCCAATTCATCTGAACCTATAATGCTAGGATTAAAGATGCTAATGAAATCGAGCAATAGAACATTTCAGTGTAGGATTTCCGAATGTTGCCCTACACATTCAGAAGACACAACAAGCTTGTCTCCCTCCAAAAATCTACAGAGGCTGAGCCGGAGCTGAAGCACAAATTCAAGTATAATATCCAGCCCGCCCATGCTGACTGCCAGCAGCATAACCCGGAAACGTCCTGTCCTTCTCTCTGCTTCTCAGCCGGGAGTGAGGGCAAGTGCATCAGAAGGCCGCGGGGATCTCAACGGACTCCAATGAAAGACTTGACCCTTGGGTGGGCGGAGGAGGCGCGAAGCTGCGGCTGCAGAGACAGGGTTGGCGATCCTTTGTTCTGGCGCAGGAGAAGGAGCGTTTCCAAGGAAGAGCGGAAAAGCTGAGACCCAGCAGTGAAGAGCGAGGAGAGGACCAGGCTGCGGATCTAAACGGACGGTGAAATAGAGGAAGGAGAACAAGGGGAAACGAGAAGGGCGACCGTTTGAGAAAGCATATGGAAATCGAGTTTGCTGAATACTGGGAAAGAAATAAATTTTCTAGTAAAGAGATGTGACAAGTTTCCGTAAACGAGAATGGGAGGATGAAAACACACCGAGCACCGGCCAGGGTTGGAAAGTACCCGGCACGGTACAGGGCGGAACCCAACTCGCGGGCCTGGGGAGCCGCCCGGGCGCTGACTGCGGGCGTCCAGGTTTGCCCTTCGGCAGTCACTCGATCCCCCTCTGGAGCTGCCTGTCAATCACGCCCCTGGGGGAGCCGCGCTGTGGGAGAACCGTCCTTCCCAAGGCGCTCCTTCCATTATCCCCGCTAAACCTGCCTCCGCCGTAGGGATGCACGCAGATTGCTCACATTAAGAAGCAAATTGATTATGAACTGGGTTTTGTCTACCAACAATTTTTAATATGTAATCTTGTCATGAGTGAACGAAAGTCATTAATAATACAGTAAGCAAAATGTGCTACAGTTAACCTTAAATTATAACTTACAAAGAGCATTCTTGCAGTTTCTCCTTTGATTTATGAGCTCAGTTTATTCTATGCAAATTCATGCACAGTTTCTAATAAGAGGGAGGAGGAAAGATAAAGGAGCTTTGAATATTTTATAAGCTTTTTCCACTTACCTTAATTTAGAATTATGAGGCTGAATATGTAAGTAGAGAATAATTACCTATTACTAGTCTCCCACATAGTTTATCTATTTCAGCTCTGAACATCCTGAGCAATGCAAAGCATAACTGTTTTACTACCTGTACCACTGTGAATATGTTAATGAGGCCTCCTTCCGCGTTACTTGTTGCTGACACATGAGAAGATAGACATTGTAATATAACCAGACAGTCCCGCACTGTTGTTTAATATCCCTTTTTAAAATAATATCCTGGCTGTTCAATATTTCATTCATTGCACATAGTTAAAGTGAACTTTTTAAGGAGGTTTGTGCCCTGGAAAATTCCCTTGCCTTTCTTCCCCCCTTGCTGCATTCTTTGAGCTCTGGGGACCAAGGAATTAAGTGAAGGGAGTTATATTGAAAGAGGGGAAACTGACGGCCTGACAGGCAGAGGGCTCACTAGAGAAGCCTCGTGCAGCACTCTGCGCATGCTCCCACCCTCTTCTCCAGGGCAGCAGCCCCCTCTGCCACACCAGCTCCACCCTTCCTGACGCCCCAGTCACACCACCCATGGGCTCAGGGGTTTAGGTCACATCCAGGTCAGGGTCAAATGGAGAAGGAAACAGAAAGGCAATCCGGGGTTTAGTTGGCCTGGCAAATGAATGAGTGAGGTTAGTGATGCCTCCAGGTACAAAAATGGCTTCTCCATTGTTAACTGACTCCAGCAAAGGAAGATGCTTTTCTGGGGTCACCAGACCTAACCTGGGTCAATAGGAGGACTCTGTGACTAGTAGAACCCTAGGCAGTGAGGCCATTGGCAGGGCGAGGCAGTGGATTCTCTCAAGCACTCGCCAAGTGTGTGCTTAGGAACAGCAGCCCGGACCAGGTGGCAACTGGTAGTTTCCAGACTTCAGGAGTCATACACACTCTTCTAAGGAAGTCTGGTAAGGGTGGCTTTATTTTTAAGAAATCTGGACCTGAGAGGAATATTGAAACTGACCAGCCCATTTAATTTGGGAAATAGGATAAAATGGATGGCCAGCTCTTCAGTGCCCATACACACAAATGGATTCAGAGCCCAGGAAGGAGGGACCGGCCTCCACTGCTTATCATCGCCGGAGCCCGGCGAGGGGATGCAGGATCTCAGATTTGTTTTGTCTTCTTAGATTAATAACAGAAACTCTTAAGCACCCAGTGATGTGCTGAATTATCTGGAAAATAACATAGATTGAGAGTGAACTGTCCTTTGCATTAGTTAGGGTTCAAGGCAAATGTGGTACTGTGGTTTCCTCTTCTATCACAGTAAATGCTGATCAAATTTAAGAGAAGGAGCAGGCAGCTTCCAAGAAAGAAAGAAAAAAAGGGTTCTTCTCTCCTGGTAAATTGTATCTTTGGATTTTTATAATAATTAGCAGTTCATATTGTATTATAGTGATGGTGTCAGACCAACAGCCAAACAGAATTAATGAGTTAAATATCTGTCAGTGGGAAGCTTCAGGTCTGATTAAGGGCACTGCAGGTGTGTGCGTGTGTGTGCGCTTGTGTGCGCGCGTGTTTCTTTCTTTCCTTTTTTTTTTTCATGGTGGTCAGTGTATTGAATTGTCAGAGAGACCATCACACTATTAACATCAATTATCAATGAGTCAAGAAAATTATAATCTCTCCTCAATCATGGGAGGATAACTTCAGAGAATAATAACTGATATTATAAGAAGAAAAAGCATACTGAAATACAAATTTAAAACCTCTTCTTAAAAAAAATAAAAAATAAGCCTTCCTCTTTAGTGACTGATGTAAGTGCATAAATGAATGAAGCAGGCCTCCAACCATTCATTCCTATCCAACTGCTGCTTCAAAATAACCAAGTAGTTTTGCGACATAAAAGTTTTCATTAATGAGTTAATTCTGAGGAATATAAAATTTACCAGGGTTTACTAAGCAGAAGGCACTCTGCCTTGTACTTTTTTTTTATTATTATTATTTACTTATTTGACAGAGAAAGAGAGTGCACAAGCAGAGGGAGTGGCAGGCAGAGGAGAAGCAGGCTCCCCGCTGAGCAGAGAGGCTGATGTGGGGCTCTGCTCCATCCCAGAACCCTGGGATCATGACCTGAGCTGCAGGCAGACTGAGCAACCCAGGTGCCACTGCTTTGCACTTTACATACATCGTTCATTTAATCCTTCTATCAGCCCCATGAGTATATTTTGTTATTCTGATTTCAAGTGGAGAAATGCAACATCATTTAGAATTGCCTATCCTTAATTTTAACAACTAATATTATTGAACACCTTCACTGAGCAAAGATTAATAAAAGACTATATCGGAAGGGGGATAGACCACCCCTATCCTACCAACAGGGAGGTTTGAGTGAAGTTACAGTTATAAAGAAAAATGTGAGAGGAAATAGATTAAAAAAAAAAAAACAACCTAAAAACAGAAGAGGGAAATAATGCTATGGCACAATGTAATATCAGAGCTGTCACAATGCATTATATAGTTGATTGTCAAATGAGTGGCAGAGATAGAAACTGCTATTAGTTTAGAAAAGAAAGAGAAAATTGTGGGCTAAAGTGGTCTGAGAAGATTGAAGGAGAGAGGAGAGTTGACCTTGGTCAGGAGGGTGAGCAAGATTTAGATACAACAAGAAGGTCAGTAGGACAGGACGGGACACTTCAGACTTGGACTAGGAAAGAAACATCTGCTGGGAGGGAGCACCAGTTCTGTCTGGGAGGCAAAGAGCCGTCCAATCAGGTTGGAGAGGAAAGCTGACACAGACAGACACTGAGTAGTAAGGCAGAAGTGAGTTGGGGTGTGCTGTGGGCTCTTAAGAGAGAGAAGAATCTGAAATGTATTCTTTTAGAAAAATCCAACCATCCCCATTTTAATCAAATCTCTTGTTGGCACCTGCTTGTCATTAATTGCCCTCACTGGTCATCATTCATGGGGACCAGTAGCCTGTACTTTGCTTCACAAATAGCATTCTCTACCACTGATATTATGGTCATATAGAATATTTTCAAAAGCAGTTTATATAGCTTAAATGCAGTGGTCTCCAACAGTTTCTGGCCATATACACCTATCAGGAAAGAAAACTGAGCTTGCTGCCCCCATAAATAAAATAGATAAACATACATATATGTGCTTATATATACTATACATTAATATGTTGCATTTGTTATAAAACTTACATTAAAATATAAATTTAAAATGAGAAGTAAAATCAACATTTGCATTTTCATTTTATGTAATCACAATTTAATGTTAATCTTTTGCTGAAATTGGAAAACATTATTCATAGTAATATTTTCAGAGAAAGTCTTGAGCCTGAATATGCTTCATATTTCAGAAAATCTTGGTTTAATACATTGTGATAGAACAATTGTAAGGTCCGGCGCTGATTTCAGTTTATTTTGATTCTTGGTTTTCATGGCTGCTCTAACTGTTAAGGGTACCTCAGGAAGACACACAATGCCCATGGTTGAAGGCACAATTGGTTCTGCTGAGTAGTCATGAATTCACTTTTCAATCCTAGGTACCCAAAGAGCAAAACTATTTGTTGGAATTTTGCTAGTCAATTTCTAGCTTATCTAAAGTCAAGCAGGTTAGAAAAATTTTCCAGACATTTTCAATGTGCTCGCACATATGAGAACTTTAATCATCATTTTTGGCAAGAATATCACACAGAGATGGAACCGTTTCTAAACACCCGTTGTCAGAGGGTGTTTACTTTCCCACTCATTGAGTGACCTTTCCTTACATCTGATGGGATCGCCCTTATTTTTATCTGTCAGCGGGGCTAGAGCAGAGTGAGGAAGAGAAGTGTGAGCATACCCCATCCTAACTGGGCGATTCTCAGGGGCAGTTAGCATTATCTTCAGTCCACAGTTTTCTCACAGGATTATTATAAGTCACTTCTCTATTCTATGGAGGGCAGTTTCGTTAAAAGAAGATAATAAATCCACAAATCCCCTTACCTGGGCATATGTAAACTAAAAGAATTAAGCAGTGATGGCACACCATCAAACTCCCTGTGCTACAGAATGCTTACCCTCCTTTCTGGACACCTCAAGGCCGCATGTGACTCTGGCTTAAGGACTGAAGAGGGCTTCCAAGCAAATTAAAAATTAAATGTTAGAAATTTAATCCTTTTACTAATAATACAAGTTCTGATACTCTCTTCCTATACCTTAGTGGATCATCTTATTCAACCTCTAATTGTGGATGTCACTCAGGAAATAATTGTTCAGTACCTGTTTTTGAGTGCATGTCATCTAAAAGCAAAGGAGTTTGTGCCTTGACCCAAGAGCTATAGTCAATTTGTGCTCATGCCCACATTAGAGACAGGTTTCTACATGCACAGCCCCTGGACCCACTAGGGTATGGTTATCTGTCAACAATTCACAAGTAGGTACAGATAAGTCAGAATCTCAAATGAGACTTCTGATACATTTTTAGGGTTCTTTTTTCTTCCATTCCCTGCATACCTCTCCTCCATCCACAAACTTGGCACATACATCTGACCCTTAGTATGCATTCAATTTATATTTTAGAATTAAATGTAATCCAAAGTGCTTTTCTAGAGTAATGGGACAGTTAACTCAAATAAATGCTCATAGACACATACACAAACCAGTGCAGACATGTGACTTGCTTAAATATTATTGAAGGGAACCCTTGCCCAAGTATCTCCCCTAAAGACCCAGTACAATGTCAGAAATGTCCACCCCCCAGTTATTCTTAACAGGCCCTTTTCATCATGCACTTCTAGTTGGGATATGAGCTTTGTGTACTTGAAGTAATAGTGCATAACAAATTATGTTAAAATCATATTATTAATATCAATAGAATGGTCTATAATTTAGAATTTAATTATGAAGCTTAAGCTCTAAATGCCACAGACGTTAGAATAAGAAGAGATGAGAGCAGACTGGAGAAGCAAAGGATGTGTTCCTGGAGGAAGGCAAACTACTCTGGACTTGGAGGTGTGAGTAGGACTTCCCAACACAGGGACAGAGGTCCCAGCAGGCAGAGTAGCAGCTGTGGCATGATCCAGGCATGAGCAGGGCTGATGAGAGGTCCACTGAGTCAGGATCAGACTCAGGAGTCCAGTGAGTGTGTTCACGTGGGCTTTGTTTCCTAAAGTTGTCTTCAGTGCCTATTCCAGATGAAAATACCTTCATGGAAGTGACAGTGCTATCACCTGAATTTTCTTATCTCCTCATTAAATGATAAGAATGTGATTGGAATGTTACATTTATGAGGCAGTTTTTGAAACCTCTGAAGGTAATCATTAGTTACTGCAGTAAACATGTGCCCTTTGTGCGACTTTCCCCCAAAAGATCCCCAATCTGGTGGGTTTGCAATTCTTGGCTCTATTATCATGTCCCATTAAGACTAAAATATGGAGTTACTTCAAGGGGCCCAAGGGGCGGGGCAGGAAAATAAATAAATGCATGATGTTCTTTTTTTTTTTTTTTTTTAAAGATTTTATTTATTTATTTGACAGAGAGAGATCAGAAGTAGACAGAGAGGCAGGCAGAGAGAGAGAGAGAGAGAGGGAAGCAGGCTCCCTGCCGAGCAGAGAGCCCGATGCGGGACTCGATCCCAGGACCCTGAGATCATGACCTGAGCCGAAGGCAGCGGCCTAACCCACTGAGCCACCCAGGCGACCCTAAATGCATGATGTTCTAATTGCTATTTAACATCATGGAATTGGAAGGAATGAGGTTAATGGACCGCCCCAATGCATATGCAACCTTCCTCATTTTGAATGATTCTCTGGCACCTTTGATTACCCACTGAAGGGATGCAGCCTCCTCTGGAGGTTAACAGCATCCTCAGAGGTCTCTTTTTCTGCCTTGTGATGAAGATAATTTTTGCACATATAGAACTCACTCCCACTCTCTTCTCAGCTTTGAAAAATGATCTAGTCAGCTTTTGTCTTGCCTCCAGCAAATCTGTGGGCATGGCAGTCACATGCCATGTTTTCCAGGGTGGTCTCTATGTCCTGTAACCTGTGCCTTCATAAAACCAGGTATAACATATATAGGCTGAGAAAATATGGCCAATGCACTTAAGGGAAACTGCCTGCAATGTGCTCAAAGAAATAAATTTCATTTTACCACTAACATAAACCCATATCTAGACCTACACATCCCCAGTCATAACGGGCCCCTCTGCTTGTCACTTCTGTCCACACATCATGCATGGGCTCAGAATCACTCCACACCATGCTCTCTTCCTTGATAAAATTCCTCAAGAATCAACTCAGGACCTCTCAGACCAGGACATCCAGGTTTCTGCCTTTGCTCTTTTCCTTGGGTCCTTACGGTCTGGCCCACTATCTATAATTTATTATTCTTTATGCATATGCTTCTGCCTCTATTGCCTGCATTCTGAAGACACATGCAAGTTTTAGTCTGTTTAGTTCACAGTTCTCTGGATCAAGGATACTCCCGAGATGATGGAAAAGAAGGTATGGAGGGGTTAAGTACTTGCTCAAGATCCCACAGCTAATAAGTGTCAGAGTCAGATTCCAGCCAAGCTGCTGACTCTGGAGTTCAAGCCTTTTACCACTTTTCTATATGTCCCTAAACTAATTTATGATCTAGTTAGTGAAATAACAACATTCTTAGAACAGAAAATAGTTAAGTGCTATGGTATGCAGTTTAATTATAATTACATAAAAATTCAAGGAGCCTGGGTGTTCGTGGAAAATGGAATGGCCAGAAGTTTCCTAGAGAAGTCAGGGCTTGGCTGGCCCCAAAGTGCCAATTGAGAGAGGCCACCATTCTAGGTGGAGAATTGACCTTCAGTGGTCCTGCAGTGCAAAAGAACTCGGGAGGAAGAGGAAAGAGAATTCATGGTCGGCAGTGATCTAATGGACCAACCTTACGTGTGGTTTTAGGGGAACACAAGCCTCCTAAGACCTTGGAGGGATGATCAAAAAGAGCATGTCCTAAATGGAGGAGTGAGATGAAAACTTCGTCTTCTGATTATTAACTTATTCATTCTCTAAAAAAGGTGCTTTCTGAGTACCTACTAAGTTAAAGGACCTTGCTAGGTAGTATGTAAAGTATGAAGCTGTGTGAAACATGGTCCTCAACTTTGAGAATGAACATCCTAGTAAAGGGGTTAAAGCATGAAAGCAGAGACCCATGGTAGAAGGCAGGTGTGTTGAGCATCGTTGGATCATTCACCAGGCTGCTGAATTTCAGAGAAAAGTGGGGTCACCTCCTGCTATTCTTTTTTTTTAAGATTTTTAAATTTATTTATTTGACAGAGAGTGAGAGAGATCACAAGTAAGCAGAGAGAGGGGGGAAAGCAGCTCCCAGCTGAGCAGAGAGCCCAATGCAGGGCTTAATCCCAGGACTCTGAGATCATGACCTGAGCTGAAGGCAGAGGCTTAACCCACTGAGCCACCCAGGAGCCCACCCTCCTGCTATTCTATAACAATAGTGCTAGGTTTGAGCCATAGAGGGCAGGTAGACTTGTTATACACAGAGTTGGGTAATGATAGCATTCCAGGTGGATGAAGAGTGGTGACTATATTCACCTGTGTCTTTTTATAGACATGGGAAACTGATTTGAAAAATGAGTAGATTGGGTTTAAAAACAAAAGAGGCATTTCCTCAAATTGCATTCCCAGAAACATTAGACTCTCAAAATATTGAATGAAAAAAAGGGGGGGGCGTATTTTTATTGTTTGTATGTGTGTGTGCACACATCTGTAAGCCTGTGTTTAGGTTTGGGCATGTGTGTGCACATGTGTGTATGTGTGTGTGTTTGGCAAATGTTAAACACGTTGGAAAACTGGAGGATTTGAGTAATGCAGATATTGGCCATGGGGTAAGTTGAGGACATATTGTAGAAGTCCTTGGAAAGATCATGAACAGAGAACTGACATTAATTTAGCAGCACATAAAAACCCACCAGGATGAGAGACTCAAGGAGGAAAGAGCTGCTGGTTAAAACACTTGTAGAGTGATCTAGATAAGACACAACCAAAGATTTGTTTACATAAGTAAGTCTTGTCTGAAAGGTGATGCAAAGTTGTTTATGTATGTTTTAATTCCTTTTTAAAACCCCATCTTCGCTCTTCTTTCCCTTCTAACTTAAATGTATCACAGGGAGCAGAGTTGCATTTTAATGGTCATTTCCTAGAATACAGATATTCTGAGAATTCAGACTTCTCTAAGACTGGAGGCAGTCAGAGATGCCCTCTAGAGATACTGGAAGCAAGGTGAGAGATCAATGGTTTCTGCTCTGGTGGTGCAGGGCCCCGACTCTGAGTGGCTCAGATGATGTGCTGTGCCAGGACCCAACCCTAAAAGAACACCTTGTTCTCTGGACTTCTCATTCTCAGCTGGTTCTCAAGATTATCTTATTTTCCTCTCCCAGAGACATTAATGCTATCACCCTGAATGCCGGTTAAAGGGCATCCCTTGCATGACTTGGCATGGTTCCCAGATATGTATTTCATCCAAAATATAGAGACCAAATTACCAATAAAGAAATTATGAGTGACTGCCGCTGCTCTGTCTCTGTCATCCTCCTCCACAGTTGAATACTCTTCATTGTTAGAGACTCGTTTTTTCCTGCAATTCAGCTTAAATTTTCCCTCACTTGGCTTCCTCCCATCACTCCTAATTACAGACTAATAAAGCCCTTGGATTACTGTGAGCAATTTTCATCCCTCCTTCTCCCACCTCAACTTTCCTCCAGAAGTTTCCTGAACCTATCACTGGATTGTACTGAATGAGTGGTAACTGAAACCCACAAGTTTACTCCATGGAATTATGATCTAGGGTTTGAGGTTATATGCTCAAGGCTTTATCTCTATTCTTAGTCATACTCCTTACTCCCAGCTTTCAGAAAGTACCCACTATAAAAGGCTGTGTGAGCTGAAGACTGCCTGGAACAAAGCGGAAGGCACAGGTATGGATCTGTGGAAGGTTCTTGAGGGCCAAATTTCAATGAAAGGGAATAATGTTCTGAATTAGTGAACCCAGTCGTTCAGCTTCCAGCCCAGCCCGTCTGCAAACACTGGCTGAAGGGCCATTATTTGACACCTACTGGAGGGCCTTGCTTTTTCTAGCCTCCGAAAGAATCCAGTTCACGTTATATTCCCTTGCCAGTCCCTAGACCACTCCTAAGTAGGTCCCAAGGTCCCAAGCCCTACTTGATGAGTTTGATTCCCTCCCAAGATCAGACTACCCCATGCGATCACACATTGAGGGCATACTTAAGCAATAAATTGTGTGATCTTGGGCAAGTTACTAGATCTCTCTACATATTTCTTTTGTAGTTTCAAGGAAATAATTCATAAAAAAGATTTGCTAAAGTGCAGTATGGTGAGGGATATGATAATTGTCAAATCAAATGTTATTAATATTCATTGGAAAAGTATCCATTGGGACAAGAGTTCAAAAGAAGGAAAGTCGAGGACTGGGATATTAAAAGAGGACTTCTTAAGATGAGAGGAGGCTTAAGAAAGACCTCCAAGGATGAGTAGAATTTAGTAACTGGATACCCTGACACGGAGCATTACAAACAAGTGAGCACCATAAACAAAGACTGATCTTTCTTAAAGAATAAGGCCTTGGGCGCCTGGGTGGCTCAGTGGGTTAAGCCGCTGCCTTCGGCTCAGGTCATGATCTCAGGGTCCTGGGATCGAGTCCCGCATCGGGCTCTCTGCTCAGCAGGGAGCCTGCTTCCCTTCCTCTCTCTCTGCCTGCCTCTCTGCCTACTTGTGATCTCTGTCTGTCAAATAAATAAATAAAATCTTTAAAAAAAAAAAAAAAGAATAAGGCCTTAATTACCATTGCCCTTCCCCCCTCATTTTATGTGTACACCTGTCATTTTTAAGATGTAAAATCCAACCCAAAAACGTATAAAGTTTTGTGGATCACCCCAAGTAATTTGAGAATAAAGGTCTACTATTACTTGTCCTATCTATACTTTAGGATTTCAGAAGATAACAATCCCAACCTCCTATCCCTGCCACTACTACCACCACCATTATCTGCGACTCTACCTTCCTTATCCCACTCACCTCTAACTCATAAAAACCAGCTTAAATTATGTTTTGTAGAATGGGTAACTAGAAAGAAATGGAGTTGGTTTTATTAATGACCCCAGATTGGGGGCAATGACATGGGCCTCCCAGTGCCATGAAAATCAATCAGTATGGCCTGACTCTGGGGACATTCCTACTGGCTCACAGACACCTCTGGATGACAAGGAAGGCAAGGTGAAAGCGCTCCCATTGGCTACCTCTGGCCTGGAAATCAAACATGATTTATCTACATTAGTGGGCTTCATCTTTGTCTTATTATCCCAGCCACCGCTTGCGACCCAGACCGACTCTCCTGCCTTTTAATAAACAGATTTAATAGGACTGATAGTTTGGCAATTTGTAGAGTAAATTAGATTTAATTTGGCCTGAATGCCACTGATTTCTCATATTGTTCAAAACAATCTTATCCAGGGCTATGTGTCATCCCAACACGTTCTCAACTGATCCAGCTAAAAACAGCCAACTGACAGACTGAAATGAGTGGATGTGCTCTCATGAGGCTATGGCCTCCCCCTTGCTTCCTGTGACTTAATTCACTTAGAAATAGAGCCCAGTATTGGTATAATGACTATGACGATAACAAAACCAGTGACAATTCCATTGTGTTGCCCCTGTTAGGTGTCTTTGCAGAGTAAGATAGACGTAGTGTCCCTTTACATATACAATATCAATATATGAGGGGTTTTGAATTACTTAGAAATAATTCTAAAATGTACTATCAATGTTAAATCCCTCTTAACAGAATGCCCAGAACACAATATTACTTTTCCTTGATGAGTGGGAGCTGAAATGAGCATCATCTGTTATACTATACTGGAGAGCAGCACATAACCCAGGCCTGTGTAAGCTAACCATCTGCCTCTAAACTAAGTAGCCCCAATCTTGCATCTTGACTTCTAGTCTTCCCTTTGTCTCTTCCCTCACAAATATCTGGCACTCTTCAGTATTGTGGGGACCCTACAAGTCATAGCTTTCCTCATCTCTAGAGTACTCATTGGTTCTGATCACCAAAAAGTGTTGGGTCTGGTGGCATAGAACTTTCTATTCCTTTGAGGTTGGGGCATGTGGACTGGGCCAGTCAATTTCATCTCCAGTATAAGACCCCCATGAGGTTTTCTCTCTGCCATCATGAATGGCAGCATTCTGAAGTGGCTGCTTTGTCAGTCTGGGTTCTGAATCAGAGACCCAAGCCAACCAATGATAACAGCAGAAAGAAGTGTGTGTTAGCCATCAGGAGTTTGGGTTTGTACGTTAGTGCAGCATAACCCAGCCTACTCTAGGAGATTTATTTCCCTACTTTCTAATTTGAACATTCTAATATGTATAGACATGGATATAAGATAACCAGCCTTTTTTTTTTAATTGCACAACAAATTACCATAAATAACCTTTCAGTGGGCCCTCAACTATAGGCCAAAATGCATCAAATACATCAAATATAGGAATTTTATTGTTGGTGTTTAGAATTCCTAATTTTTAAACTATATACTATTTGGGGGCAAAACCACATAGAAGGCAAGTGTCTTTTTCACTAAGAAAAACGTTCTATGCCTTTCATGATGGAAGCAAGCCAATGTAATCAACCTGCCTCCAGGTAGCTGGCTGGTCACCCTGGGGAATGGTGCCATGTCAGCCTTGGTTTTTGCTGCTGGCAGATTGGGCACTCAGCAGTGGCTGTAACCAGTTCATCCTTGGTGAGTGGCAGTACATGTTGCTGAGACCACATATAACTTCCATCCCAGCCATCATGGCCACTTTGCTGATAAACATATTAGGAAATGACAGGAGTGGCTGTAGAAGGAGGCTGACTGGGATCCACTAAAGGGGCTATGCTATCTACATGATTTTTTTATAATCCTATTCTATTGGGATAATCCTTTGGTGATATGTTTACCCTATATGTTCCTCTTAATTAATCTATCTACCTGCCTCTTCCCAAACCCTCTTATCACCAGTTCTCCATTCTGATTCTTTCCAAGTCCTTGACTGGTCACCAAAACCATTCATGGTCTATGTGCTGGTATAGACATGCAACCTTTGCCATCTTTACTGGGCACTGTCCAATGTCTTTCCCCTGGGAAGATTTTCCCTTCACTACTGTCTTTAGGGTCATGCGGAATGAGGCAATAGTGTGGCAGCCATGCACTTTTTTTTTTTTAAGATTTTATTTATTTATTTGTCAGAGAGAGAGAGAGCGAGAAAGCGAGCACAGGCAGGCAGAGGCAGAGGGAGAAGCAGGCTCCCTGCTGAGCAAGGAGCCCCATGTGGGACTCGATCCCAGGACGCTGGGATCAGGACCTGAGCCGAAGGCAGCTGCTTAACCAACTGAGCCACCCAGGCGTCCCAGCCATGCACTTTTTAATGGTGAGCGCACGTTATACAGAACCGTCTGTAAAATGTAAGTCCGATACTTTCTTCAGCTAACTGATCATAGGGAGCTCTCTACAAGGCCATAGATTGAGAGAAAGAAAACAGTGTAGCAACAGTAGGGGCCATGGGCATCTGGGCCACCATCTCATGAAGCACACTTGTGCCTTCAGGACCTGCTTAAGCCCAATCTCATATGTATCACTTCCATCTGATAATGGAGAGCACCTCTCCATGCTCAACTTCATGGACTGGTGGATCATACAACACCAATTTGTGATGGGCCGCTTAGGTCACACAGTAACTTGACCCATGGTCCAGTGTTTCTCTACTAAGGTCCAGTAGCAGCCAAAGCTGTCTCTCAACAGAATAATAATTGTATGAAGAGATAAAGTAGTTTTACTCCAGAATCTAAGTCTATTCTGTGACTCAGCTGCAAGGGCTTGCCAGAGACTGTATCTGTATCTGCCATTGACACATCAAGTATCAGAACAGCTTGTATGATAGTCTGGACCTGTTGGAGAGCTGTCTCTTATCTGAGCCCCACTCAAAATTAGCATTTTCATGTCACTCGGAAAATGAGTTGGAGAAGCACACCCAAATGAGGTATATATTGTCTCAAAAATCCAAAGAGTTCTCCTAGGCACTGTACCTCTTTCTCAGTGATACAAGGGATCAGATGCAGCAACATGCCCTTCCGCTGTGGAAGAACTCTTTTAACGTATCTAGACAACTGGACACAGAAATTTCATCATGGCAAGAGGCCCGTGAATTTTTGTAGGATTTATTTCCCATCCCCTAGCATGTAAGTGTCTTCCAGGATCTATAGACAAGTTGCTACTTCTTGACTGCTAGATCCATCCAATCAGCATAATACTACCATGTGATGGGCCGGTATGGTGTCTTGTGGAAAGGAAAGACAATCAAGGTCCCTGCTGGCTATATGATGGTGTAGGGATTGACAGCAGGAATAAGCTGGAATTCACTAGCATGTGCTGGAGCCTAGGAGGATGTTCTGAAATTTGTGTAAGTTCTTATTGGCTCTGACCTTGAGAGTATCCTACAGAGACCAGGACACTTTGTCTCAAAGATGAATGTATATAGCTGGCCCAGGACTCCAGGGAAGGTGGATCATTTGCAGGTCCAGCGATTGTTCAGAACCACAGGAGAGTCAACAGAGAATGACCAAGTATACAAGATACTAAATGACTTCTCTTTCCCTTTGGCCCAACACATCTCCCATAAGAATATCCTTATGGCACACCCTAACCAGAAACATGCAGGAAATGGAATTCAACCTAGCTAAATTGAAACACTATAAATCTACCACAACCTATGATCATATATTCCAAGTATATACTTTTCTTTTCACATGAGTTGGATAAAAAGGGATACATGGTACATAGAAGATCCTATTTTCCTAAGGAAGATACCATCATTTCAGGATGTAAATTTTGCCTCTTTTACAATCTTGAGAGGCCACCTCTCTGTTGCACTTTGGGCTGAGCCTGGCTCTTGGACCACATGGTGGCAACCAAGTTCTCACTCTCCACCACGGATGGTGAGTACTGATACTGCCAACGAAGGACTATGAGGAAGTAAGTAGTCTCTGGACTGCAGAGAGTAGCGTAAGAGCAGCATCACAGATGAATATATACCAGGTATTAACTTCATGCTATTACAGTCTCTGCAACAAGGAAGAAAAGAAGAAAAAGAGTGGGAAGGAAAGAGAAAGGAGGAAGAAGAGAAGAAGGGAGGTAAGAAGTGAAAAAAGGAAGAAAGATAAAGAGAAGGGATGGCGGGAAGGAGAGTGGGGGGAAAAGGAAAAATGAAACTGCTTATATATGATTCTGGCCAGGTATCTTCCAGTTACACAAGCAGGAGCAGGATCTTAGGTCGCTATAGTAGGTGATTGTGTTTTCGTTTTGTTTTATTTTTGTTTCTGTTTTTAATTTATTTACCCCACCAAAGAATCTCTCTAGACTGAGAGCTTGAAAATATGATATACAGTGTGTTCTATGATGGGGTAGTCTTCATTGGCAACACTATTAATCAAGTCAATAAGGAGTCAGCCTTGAAACTTAAATTGGATGGCTTAAGACCCTCTGAAGAGGAAATACAGGATTGCAAATTAGGCAAGCTGGCATCTGGAGCCCTCCAAGACTGGCTCACAAGCAAAAGAGCTTGCTCTCTTCCAGCAGCACCGCTGACCAGCTCCTTAACCTTGAGGAAATTCCTGGCCTGCTCTGACACTCCACATATGAAAACTATGTCCTTCCTCGTTTCTGCCCAGTGACCCCATCAGAGACTGAAGGGAGTGAAGAAGGAGTCTGGAGAAGGTCAGTGGGGAGAAAATTTCAATCCCATGGCAAAGCTCAGGAGCTCCCGAGGGTTTCCCTTCACTAGCAGCATTCATGCTCAGAATGAGGAGCAAGGTCATCCAGAGAAGTGCAAGGTGTTCTCCCCCTCCTCTTTCCTGAAGATAAAATATAAGTAGAACAAAATATTAAATAGGATGAAAAAGGCCCAAGAAAATATGTTTAATTTTTTTTTTAACTTTAGAACAAAGTTCAATTTGAATGTTGAAAAGTCAATAAAGTTCAGGTATCTGGAAGGTTCAGCTCTGCAGACTCTCTTAGCTCTCAGGATTCCAGAATGTGGAGGCACTGTGAGGAATAAATCAGAACAACCTTCTTTTGTCATCGCTTTGAGATGACTCACCACCATTATTTTAAATACCAACTGCTGCGAGGAGGCAGTGATGGCTGTAGGGGCTGTGGCAAGCTACCTACTGTCAGAGCTAGAGGGGACCCTAGGTGATTACCTTTTCCAGATGAAGCGCTGAAACCAAGGAGGGGAAGCCACTTGCCTAGGTCCATGGGGATCTGTAGCCTCCTGAGCCAGAGCCAATGCCTGGGAGCCAGGCCAGTGCTCTTGCTGGTACCTAGGACCCAGTTGGTGGTGCTTCTCAACTCCTCCCCTAACTCCAGACACTGTCATCCCTTTAACAAACCCAACCTTTCAGTGTGTTCTCTGCCTGTCTCCCATCTCTGGGAGAAATCTCAAGAAGAGGTAGAATCTACGGGGAGAAGACTCTATCACAGGAAAGTGTCAAGATGCAGTCTTACATTTTCCATGCCTGGAAGGGGAGATGAGAATCCCCCTGCCTCCAAAGGACCGAGGGGTTTTGGCTTTGCCCCCATTACTTGGTCTCATCACAAAACTGGGCTTTTTCTACTCTCGAGTGACTTTCTGCTGAGTTTGTGCTGTTAGGTGTAGCTCCCCAAGACTGCTTTGTCTAAGGAGGAGGAAGTGTGGGCAGGAAACTAACATTGGAGATGATTAAAACAAAGACTGTGTCTTCATTCATTTCTCCTTTGTCCTTCCCCTCCCTTCCTTGCCACACAGGGTGTATGTGTGTGTGTGTGTGTGTGTGTGTTTCTACAGAAAACTAAGATCTGAAACAGACTCTCCCCAGGAGGAACTCACAGACTCAGATCCATGAAATAGAGAAAAATAAATGCATGACCCTAACAAGGTGAATGCCAAAGAACTAGTCCAGGTAAGATGTGGCAGAGGATAAGGAGCATCCGTGTGTACTAGAATACTGGGAGGTGGCACTTGAGCTGAAAGAATGAGCAAGGAAAAAAAGGAGAGGGAGAAAGGAGCAGCAGGATGCTGTGCATCCCAGCAGCGACTACAGCTAAGGCTTTGTAAGAGGAACATCTCACCTCATCTGCACTGTGACTCAGGAGTGGATTACTGCCATGGTCCCCTCCCATGGATCAGGGAACTGAGGCTCTTATCCACAGCCGGCTGTCTGCCCAAGGTCACATTGTTCACACAGAGCCACAGAGCACGTACCAACTCCAACAGTCTGACTCTGGCTCTTCACCACCCTGCACGACTTCCAGGCTGAGAGGTGGGCAAAATGGAGCCCGGTGCAGGGGGGCAGGGTCAAGAGCAGTCAGGGTCAAGTCTCCAAGGCTCTCAGGGAAGCCCAGCTCTCTCCACATTGGCTGGTTTGCCTTAGCCTGATCCGCCCCCTCTGTTTATGGCTCAGCCCCACCCAGCTGTCAGCAAAGGGAGCAGATGCTCACTTAATCCTCGGGATTAGCTCCAGATCATGGAGAGTAAGCAGCAGTTGGCCAAGGTGCGAGGCAGGTGGTACCTTGCATGCACACACTTCTATATCCGGTTTCCTAAATGTAATGCAGATACCAGTTCTATCCCTGGATTTCTCTCCGTAATCCATAGAAGAAGCAGAGAGCTGAGACAAGCCTGCCAACACTTTCAGCCATCATAACTGACAAAGGAGATAATGTCTTGTTATTTGGAAAATGCTTTGAAATCCATAAGTGAACAACGGAATATGGATCTGTGTGTGTGTGTGTGTGTGTGTGTGTGCGTGTAGGAGACAGACAGACACAGAGACAGAGATAGATGTAGTTATAGAGAGATACACCCTAGATACAAGATAGATACAGATATAAGAGATATCTTATAGAGAGATACACTCTAAACTCTAAACTTAAGAGCTATATACTTAAAGTATAACAACTCAGTTTTTGATGTATGGAATATATGTACCCATATACATATCCATTATGTCCTCAAAAGTGGAAAGAAATAACTAGCCTTCTAGTGAACCAAATATGTGGTTGAGAGAGAGCTAGAGACCATTAGATGCCCGGGGTCCCTAACAAGCTGTGTAACCTAGGGCAAGAGAACAGCAGCCTCACTCTTCATCTCAGACAGGTGGAGCAGTGCTTGCCCTTCCTGTCTCCTAGGCTCACGGTGAAGGGATCCATGTGCAAGTACTTTAGAAAGTAGAAAATGCCAAATACATGAAAGGGATAATTACCAGTAATCATCATCATCATCATAATTTAATACTGAGGATGACAGGCATGGGTGGGGGAGAAGCAGGCTCCCTTATAATTATCTGGAAGACACAGCCGAAAGCACATTTAAGCCATATTTCCCACCTACCACATTTCCTACCTCTGTACTTGCTATTCTCAATCCCAGATTCATAAAGGAACAGTACTGATTTGTTATTCTAAGGCGATTGCTGGCATAAAATCTATAAATTCAAAAGCCCCCTTTCCTCCATATTTGTTGATCTCTAGCTGGAGAGAGCTTGCATTGGTGTAAAAACTCACATTTGCCTTATTCTTTATGAAATGCAATGCCTACCCTCCACTCAGCATAGTCTCCCTTTCTCTGGTCTCTGGGGACCACCCAGACCTCTGAGTAAAGTACTCTTGGTCTGGGAATTGACCTGTGCTAACCAAATGTGGAAGTCACTAAAATCAAGCAAGACTATTTTTAAGCTACCTTTGGGGCTGCACGCCCACCTGGCCAACGTGAACTACTTAGCAAATTGTTTCTTCCTCCCAGGAACTGGTCTTGCCACTTTTATAGCCAAGCTGCTTGTCTACAGTTCTTTCCTCCGTTTATGTCTTCCATCCTCTTTGCCCCAAGAAGCCCATCTTTATCTACGTTCTTTTTTCCCTTCTCAGCCCTCTTCTCTTCCTTCTCCTTTTTTTCTAAGGACTGGGACAGAAAGTTACTAGGGAGGCCTCAGGTTTTTCCCTTTTCCTGTTCTCCTTCCCCCTTGGCTTTGCTACTTTCCCAGACTTCTTTTCTCAGATAACTTTATATGTTCCCTGCTTTTTTAAATCAGAACTTATTGTTATTTAAAAAATAAAATAAGACTTCTGTGCACCACAGTGCTTACTTTTTCCCATTCTCCTCTCCTCATAGAATTGTTGTGCCCTTCTCAGTCATATTAAGTGCTCCAGGGGAAAAGAAAGAAGTAGGCAGCAAAATCCTTGTGTTTCGGGGCACCTGGGTGGCTCAGTGGGTTAAAGCCTCTGCCTTCGGCTCAGGTCATGATCCCAAGGTCCTGGGATAGAGCCCTGCATCTGGCTCTCTGCTCCGCAGGGAGCCTGCTTCCTCCTCTCTCTCTCTCTGCCTACCTGCAATCTCTCTCTGTCAAATAAATAAATAAAATCTTTAAGAAAAAAAATCCTTGTGTTTCTAGATATGAGGGTCTAGGTAAGGGAAAAGGAGATGAACAGTGACCTAGCTCACCACTCATCTCCTCTCCCTTTTGGATATTCACACTCTCCCTTCTTACTGTCCCCACAAGCCCTAGACCTTACAGGGGGCAAGTTTTCCCCAAGACCACAGCTCTCCAAGAGGGAAAATGTCTCTTAAAGGAGCAACTGCCCTTGGCTTCTGAGATTATAGGAAACGTTGATTTCTTCTGTACTACTTTTCTTTATTTTCTGAGTGTTCTATATGAAAACTGTTTTTCAAGAAAAGAATTCAATAAACTACATATTTTAACCTTCCCTTGACAAATGTCTCCAATATTTACTGTACCATTTCTCTCCTCCCCTTCAGAGACAAGCTGAATTCAAGAGAAGATTCTAGTACAGCAGTTGTCTGTTTCCTCACACTATGTTAATGCCTTTTAAAGTACTATTTTCATAACCAATAGACCCTTTTTGACCTTTATTTAATGCTTTTTACTATAATTTTACATAAACTGATATTAATATTTCTGGGACTAATTTTCTTTTTTGTATTTTCCTGTCTTCTCTTTACCCATCCTTTTATTTCTAACTTCTCTTCCTTTGCCATCTTATTTAGGTGATTCTTTCTCTTAGGTATATCATTATCCCAATATGAAAGTCATCAATTTTAATATTGGATGTTAAGGCACTTGTAATTATTGGCATAACATGCACCTTGCCTTACTCATTCCATCTTCTTGTGAGTTTCCTTTTGTCTGGGCATTCTCACTGGTGCCCTGGTTTTCTGTCTTCGACTCTGCAGGTACAATCTATTTGCTTATACATTCTATAGTTATTTATAATTAAAAATTATGGGTTTTATTTCTAATATATTGCCAGATATGCATTTGCATGTCTCTTTAATTATCAAAGTTGATATCAGTTAATACATTTTGAGCTGATTCCTACCATTCCCACATTATCTCTCCTTCTTTTTTTCAAGAATTATATCCTGGTTTTACAACTTGAATTTCTGTGCCTTCTTCTAGTATTTTCTGATTTCAGTGAGTTCCTGAGCTCAAATCCCTTGCTCCCAGTGCACAGATGGGTCTTTGGTGTCTATAACAATATGTGTTTACTGCTGTCAGAATAAGCAGCAAATTGGAAGCATTTGTATTTAACTACGAAAAACACAAGACACTGGGTGGGGAGGAAGCAGAGAGAGAGAGAGGGAGGAGAGAAAGAGCTTCTGCCCCTGATGTGAACCCAGCGCCGGTTACTGGGCCCCAGGAAGGGGCAGAGGGTGGTGCACCTTCTCAGCTGTGAAGAGCTCTGTGAGTCTCTGTTTCCAGCTCGGATACTTTGGGATTTGTGTAGCCCAGACCTGGAGGCAGGTCTTTTCTTCCTCCAAGTCAGGCCCTTTTCGATTGGCCTCACCAAAGCCTGAAGCTCCAGACCCCTTGAAGCCTGTGTCTCCACAATGGACAGGACAGTGGGCGTGGACACATCCAAGGACATCGGAGCAGGAAAGGTGAAGACAGGTAGGAGTCATGTGGTGACCCTGAAGTGAGAGACAGTCCTGCTAGTGCGTGAATCACTCCCAGGGGACTCTCAGAAATAACTAGTGACCTTTGCAGGGACGTCTGAGGTTGTACTGTATACACGGAAGGGACTATTGAGCCAGAAAGTTTTGGACTGCACAGTTCATGATTAAGTCAATTAGCTGTATGTCTTCTAAGCTATTCATATTTTTCATGTTTAAAGGATTCTTTATCGCTGTGCTGCTCCTTTAGGCACCCAAGACACTGTTACCCAAGTATAGGCTTTAACACACACACACACACACACACATGCATACACAACACAGCATCCGTTAATGTCTCCTACAGTCTGCGTGTTGCTCTATATACTCAGGACATCGCCCTCCCTTCCAGCCTTTTTCTGGTCACCTGTTTTTTGGCTTAGAGTTCCCTGAGTACACTCTGGTCGGTATTCCTCTGGCTTTCCTCAGGACACTGCTTCCAGTTGAAATGGCTTCCCAAGACGTGTGTGATAACAGGGTGGAGCCACTTTCTCTGTGAAACCTCTTGGGTTCTCCTCCAGTCTTATTCCCGAGGGAGACAGGGCTCCTCCTCCCCCTCTGTGCTCCTGCTCAGCTCTAAACAGACATCTACCTCACTGTCCCAGACAGTGCTTCTTGTGGTTTTAACTTACATTCTTGTCTTCTTTGGCATTATTAGACCTTTGAGAGCAGAAGAAGAAGGTGTTGTTTATTCTTCTTCATAGCCCCAGAGCCAAGGATAGCTTCTGCAACATTAGAAGAGGTAGTGAATGTGTGTTTAGGATGAATGGAGAAATGAATAAATGAATGAGACAGAGTGACTGAGAGAGGGTGTGCAAGTCACTTGTGGAAGCAATGGAAGGCCCAGCTAAGGAGGGAGCTTTCAGTCTGTTGGCAGTAGGGAGCCACTGAAAGCATCGAACAGAACAAACACTCCGAGTGCTCTGAATAAAACACCAATGAAGAGAGATCTTCTGGGCCCCCGTGCACCCTTAACTGCAAGTGAGCTTGATGCATGGAAATGGCACCCTGCAAAACAAGCATTTAGGTAACATCCTTTCTCTGCAGTGTCCAGAGAAATTATGCCAGTTAGAGCGATAGAAACAAAGTAGAAATCATAGGCTCATGGATGATGGTGGCCTTTTTCTGCTATAATCATAGAGGTCATGATCTCAGGAGTTGTATCTAACTGAATAGGAAATTCAAAAATAATACTGGAACCAGAAAAAAAAAAACAAACTTAAAAACCCCTTATTTCCACTCCATTTTTTTTTCCTATAATTACCAATAACCCGCTATTAGACTTCAAGGACAAAAATAACTCTTAAAGCCCCAGACAGAGGTGCCAAACTAGTCTTTTTCACCCTGGAAGCATTTCAGAAAGAATACTCCCCTGGTCTTTGAGGGTCTGTAATTGTCAGCATCCCTGAAGCCCATGGCGCCACGCAGGTGGGGGGTCTCTATGCTATGATTATGCCTCGCCTTGGAGCTGTATTCTGACACCTCTGGGGCTGTCGGCTCAGGACAGTGTCTGCCCAGCGAGAAGGGCTGGGGAAGTTGAGCAATACAGGACCAGTCCAGCAGGGAGAGGATTTAGTGTTGGGATGGGTACAGAAGAAATCTAGCATGAATGATGGCCAGTGTTATAAAGCCTGAAGAGGCGAAGGAAAGGAGGGGCAGAAGTACAAGCTCACCAAGGAGGAGTCCAACCTGTCCCTCCCTCAGTAACCCAAGTACCACTGTATGTTTGCAAACTGTGAAGAACCGGATCTTGGCCATTGCCCAGGAAGGGTAGCTCTGAAAGCTGCCGACCGTGCCACCAACTGCCCCTTGACAAAGGCCAAACCAGTTCTCTTTGTGCTTCCCACACATTGCCTTGGTGTTTCCTCTTTTCCCCATGATGTGCAGTTTCTTTCCCCAGCCCAACAAGGACAAATCCTGTTCGGTGGAGATGTGCTAATTGTCTAATTAAAGGATAACGCTCTGTCAGGGTCATCTGAATTGAAGAAGTAGCAAGATGAGCAGCCAGTGACAAGAGGCCTCATGGCAGGCAAGAAAAGTGATCCAGGAGCAAGGGCACCTGTGGTCCTTTATTCTGGAACAAGCGCCACGGTTGTGGTGGTGACGGAAATGCCCTCAATGTTTGTAATGCTCCTTTTTCCTTTGTGATAGGCTTGGCAGCTCATGAACCATTTTTCCAGAATAGTTAAGAAGCAGTGAGGACAGAGAGATTTGGAATCCTCTGCTTAAAAGGTTCTCTGTGAGATATGATTGGCAGGAGAGAAGAGAAATCTCTCCCCTGCCAGCTACCAGTTTGACGAAGGAAGCAGGATCTTCAGCATGAGTCAGAGTGGAGGAGCCCAGACTCTGGAGGTGGAGACTGAGGGGAGAAGTAAGGAAAGCAGATTACTTCTTGGGAGCCATTGAGGTGTTCAGGTTTTCTGTGAGAGCACCCCAACTACCTGCAGACTGTGGCCCACACTGCCTCTCCCTCATTTTGTATTCTAGCCACAAAGAAGCTGCCAGAGGCGAGGAGACCTGGAGAGTGGTGGCTGGCAGCCAGGGCACCTTCAAGCTGGAGCCCTTCTCAGAATATTCAAGTCCACCGGGTGAGGCGTGAACAGCAGCATTAAGAATTACAATCAATAGGATGCTTCTTTTTCATTAACACACCAATGAAGAGATGAAAAGAAAGCACTTGACTATAGCTTGCCAAATCTGGAGAACACTGTTTTGTGAGGCCAACATATGGAACACTAATTGCTGATGTCCTCCTTTAGGGTCTTTCGCTAAGTTCCACAGGTTGTACGTCCCTCATGCACAATGCCACCAGCGTGGCCTCTTCCTCCTCTTTCTACCTGCTTCCATAGAGAGTAGTAGAAGGATAACCAGAGCCGAGTGCCCTGTTCAGATCCTTTTCTTTCAAGAGTCCAAATATAATCAGGCCCTGAACTGTGAGTAGCAGAGGAAAGAAGAAAGAGAAGCAGTGGAACTCCTTGGTCACTGCCAGGAGCAAGATGAGGGCAGGTCCTCATATGACCTGATATGAGACAAATAAGATTCAATCCTAGTCCACAAAGAACTCACTATCTAGTGAGGAAGATATCCAGAACTGATAAGGTGGTGCAAGGGCAAATTAACTGAGAAACTTCAGGGATCTTCACTCAAATTTATACTAATTCTTAAAATTCTTTCTTATAACAAAGATTCCTCAAATTATATAAGCTTCAGACTCCACAAAACCTAGATCCACCATCATGTGCCAGGTCATATGACAATAATATAATCTTAGAGAATGTGCACGTAACCCTGATCTGGGTTGACAGAGGGTCAGAAAAGCTGTTCAAATGAGTCAACACTTGGTTTAACTAAGCCATTCTCATTGCTAATTAAGAAAAAGCCATCCCAATAGATGTGATGTGATATCTTATTGCGGCTTTGGGTTACATTTCTTTGGTAATTAGCAATGTTGGCCATCTTTTCATAACCTTTTAGCCACTTGTATGTCTTCTTTAGAGAAATGTCCACTAAAGTTTTTAGCCCATTTCTAAATCAGGTTATTAGCTTTTTTTGCTGTTGAGTCATAGGAGCTTCTTACACATTTTCTCCCATTCTTCAGATTGTCTTTTTATTTTATTGATTAACAGGTCTAATCTCATTCTTTTATATGTGGATAACCTATTTTCCCACCATTGTTTGTTGAAGAGACTATCTTTCCCCCATTGTGTATTCTTGGCACCATTGTTGAACATCAGTTGACCATATATATATGCATTTCTGGACTCTCTATTCTCTTCTATTGATATATATGTCTGTCTTCATGTCAGTACCATACTGTTTTAATTACTATAGCTTTGTGGTATATTTTGAAATCAAGAAGTGTGATGAATTCAGGTTTATTCTTCTTTTTCAAGATTGTTTTAGCTATTCAGACTTATGTGGTTCCATATGAATTTTATAGAGTTATTTTTTAAAGATTTTATTTTTATTTACTTATTTGAGAGAGAGAGAGAGAGACAGGTAATGATACAAGAGAGAGCACAAATAGGGAGGAAAGGGAGAAGTAGGCTCCCCCTGAGCAGGGAGCCTCACGTGGGGCTTGATCCCAGGACCCTGGGATCATGACCTGAGTTGAAGGCAGACACTTCATCGACTGAGCCACCCAAGCACCCCTACAGAATTATTTTTTTCCATGTCTGTAGGAAATACTTTTGGGATTTTGATAACAAAAGCATTGAATCTACAGAGCACTTCGGGTAGTATGGACATCTTAATATATGAGATATCACCTCCCACCTATTAGAATGGCTATTATCAAAAAGACAAAAGACAATAAGTGTTGGTAAGGAGATGCAGAAATTGGAACACTTGTGCACTGTTGGTGGGAATGCAAAATTGTACAGTCACTATGGAAAACAGTATGGAGGCTCCCCCCAAAATTAACAACTGAACTACCACATGACCCCAGGAATCATGCTTCTGAGTATCCAAAAGAATTGAAATCAGGATCTTGAAGAGATCTTAGCACTTCCACGTTCATTGCTTGAAGCATTATTCACAATAGCCGAGAAGTGGAAACAACCTTAAATGTCTATCAACAGAAGAATACATAAAGAAAATGTGGTATAACAGTCCAGTGGAATATCATGGGAGGATGCAGCCTAAAGAAAGAAGGAAATCCTGTAATATGTGACAATGTGGATGAAGCTGAGGACATCACAAAGTCACAAAAGGACAAATACTACATGATTCTGTGGTTAGAAATGCAAGTACCTAGATCCCTTACCAGACCTACCAAATTGAAAATCAGGGAGTGGTCTCAAGAATCTGTTTTAATAAGCCCTCCAGGTTATTCTAAGGCATACTAAAGTTTGAGAACCACTGCTTTAGACTGAGGGGTGGGAAATAAAAATGATTTCCCTAAGTACTTTTCTTAAACTGTAGCCCTGCCCAGTGAGGAAGAAAGAATCCAATCACCACAAAAAAAGCTATTTCACATGGTAAGGAAGGGAGAAATCTACATTCAGGATTGTGGTATATTTTGTGGGGGGGGGGGGGACTGCATTAGTATATTCTGTCAGGACCAAACTTTTCACTGTTTGATCACACCTCATTTGCATTTTTAATAGCCCCCATTAGACAGCCTCTGAGCTAATTAGGCAGGCATCTATAATAGAAGACTTCTGTTTCCTGTTTTCAGAACTCAGAAACTAATGGCTGAAGCACTGCTAAAACAATTAAGTAATAAGAAAAATACTGTGTAAGATTGGCAAAAGCACAGCTGCCATAAATCATTACAAATGACTCGCAGCTCAGAATGTTTAATTAGGGAAGAAAAGTAACCTATCACATGTTGGGATAGCAGGGGAAAACAGAGGGAGAGGGACCCTGGAACACAGAGTTGATTACCCCCTGCCAAGTGGAGATGGGGTGGGGGGTTGTGATTCCAGGGATTCTAGTACTGACAATGTATTCCTATGCATTAGGCATCTCTTACTACATCTAAGTTCAATAATAAATGAAAACGACAGCAGCCCAATAAAATCAGGACTACTAAAGATAAAGACTTATGGAAATGAAATATGGGTTTGCCAGCAGAGGAAGAAATGTAACAAACTGAGATGCTGGCTGGGGGCAAAGGCAAAGGGATGAATGGACTGTAAGATAAGAAGTTATAAATATCAACTACAGACCCATGTTCATTTTCAGAATTGAGATCAATAAGAGCTTACCTATTTCCTTTTTTATGCACATATTTGTATGTGTCAGTCAGTTTTCTACTCTCTCTTCCTCTGTAGCTTGATATAAGGAGAGTTGGTGATGGTTAATTGTGGGAATTTAGTGTTCAGGTTATAGAATATACAGATGAAATTCTGGCTAGTTTAATGTTATCGAAACATAGACATAGACAGGATTTGGTGTCTCCGCTTTTTTTAGGAGAGGGTATGCATACCTTTATTAGTATGAGGGTTAGTCTCTTAGGTGGAAGCAAGATGATTTTATTACCATTATACAAAAATTTGACTACAGCAGAAGGGGGTGTATCTGGATGCTGAGGAGTCACAGGGTGAACTCTGCCATGAGTATCTCTTATCCCTCAGTTCCCATTTGCTTTCATATACTCTCTTCCCTACTGTCATAGCAGAAAGCCTGCAAACTACATTTCTACACTGTTTTTCTCTGTTTGGAATACATAGAATGGCTTGGTTATTTCTTCTGACAGGACACTGAATGATACATAGGATGTGATTAATTAGACTGTAATACGAACATAGATCTGTTTTATTTGCAAGTATCACTATAAAATGAACTCACCTACCTTCTAAATGCTGTTAATTTGTATTAAGTGTGAACTCCTGTAATTCACATTGATTAACTTATAAGTTTAGTATAATTCTGGTACACTTTATACTGAACCATTAAGGAAGAATTAATTTGATGACTTCAGGATGAATTCCAATTTTATTCTTTCATGCATTAAGTCAAATAGTTATAGACCAGAGGCTACATATTGAGCACTGTGCTAGGCACTTTGAGGGAAATAAGAAAGGATAACACTTTGTCTGGGTCTCAATACTAAGATATGTCACAAGGCTATAAGCATCAAATGAAAGCAGACAGACACATACACACACAATCAGTTGGGATTTATTTGTTCCTAAGGAAAGATCATGGTGTGTTGGAGAAAAGTAAACATTGAACTGATCCAAACTCATTCATGATAAAAACTCTCAGCAAATTAGGAATAGATGGGAACTTTCTCAACTTGTTAAAGACTATCTACAAAAAACCTACAGTTACCATCACACTTAATGGTGAGAAACTTGAAGCTTTCCAACTAAGATCAGGTACAAGGCAAGGATGTTCTCTCTCATCACTCCTTTTCAACATTGTCCTGAAAGTCCTTGCTAATGTGGTAAGTCAAGAAAATAAAATAAATGCCATACAGATTGGGATGGAAGAAGGAAGATATAAAACTGTCTTTATTCACAGATAACATGATGGTCTATGTAGAAATCTGAAAGAATCAACCAAAAAAACCTCTCCTGGAACTAATAAGCAATTATAACAAATAGTAATTATCCTTGCAGGATACAAGGTTAATATACAAAAGTCAATTACTTTCCTATATGCCAATAAAGAGCAAGTGGAATTTGAAATTAAAAACACTTATATTATATTTGTATTAATTTATACTTATATTAACATCCTCAAAAATGAAATATTTAGATACAAATCTAACAAAATATATGCAAGATCTATATGAGGAAAACTATAAAATTCTGATGAATGAAATCAAAGAATTAAAGAGATTGAGAGATATTTCGTGTTGATGAACAGACTCAAGGTTGTCAAGATGTCATTTCTTCCCAACTTGATCTATAGTTTCAATGCGGTCTTAAAATCCAAGTAAGTTATTCAACATATATTAACAAATTGATTTGAAAGTTTATATGAGAGGTAAAAGACTCAGAATAGTCTACACAATATTGAAGGAGAAGAAAGTTGGAGGGACGACACTACCTAACCTGAAGGCTTCCTATAAAGCTACAGTAATCTTGAGTATACAGTATGGTATTGGTAAATGAATAGACAAATAGATCAGTGGAACAGAATGAAGATCCCAGAAATAGACCCCCATAAATACAGTCAACTGATCTTGACAAAGAAGCAAAGCCAATACAATGGAGCAAAGATAGTTTTTTCAGCAAGTGGTGCTTGTTGAAAAACTGGACATGCACATGCGAAAAAAAAAAAAAAGGTAATCTAGACACAGACCCTACTCCTTCACAAAAATTAACTCAAAATGGACCATAAGCCTTAGGTTTATATAAAATGCAAAACTATAAAACTAGAAGTTAACACAGGAGAAAATCTAGATGACCTTGGGTGTGTACAGTGATGCCTCTAGATAGAACACCAAAAGACATGATCCATAAAATAAATAATTGATAAGAGGGTCCTCATTAAAATTAAAAACTTCTGCTCTCTGAAAGATAATCTCAATATCATTAAACAAAAATATTTGCAAATTGGAGAAAATATTTGCAAAAACACATCAGATAAAGGACTGTTCTCCAAAATATGCAAAGAACTCTTAAAACCTAACAATAAGAAAACAAACAACCCAATCAAAAAATGAGCAAGACTTTAACAGACACCTCACCCAAAAAGACATATAGATGGCAAATAGCATATGAAAAGTTTCTCTACATCCTATGCCATCAGGGAAATGTAAAGTAAAACAATAGGACACCACTTCATACCTATTAGAATGACCAAAATCTGAACACCAAATTCTGGGGAGGATGTTTGAAGGAACTCTCATTCATTGCTGGTGGGAATGTAAAATGTTATATCCATTTTGGAAGACAGTTTGGCTTGGTGGTTTCTTACAAAACCAAACTCTTACCATATGATCCAGCAATGGTGATCCTTTTTATTTACTCAAAGGAGTTGAAAATTTAACATCCCCATAAAAACCTGCACACAGATGGTTGTAGCAGCTATATTCACAACTGCCCAAATTTGGGAGCAACCAAGATGTCCTTTAGTAGGTCAATGGATAAATAAACTGTGGGACATCCAGACAATGGAATATTATCCAGCATTTAAAAAGGATAAGCTATCAAGCCATGAGAAAACATGGAGGAACCTTAAATACATATTATTAAGAGAAAGCAGCCTATCAGAAAAGGCTACATACTATATGATTTCAACTATATGACATTCTTTAAAAAGCAAAACTTTGGAAACAATAAAAAGATCAGTGATTGCAAAGGGTGGCAGGTAAAAGAGATGAATAGAGCACAGAGGATTTTTAGGGCAGTAAAACTACTCTGTATGATATTACAGTGATGGATTTATATCATTATACATTTATCCAGATCCACAGAGTATATAACAGGAGTGAATCTGATGGTAAACTATGGACTTTGGGTGATTATGATATGTCAGTGTAGCTTCATCCGTGATTACAAAAAGAAAAGTACCACTCCAGTGAGTGAGGCTAACAATGGGGAAGGCTATGCATATGTAGGGGCAGAGGTTATAAGGGAAATCTTTGTACCTCCTTCTCAATTTTGTTGAAAATCTAAAATTTCTTTAAAAGAATCAAGTCAAAAAATTAAGCTGAGGGCCCCTGGGTGGCTCAGTGGGTTAAACCGCTGCCTTCTGCTCAGGTCATAATCTCCGGGTTCCGGGATTGAGTCCTGCATCGTGCTCTCTGCTCAGCGGAGAGCCTGCTTCCCTCTCTCTCTCTCTGCCTGCCTCTCTGCCTACTTGTGATCTCTGTCAAATAAATAAATAAAATCTTTTAAAAAAATTAAGCTGAATCTTTTTTAAAAAAATATATTTTTAATTTATTTATTTGAGAGAGAGCGCATCCGTGCTGCACTCTCACATGAGCAGGGGGGGAGGGGCAGAGGGAGAGGGAGAAGCAGGCTCCCTCTTGAGCAAGAAGCCCAGCACTGGATTGGATCCTAGGACCCCATGATCATGACCCAAGCTGAAAGCAGACACCCAACCGACTGAGCCACCCAGGCACCTAAATTAAGTTGAATCTTAAAGGAGAGTCTAGGAATTAGAAAGATGGAGACAAGAAGTTAATGTAGATAAAATTAATATTTCAAACTATACACTCAGTTTCACTACTTTATTGCATCATAGCCACTTAACTTAGGGGTAGAAAAAGTACAACCCGTGGGCCAAATCTGACCTTGTTTTTGTACTTCCTGTGAGCTAAGTGATTTTAACTATTTGGAAAAAAATTAAAAATAATATTTTATGGTGTAAAAAAATTATTCAAATTTTAGTGTTTATCAATACAGTTTTTTGGAGCACAGATGTACCCTTTTGTTTATATATTGTGTGTGGCTGCTTACACTTTACAAAGGCAGAGTTGAATAGTTAAAACAGAGACAGTATGGTCTATTAAGGCTAGAATATTTACTATTGACTCGTTGCTAAAAATCTGCTGCTCTTGACTTAACATATTATCTTGCAATTAAATTTCACCATCTCAGCTCAGAGCTCAAAATATACAAGGCATTTTCAGATGCTTTGTACTTGACACCTAGTACGGCTCCTCACCTATTAGTTCCTGCTCTGTCTTGTCTCTCACTTCGCTCTTCAATCCCTTTTTTCCCCACTTCGGGGTCCTCACCTTTTATTCAAATAGCTGGCTCATATACCCATATAAACTACTTCCCTTATTCTTCCCACTAAAAATTCCATCTCACTACTTTTCTGTTTTGTTTTATTTTGAGAGGGTGATAAAATATTGAGTAGATACAAAAGAATGAAGTATCTATAGATTATAAAGCATAACAAAACAAACATCTATATATCCTCCATCTAGCAAAAAAGACAAAACACTCTCATTACTTCAAAAACTCCCTGGACATACCTCACTCTTTTTATTATACCTTTGATATTTGAGTCTTGCCTCCTTGGTGCGGCCCTCCCAAATATCTCAAGCCAACACAGATGGTACATGTAGCTTATAATCAGCACACAAACTTTAGTGATAGCTTGGAAATTTAGAATTTAGAAATTAGGTTTAGAAACTCAATGCATAAGTTGAACTATATCTAAACCACCTCTCAAAATACGCAACCTCATATACAACTCTTTGCTTGTAACATTCTGCATGCCAAATATACCTGTCCATAATCTCGAGCTCTTCTTCAACCAAGAAAGAAGAGAATTTCAGAGAAGTTCATTTTCCACACTTACTGAATATCTTCAGACAGTTGAAAGATAGGTGTTCCTCACATTAACATGCTACCACCATTGGTGATTAAAATCTATGAAAACAACTACAGAGGCAATTAGGTCAACTTTACAACTTAAAATAAAGCCAAAGATGACTCCCTATCAAATTATCTGAGTTAGTGAAATGGGAATCTAAACACTCTCTCCATCTCCCTTGCTCCAACATGATATTTCGACTGCTTTTTATAAACACATGATGGTGGCTGAGGTTCAAAGAGACTATTGCAGAGGGAAAAGCCTTGGGCTCATAGCTAGGAGTACTGAGGTCTTGTTCTAATTCCATTGTGAATTCTCTCTGAAAAATCAAGAAGTAACTACTCTCTTGCCTTCAGTTTCTTAATCTGTAATTTCTGAGATGCCTTCGTCTCTTATCATTCTAAATTCATGGGCCGTTACCAACATCAACAGGTAACAATGTCAAGTCTTCCACATCTGTGCTCATCCCCTTCTTTTCAATCTCTGCCTCACCAAAAATGGCCATCTACTCTACTCTGACTGCTAAATATTATTAACCAAAGAAATGATTCTCGCTACTTCGAGAGGCATCAGAATTTAGGTCTGAATATCTTCTATGTCCTCACATGATCCAACTGGTGTTCTGAAGCTCAGTTGATCAGGAAATGCTGAAAAGGGGGAGAATAAAACCACTCCTGAGAATTGCCACATAAACAACTTCAGCAGTAGAGGCCATTAGAGGGAGATTAAGCCTGATTTTGATATTACCAAGGAGGAATTGGCACCATTGGTGCCAACTTCAGTAGTTCCTGTGGTCCGAACTTCAGCTTACCACGGAGGAAGTTGCCTGCCTCCCCAACACAGTTCACATACCTTGGTTTTTGTTTTGTTTGTTTGTTTGTTTGTTTGTTTTGATAAGTAACAGTTCTCTATAATTACCCTATTCTTTAAGCCAAACATTTTCTTCTTTTCCTTTCTGGTACATACGCTTGACCACTCCCAAACCAATCCTATCATACTTCCACCTATACCTGCCTTAGAACAGATCAGTACTTCCTCTTCATGGGCTTTTCCCACCTCTGTGAACTTACATCTGATACATTGTTGGGGACCTGCTCCATCACAACTTTGACCAACTATTGTATTTCACTCTCCAACTTCTGAAATATAGAAAAAAAAAATATGGATCTCTTCCTATATCTTCAGAATAAAATCACTCTCTTTCCTCTGCCTCCTTTGCTTTTTTCTCTTTCCCTTCAGTGCTGGGCCCAATCCCCCCAAACCCTGAAATCTAATAAGATACTGATGTGCACCCAGAAATATGTGTTTTTCAAAAACTCTCCCGGTGATCCTAAAGATGAGTACAATGTAAGGGAACAGTAGTCTAGAACATATATGAGAATCTAGGAAGAAACTAAAATAACCCCAATAGCCAAAATAAATTTCAAAATGTTTAGTCATGATGTACCTTCTCATGGAAGGTGATCTTTTCTCATTTTTAGAGTTTACTTCACTTTTTATTTGGGCACATTATATAAGGTCATTTCCCAGTTTCTCACAGAAAATTCAAAACCATAAATGAAAAGCATGTGTAAGATTTGACTAAAAACATACACGACCATTGCACAAAAAAGTCACAGGTGATGACTCCCTCCAAAGGAGATGTGAAGCAGAAATAAGAGTAGTTAGAAAGGAAATGTTTTGTCTCCCTACAGCTGCTATCCCCTTCCAGGTCTTTGCAACAAGGGAGACTTTTGGGGTTTGTTCTTTTTTTGGGCTCCAAACGTCTAGTTAGGTAATAAGAATTTTGTCTTTATCACCTCAATTTCCTTCTATGATGATTTAGATTTTTTAAAAAAAGAAAAAGATAGATCTCACTTGGGCTACAAGCCTAAATTTCAGGATCCAAAGATATCTATCAGACCTGGCAACACAGCTATTAAAACGTGGTACTCAGTAACTTTAATCTCCACATTGGCAAAGGAAGGGGTTCCTAGAGGTAATTTGCTGGTGTAGATTTTATCTAATGCCATTTAATCTCTACGGTGGCCATCTTGAAATATGATTGCCAGAAGTCCTCTATTTTTTTTTTTTATAAAGCATATCATTTCTCACACTAAAAATCGGAGACCACCCTCTTTCTCATTAAACTTGTGACGGCATTGGGAATTGCTTTACCTAACAGAATGTGGCAGAAGTATTATTCTGGAATGCTTGACCCCAGAGAGCTTAAGAGGACTGGCAGCCTTTGTGTCTTTACTTTTGGAGTCCGCCCACCATGCTGTTAACAAGTACAAAAAGGCGAGAGGCTCTGGAGGATGATGTGCCATCTTGGATGTCCCAGCCACAGCCAAGCTCTCAGCTAAAAGCAACAGTGTGAATGATCCTGCTCATCATTATGTGATGTAAAGTAATTGCCCAATTGAGCTCTGTCTGAATTCCTGATGTACAGAATTGAGAGAAATAATAAATTGTGGTTTTAAGCTACTAAGTTTGAGGTCATTCATTATGCAGCTCTGGATAACTACAATATTTTCCCACACTTTCCCACTGAAAACCTCACAGAGTACAGCGGTTTAGATATTGCTTGGGGCATAAAAACAGAGAAAACCTCTCTGTGTTACAGCAGAGTGTATCTGTATTAGTAATAATGATCTTAAGCCATTGTGATAACTTAAATGGTGCTTAAGGAAATAAGAATATCTGTCTAAACTTTCATGATCTATTTTAGAAATAATCCCACTTGTTACATTTTTTGAAGATTAATATAGCAACTTTAAGGATGAGTATCAGGAACCTAGAACATTTGCTTATGTGAGAAGCTTCATTCCTGAGGAAGTTTGACAAATGATTCGTGCTTAGAAGAATTCTCTTGTCTTGAGATCAAAAGAGCCTGAAAAAGCTGAGATGAATGTAAAGTGATGTGAGAGACATCTCAAGGGTAAGGGTTGAAAAGTGGGAGACCGATCCCTAGAAGAATTCCCCTAACAGCCTACTATGCATCCTGACATTATCATTGAGCAATACTTTTAGATAGAGTACCTCACAGAGGAGGGCTGGATCTTAGCCCCACCACCACCATGTATTCTCTGTAGGCTTTGGCTGAATTACTTAATCTCTCTTGAATGCTAGTTAAAGAACAAGTCTGAATACCACTGATTCTTCTTGCAGACAGACTCTACAAATTTCTGTTTGAGTGAAGAACATCATATCTCCCATGTGGAATTGCAACTGCTGAGCCAGTGTGACTTCCTCAGAGCCATGGGTTCATTCAGGTGAGGGTGGCTGACCTTTCCTAAGGTATTAGGTTCCTAAGCCTGCTGTAACAAAGTGCCACAAACATGGTGGTTTAAACAATAGAAATTTGTTTTCTCACAATTCTGGAAGCCAGAAGTCTGAGATCAAGACACCACAGGATTGGTTCCTTCTGGGGGTTCTGAGGGAGAATCTGTTTCATGCCTCTCCCTTACCTTCCAGAGGTTCATTAATAATCTTTGGTATTCCTTGGCTTGTTGTCACATCACCTTAATCTCTACCTTCATCTTTACATGATGTTTTTCTATGTGCAAGTTTCTGTGCCCAGATTTCCCCTTTTTAATATAAGGGATAATATAATAAAGACACCAGTTGCATTGATTTAGGGTTTACCCTAAGAACCTCATTTTAACTTGATTACTTCTGTGAAAGACTTTATCTCCAAATAAGGTCACCTTCTCAGGTTTCAGGAGTCAAGACTTCCATATATCTTTTGCGGGGGAACACAATTCAAGCTTAAATTCCTGGGTCAGTTGGGAGACGCTATCCCACCCTGCAGAACCTCAGAGCCTGAACACTGGCTATGCTTGATCATCCTTGGAAACAGATGCTTGTCCTGATATCTCCCAGAGATTGACTCAAGCTTCTTATTCCATCTTAGCCTGCAACTTCCAGAGAAAGTGTCCCACTAGTTATCCTGAGAGTAGTTATCCTGACAACCCTAACCATCCTCAACTCCTACTGTGCCTCATTCCACCTGACACCCCAAATCTATCACCACCCCTGCAACTTACTCTCATCCTGTCCTTCACTCACCAGGCATCTCCCTGGATGCTGACTCCCCAGGCTCACTGCCAAATCCTAGCTCTCTCTACTATTTTTGTTTGTTTGTTTGTTTGTTTTTTTAACTTAAGGTAGTCTTTTTTTTTTTTAAGTTTTTCTTTCCTAAGTGGGAAATGACACCATGCTGAATGTCAAATGTGTCTATCCTTTGCTCAGGAACTGCAAAGGAAAAAAACCCAATCCCCACAAAGTAGGCTGGAATAGCCATTTAAGGATTCAGTGACTGTCCTAGTGCACATGCCTCCTTCCTAGTTAATTCTTTTACACTAACAACTGCTTTGGGCGCCATAAATTATATACCTGTTTTGACTACAAGATGTTGTGTGACAAGTGGTAGGGCTTATCAAAATCGAGTCAACATTACAGGTGCTGTCAGCATGATAGACAGAGAGGCGAGGTATAATCCCGATGGCTCCCTGATGAAACATATACAGAGGCTTAACCTAATCCCTGAAGGAATGACAGGGAAAGTAAGGTGAAAGACCAATTAGCCTCTTTCCATATAATCCAAAATTTATTAGTTGGCTATTTTCATTTCTTCCACTTCCTGACTTACCAGGTAGGAGCCAGGAGGTGACAAAAGCCAATGCTTTCTCAGCAGAGCCATCTAACTGATGCTTTCTGTGGAAGATCTACCTTCCTTTTATTGGACTAAAAAGATGTGTCTTATTTACCTACAGCCTTTTGTTACTTATAGAGAGTTGTAAAAGGTAACGTAATTGTCCTTTTTTTCCCCCCTAAATGGGGGTAAGTAGGCACTTGGGAGAAGCACTAATTTTCTAAAATGCCATCCGTCAGTTACTGAGTTCCCTTTTTGTGTTTACCCTCTGTTAGTCATTGCCGAAGATATGAGGAAAAGAGAAGCAATATTCCATGGCCTATCAGAATCTATTATAGGGAAGAAAATAAAACTCTACTGTAGGAAGAGAAAATCTTAGTGATTCTGCTATTTTTCATATGATGAAATTGCTTCTTCCTTTTAGTAAGACAAGGACTATCTTTCAGGGTTTTATCCAGCTCTGGGGATGGGATGCCCTGGAAATCCCTTTCACAGACTCATTCATTTAGCATCCTTTGTAACCAATGGCATGTAGTTGAAGAGATACTAATCAGGGGTCACAGTAGCATCTCTGGTAATATTTGGTGGCCGAGGCCAGGAATGAATGTGTATGGCTTGAATTATACAGTTATGCTGCAGTGAGACTATGTGTCCACAATGGGGACTTGACTGAAGGTCAATGTGACTAAATCTGGGAAGCCATCGTGAGTAGGGTGAGGGAGTCAAAAATGTTTCCTTCATGTGAGGGTGACGATCTTTACAGTGCTCAAATGTTCCACCTTGGCCCCAGCAGCCACTCTTCCTAACTGAATTCTCCACATAACCTGTCCTCAAGGGGCTAATAAAAGCACCTCTGGTGTCCTCTCCTGGGACAGAGGTCTGTCACCGTCATCAAAGGGCCTCAGCCTCCTAGCAACCTAAGTAACGTCCCTAGAAATGGAGCAAGTGCAGTTAGGAGGAGAAACCCACACTAATCATTCTGGCTGTTGTTTCTTTTCTGCTCTCTTTGCCCACATATGCCACTTTTCCCCCTAATCAACTTCAATTAAATTTAACTTAACAAAGATTGATAATAATTATCATTGCTGTAAAGAAAAACAATAATCTTTTCTCTTCCCATAGTGCTTTTTATTTTTTTCTAAACCATTTTCACATACATTAATTAATTCAATCTTTAGCATCTGCCCTGTGCCCAGGCAGGGACAAGGCACTGTGAGGAATGCAAGAAACAAATCTTCACACACCCCCTGAATGGCTGGCATGCTCCCTCTCGTTGTTTTCACAGGCCATGGTGACCAAAAGCATCGGGCCTAAAGTCCATCAGACACAGCTACCAGACTGGAGGCAAGGCTCCTTTCTGGGAGGAGAAAATGGAAATCTGGCACCCTGGCACCCTGAGCCTCCTGCCTTTGCTCCATCACAGTCCATGATCTGCCTGACTCCCCGAGGCTGTTCCCCACCCCTGAGTTTACGGAGCTGCCACATCTCCTTTCGAGATAACCTCCATGTTTTTGTTTCTAATTTTAACCTCATTCTGATCCTCTACCTGCACTTCCCCTTAACTTCTCCAGGTTCGTTTATGTTGCATTTTGGCTCTCGGCTGGGTTTGCAACTCCTCCCAATTTAGCAACATCTGAAAATTTAATTAGCGGGTGGTTGTCTCCTTCTTCCATATAATTAATGAAGATGTTAAAATAAAACTGGATTAAGAACTTATTACGCTGTAATTTGCAAATCATTGCCAAAGTTACCAGATAAGCTCTAACAAGGCAGGGGGGGAGAGGGGTGAGGGTGTCTAAGCCATCATGGCCCTTACCTCTAAACCAAGGGCCATATGGCCTAAGGACAGGAGTTCAGGCTGGGAGTCAAGAGCCTGGGTACTCATTGGGAGTCTGTCACTAGGAGAAACTCCCCAGTGATGAACCACCTCTGAACCCCAAGGCACAGGCTGAAGAACACCAAGATAATTTCAGCTCAATAAACTGAGGAGTTGGGTCTTTTATTTGAGGATGCAACACAAGCCGTGATCCATTCAAAAGGAAGGGAAGGAATGGAGAGGGGAAACATGTATCTCTCACTGAATACTGTAATACTAATAAGTCTTTCTTGAAGCCTGAATAAAATAATAAGTCAAATCATAAAATCACAGGACACACTTACTTCCTAAATGGCATTATTCTTGGCTAGTGATGACAGCCAACTCAAGACAAAAATGGTCTATAATAAGAGAGTTTCTAACATTTAAAAATAATAAGCAATGAGAAAGATCTTGCACCTAATTTTATCTCAGACTGTTCACAACAAAGCCCATCTTTGCTTTTGTACCTTATGCTGGCCTTAGAATTTCTTCTACTCCCCTCATTCCTTCTGACCTAGCATCTCTCAGCTGAATCTTTACCTTCATTCTTCTCTTCTGTACTTTGACATCCGTGACCCCACAACTCTCTCCCAGCTCCTTCATCTGCTTGACAAACTCAATTTCATGTCTTTCCAGCAGGAACCAAAAAAGGTCCCTTACCTGATCTTATGTACAGGCCAACCCCACACATGGTCCCTGTGACACCCCTGGTTCAGGTGGCTCTGCCTTCCATCTTGGAGCTCCTTGCTGGACATGTCCGCCCAGCAGGAAGCAAACCTGGAAATAGGATTAAGTGCAATTATGAAGAATAGGCACAGAATAGGTTATTGAAGGAGTTATTAGTATAAGCAATCTTAGCTTCATAAAGCAAATATTAAAGAGGTAGTGCTATTGTATAAATATTTGTATCCCTTCAAAATTCCTGTGTTGGAAACATAACCTCCAAAGAGAAGATACTAGGAGGTGAGGTCTTGGGGAGGTGATTAGGTCATGAGTGGAGCTCTTCTGAATGGGACTCATGTCCTTATAAAAGAGGGCTGACAGAGTTGCCATGTGAGAATATAAGAAGTCTGCCACTCCAAAGAGGGCTCTCAATCAACCAGGCTGGCACCCTGATCTTGGACTTCCATCCTCTGGAACTGTGAGAAGGAAATATCTGTTGTTTATAAGCCACCAAGTCTGTGGTATTTTGTCATAGCAGCCCAAACTGATTAAGACAGGTAGTCATACTTGGGGAACTTTTTCAAGAAACTAAATGTTGAAGAATATAATTCATGAATTTGGTTTTATTCCAAAGCTCTTTTGTTATGTTCAACATACAACAATGTTAGTTAGAATTGACAAGTCATGCATGACATGACTACCTTACTGGCCCAATATGGCAAATTCCAAATGAAGTTAGGTATCAGAGACATTAATTTCTATATTGGAGCCCTTTGTAGTTCTTTACATCAATATACTGGAAAGAAAAAGCCTATTTCGTTTAAAAAAAAAAAAAAGGAAGGAAGGAAGAAAAAGGAAATAAAAGACAAAGTAGTGACTCACTCAAGGGAATACCTTGAAACGGATATAATTTATAAAACAAAATACCCTTAATATGACAGCAGTCAATTTAGCCTGATATAAAAGAGGGTCTGTGTTTTCTTTCATTTATATTTTTATGATATGTAATGTCTTTATAATTTCACCACTCCACATCAAAGCCGCCAACCGCTGAGCGCCTAAATAAGTAGCATGTGAAGAAAATGAATGAATTGCTAAATGTCCCATTACGTCCACAGAGAATATCCTTCTATTTGGAGTCAGGAATCTTAAATTGAGACGACAAATGAATGGTTTTCACTCCAGTGGAGGGAGAGTTTTGGCAACTTTATTACGTTCAACATTTGAATGGACTAAGGGGGAAATATAGAAAGAAATGAAGTTTTAAAAAATAATGTGTTTTTGGTATCTGAGCTCTGGCTTTAAATGTCAGTTCCTCTGTGAGACAGAGTGATGGGGACAGTAGGGGGCATAGCACATGCATAAAAAACTCCAGGGAGCCCGGAGAGGAGGGCCTGTCAGTGGTGTGATTTCTCCAGCACAAAGAAGCTATTTGGAGAATCTTAACAAGTTCCAATGTGTTTGGCCCAACACATTAGGACTGACATCAACAACTGAAAAGCAAAGAATGTGTTGAGCTGGTTAAAGGAAATCACAATAATCAGCAGCTCTTAGAGCACTTAACCACAGACACCCAGGGAGCCCCAAGGCGAGGGAAAAGAAACAGGGTGGTGACTGCAGCACCACCCGGGAGTTCATTGACTTTTAAAAATCTGCCCAACGTTCCAGAGGAAAATAGGATGAGTGCTACAGTGAAGACAAGACAGCTACTGGACAGTGCGTACCTTATGCACACTGCTCAGGGCATCCACTTTCGCAGACCCTAATTCATTCATTCTTAGAGACTCAATATCTAAAACTTCTATCTTTCATGCATCAGATCCTACCTCTCTCCTCTCTTTCTCTCACCATCTGCAAATTTCCATATAGACTTCCTCTCAGCATGGCGATTTGTGCACCCTTAATGATGGCGAGGAAATAGGCTCACTAGTGAGTTGTGGTGGGCTCTGAATCAGGAGGCGGGACATTTTCAGGGCAAGACATTTAACTTTCTGGTCAAGAAGTAAGCAACCAACTAAGAGTTCAGGACCAAAATAGGGCAGATGTACTGTGAGCTTTGCGATCACAGTTATAAGGTGAACAGTTAGTAACCAAGTCCATTATTGATTCTTTGACTGAGGTTGACCTGAATCTTTGTGAGTATGTGAGAATCTATGTCTGACATACAGGCAGTCAGAGCACGGTTGGCAGAGGCTTTCCCTCCTATATCTTTCAGGGTCTGTATTTTAAAGAAAGCGGTTTATACCTAGATAAGAAAATAAAACAAAACAACTGGGTGATTCTATTTCTTATCTAGGTATAAACTGCTTTCATTTACATGGAGATATTTTCCTCTTTTAATGGAAAAATATTATCTGTACATAGAAAATAGGTATTAAAATTGCAACATAATGTAAATCAGAACATAAACTTTGAAATTTGAATACTATTCTTTTAAGACAAAAGAGCCAATCAATAGGTTCTTCCTCTCTGACCTGTTTTCTAATTACAAGAACAAATGGATTGGATTATATAATTCTAAATTCTCCTACAGTCTTAATATTGTATGGTCTTTAACAACACAAATAATAATATCACAACTACACAATAATGGCTTGTCAGCAACAACAATCTTGTCAACAACCATTTGCTTAACGGTTATAAAACACAAGACAGGGTGCTAAGTGGCTTATGTACTTAACTCCATTTCATCCTTGCAATAACTTTATGAAGAAAGAATTACTGTTCTCATTTTTATAGATGAAGACAAGTTTCCCAGCATCACAAAGTTTGTGGGTGCCAGCATTGGAATTCTAACTCCCATTGAATCTCAAATCCTGTGTTCTTTACTTAAAAATAATTATCAAATATTTTAGTTTTACTTAGCATGGTGGGAGGGAAAGACTAGCTAGGAGAAGCCAAGAAGTAGAACTGTTTTCACTAATATTTTTTTACAATATTATCGAAAAGACTCACATGGGAAAGAGAGAACCGTACAGTTTGGTATGTGTGCAAGAGCCAGACTGAATAGATCAAGCAGTAAGAACTACAGGAGTTTTAAAAAGGGGAGATCGTTATTAGTTAGATTCTAGAAACAGGCCGAGTTGGAAAGGGTTTCACGTCACTGGGCTTTCCAAGGAGAGGAAACAAGGCCGACAGAAAGGCCAGGAGAGGTTTTTCTGGAGGGAAAAAACCCATTAGCAAAAGCAAATGCTGGAAGTATTGTGGCATGAATGAAGGATGAGTTTGCTTTATCTGGTTTGGAGGAAACTCATAAAGCTTGAGATTTGGGAGTTAAAAAAAGAAAAAAAAAGTTTAATGTATTTCCTTTGAAACTGAGAATTCAGAGACAACCAATTCACTCTAAGTTATGATTAATTCGTTTACCTTTGTAAAATGTGATCAGCACTTCTGGACATCCAATATTGTGTTGATTACTACCTTCAAGCGTGTAACGGATGAACCACAGGCATTAGGATCGACCAGGACCCCTTGCTAAAAATTCAGATTAACTAGTTCTCACACAGATTCACTGATTCAGAGTCTTTGCAAAATGAGCCCAGGAATTTGTATGCCCAAATGCTTTTCAAGTGATTAAGATGCTTTATTAAAGTATAGTTTTCATGAGATAAAATGCACAAATTTTAGATACTTATTTTGATCAATTTTGACAAACAAGATACACCTATGTAGCCTTCATCCCAGTGGAGATATACAACATTTCTTGCACCCCGGTTTTTTGGGCTCCTTAGCAGTCAATCCCAGACTGGTCCAGGTAACCACTGATCTTGACTTCCAGTCCCCATAGATTAATTTTGTCTGTTCCAGAACTTCATATAAATGGGGTCACACAGGGTATACTTTTGTATGATGGCTTTTTCCTCTCAACATAAAGTCTGTGAGATCAATCTCTGGGCCTCAGCAGTTTGTTCATTTATATTGCTGAGTAGTAAGTACCCCATTAAATGAATATACCATGATTTGTTTATCCATAGTCTTATTGATAGATGTCTGAGTGGTTTCCAGTTTCTGACTGCTGTGAATAAAGCCATGTGACATACTTATATGTCATTCATAGACAAATGTTTTTATTCCACTTAGATAAACAGTTAGGCATGACAGTACTGGGTCATGGGGTAGGTGTGTCTAGCTTTAAAAGAAAAATAATCAGTTTTCTCAAATGATTATCTGTACCATTTAATATTCCCACCATCACCGTGTGAAAGTTTCAGTTGTTCCACACCTTCACTTGATAATGTCAAGCTTTTTAATTTCACACATTCAAGGTCAACCTAGTTTTTTTTATGGTTAGTGCTTTTTTGTGTCCACAAGATCTAAAGATTTTCAGTACCTTTATCATAATTCAAAACATTTCCTAATTTCCTTAAAATTTCTTCTTTGATATGGGTTATTTAGAAATGTATTCTTTAATTTCCAAATATTTGGAGGTTTTTCTATGCCTCTTATTGTTAAGCATTTTTAATTTAATTCCACCATGATCAGAAGACATATTTTATAAGATTTCAATTTCTTGAAATTTATGAGATGCATTTTATGGATCGATACATGATCTAGCTTGATGGATGTTCTATGTGCATTTGAAAATAATATTATTCTGCAGTTGTTGGGTGTGGTGATCTGTTAATGTCAATTAAGTCATGTTGGTTTTAATGTTGTTTCAATTCTGTATATCCTAAACGAATTTCTGCTTATTTATCCTATTAACTACTACGAGAAGGTATTAACACTTCATCTATGATTGTATTCAACCTGTTTACACTTAGATTATGACTTGTTGACTGTATATATTTTACTTTTATAACCAATCTGACAATCTCTGTCCCTTGACTTTTAGTTTATTTGCATTTAATACAATTATCTATATGCTTGAGTTTAAATCTATCATATTATTTATGTTCTATTAACTCCTCTGTTTTGTTTTTATTTTTGCCATTTTGAGAGGTTAATTAAATCATTTTAGAATTCTTTTTTATTTCCTCTATTGGCTGTTTTGCTACACTTCTTATTATTACTTTTCCTTGGCATGCTAGGAATTATAATATGTATCTTTAATTTATAAAAGTATCCTTAGAACTAATATTTTACCAGCTCACACTTCATACTTCACACTTGCAATTTACAAATGTAAGAACATCAAATCAGTTTATTATTTTTTTAATAAACATTCCATTTTTGGCATTTCTTTTAAGTTAGTGATAATCAGGCACATTACAATATTACATAAAATCAGTTTATTCTTATTACACCACCACCTTTTGTAGTATTATTGTCATATGTTTTATTTAGCTTTACCTTATAATGATGTCATTTTTGCTTTAAAGAGTTTATTTGCCCTCTAAAGAAATTAAGAAAAGAAAATTTGAAAGTGAGTCTTCTATATTAATTTGTATGCCTTCCATTGCTAGTGCTTTTCATTTCTTCTTGTGGAACCAGATTTCTATCTGATATCATTTCCCTTTGGCTTGATGAATTTCCTTTAATATCTCTCATAGTGCAGTTCTGCGAGCAACAAATTTTCTCAGCTCTCATTTATCTGCAAATGTCTACTTCACCCTCATTTTTAAAGTATATTTCACTGCATATAGATTCTGGTGGGCTTTTTTTTTCCCCCCCTTCTAGAGTTTTTTTTCTTTCTTTTTTTTTTTTCTTTCCCTTTTAGGGGATTCTAGAGTTTTTGTTTTTGTTTTCATTTCCTTCTTTCAGCACTTTAAAGACGACCATTCCATTGTCTTCTGGCCTTCATTGTTTCTGACTGAAAATCAACCATCTTTCATATTATTGTTCCACTATGGATAATGTGGATAATTAACTAGGATAATTTTTCCTAGTGCTTTTGATATGTTCTTGTCATATCATTGTCTTTGGTTTTCAGCCATTTGACAATGATATCAGTACCTAAGTTTGGTATTCTTGATATTTACTCTCCTGCAGCTTTTTAGTACAAATGCAGACTACTGATTCCCACTTCAGACCTACTATATCAAAGTCTCTGGTAGTATGACAAGGATCTAAATTTCTAAACAGTCTCTAAATTATTTTTATGGACACTGAAGATTAGAGAATCACTAAACTACAGTAATAAAACTAGTCCCTATCCTGAAGAAATGTAGGATATTTGAAAGAGCTAAGATATATACTCAAAAATCTATAATATTATTAGGATATAAAAATATGCCATATCAGTAGGAATGACTTGTTATGAAAGTTCAGAAAAGAAAGAAGAAAACTAAGTGGTTAGAAAGAAAGTTTATTGTTAGACATAGCATTCAAGTAGAATCTTAAAAAATGAGTGCCATTTCAATTTGGAAAATTAGAGGAGAGTTGCCCCAATTTAAGTGGTCATCTCTAAACACTATAAAGAACAACAATTTTACCATCCCCAAACTAATCTTGAAACCTCTATTACTGGCATAAAATAGGAGTGAGAGGCCAAGCAAAAGGAATATTTTTGACAGACTTAGGTTGAAGGTGTCTGACCTTTCAAATTTTAATACAGAACTGTACCCTCCACATACACACAATGTGGTAACCCTATTCCAAGCAGAAAAAAAAAAAGAGATTTGGAATGTTTTCCAGCCCATTACCAAAATGCAATAGCTTCTTATTTTTTTTAATGCAACATAACCTGGATGTCAGGTTGCATTAAGATGCCTTGGGTTACGATGACATAAATAGTTCAACATAATGAAACATGACACTGAGAAATATGGGCATCGATCTGTGCCACTAATTTAAAGACGCACTGGGTTTTGCCCTGATCTGTTTTTATGTCCTCAACCAGGAAATGACACATGGATAATGGGTATTGTCTGCTTTGTTGTTCCCAGGACAGGCTGCACAGAGTTTTTCTATTATCGACACATCCTTGGTATTGACAAGAGGGTTATCATATTCTCTTTCTCATGGACTCTTGTCAAATGGTCATAACTTACACAAATAAGAACAGACTCATTGTAAAGGCAGTCTTCAGTAAAATGGATTCCAACTATATCTTCCTCACACTTCAGTCTTCATTAGAGCTGAAATTTAATCATATTTATTTACGTAATCAGTAAACTATAGTACTATGCTAGGGAAACAGATGACTAAGACACTGACCTCTAGTCTTTTTTAGCATTTATTAAATTACATTTTTCAGAGTTGTTACTAGATGTAGCCCTAAAATTTCTGTGTTTTGGAAATACAGAGTTAAACATGTTTTGGTTAAAACTGGAGATTGAATTAATTCAGAATTCCTTGCTTCCCACTCATGCTGGATCAGTATAGTCATAGAGCTCTGCTGTGTGAGAACTGGAACTGGGCTGTCTATAAAATCTATGAGTTGTCAAGCATTTTCCTATCCATTAAGTGGAGACTGAAGAATTCTACCCATAAACCTAGGGAAACACCTTGGAATTACTATCTTGAGGTATGAATATGATCATTGAGATCCATAGGAGAGGATAAGGGGAAGGGGGACAGGTAGGGGGATGGGATGGGGAAGAGTAGGAGAGGAATAACTACAAACCATTTGAAGAAACAAATCTCCAGGAGAGATAATGAATCCACATAATAGCAATAACAAAAAAAAAAAAAAAAAAAAAAAAAAAGAAGAAGAAAGATTGCTTAAAACAATCTTTAAAAATTTTTAAAATAAGTATATTAAAATGGCTTTATAAATCAAATTTACTAATATTTTCCTTAATGTTAGTTCTTTCTGTGTCATACTTAACAAATTTTGCCTATTTTAAGGTCATGGATATATTTTTCCTATGTTTTATTCTAGGAACATTGTTTTAATTTTCATATTAGTCAAAAGGTAACTCACAGAGTAGAAGATGTCTGCAGTGCATAGAGTGAGAAAAAAGTCCTTTCCAGCATATATTCAAAATACTTACAAATAATGAGAGAAAGACAATCAAATAAAACAGTAGGAAAAAGATTGGAACAGGTACTTTACCAAAAATGTAAAAAGCCATCAAATTGGCCAAGGAGTATTTGAAAAAATGAAAATTAAAAACACTATGAAATGCTATTACACACCCAGCAGAATGTTTAAATTCTGAAAGCTGTCAGTAGCAAGGGTTGGCAAGGATGCGAAGAAACTAAAATTCTTATATATATGGATGAGTTGAACTGCAGATTGCTATGCCCACTTTGGAAAACAGTTTAACAGAATCTATTAAGCTAAAAACATGCATACCTTATGACCCAGCAACTCGACATATGGGTAAATACCTAATTTAAGTGATTATTCATGTTCACCTAAAACATATTGCTATATAAGCTGTTAGCAGAAAGGGAAGCTGAGTGAAAAGTTTATGGGAACTTACTATACTATTTTTGCAACAATTCTATAAGTCTAAAATTATCTCAAATTAAACAAAATTAACTGTTAAAAGGAAAGCCAGACACAAATGGCATAAACTCAGGAATTAATTCATATGAAATTCAAAAAGAGTAATCTATGGTATGGAGGACCCTTTAGGGGAATACTGACTCAAATGGACATAAAGAAGCATTCTGTGATCCTGGAAATGTTTTACATCTTTCTCTGGGTGGTATTTACATGGCAGTACATATAAAGAAAATGTAAAGAAAGAAACAGGGTTAAATTGTTAAACAATGCAAATAGAATTCATCTGAATGCAGTATAAAGCTATAAGGAGACAGAAATTATGAAAGATAAGGTAAAAGAGATGAAAGACAGAAAGAAAATAAAAAATTTCATCTGTATCTCCTTAGGGTTTCAGGAGGAGAAATTAGAGAATAGGGAGTAATAATACTGAAAGATGTAATGTGAATCAGATAATTTATAAAAAATGTCTTCCCTTTGAAAGAGCACACTGAGTTTTCAATAGAGTAAATTATATGCATACCTAGTTCTAACGTGATTAAAAAAATCAGTTATCAGAGAAAAAGAATCTTAAAAAATGTTAGAATTCTCACTATTGGAGTGGGAATACAGATCAGCAAGGAAGACTAGAATGATCCATATAGCAAAGGCAATATCAGTACAAACTCATGTTTAGCTTAATTTAATTTAGAGAGAGATGTTTACATACAGAAATATTTGTCAACTTGTGAATATACACAGGTTAGTATCCACTACATATAATTCTTTGTTGACAGCCAAAAAGAAACAACATCCTAGTGGCAACAAATATATCTACCATCCAAATCTTAGTCTTTAATACCATTCTCTAATAAAAGGAGTAAGACTTTTGGAGAAATAGCTGATTTCAGGATTGGAACAGGAAATATAAAGATGACCACTGAACACTTTGTAGTACCTAAAGGGGAAAAATCACAAACCCCCACAATGGTGGGGACATCTCAAAGGAACACAGGGGCCAACTGAAAGAGCTCCTAATGACCAAAGCTGGAAAAATGCAAGCAACAATAAAAATAGTGTGGGATTATAACACAAAGTATAAAATAAATATTAGTGGTTCCATTTGGATACAAGTTATTGAAAAAGTTAATATATGGGAGAGAAGAGACAAATTTCTGGTGCAGAATAATTCCAAGTAATTTATGTAGATACCCTATCTTCAAGGAAGTGGAGCATATAACTCCCTACTCTTGACATGTGGGCTACACGTAGTGGCTTTTTTCCAAAGAGTAAGTGTTGAAAGGAGGAAAAACAGGATGAACTTTACAGTGGAGAAACTTGATAAACACTGCCTCAGCCAGACAGTAGTCAACATCAGTAGTCACAAATCATATTGTTAGGATATAACTTTAATATGATGTAATAAAAATGGCGCTTTAACTCTATGGTTTTCCTCCCCCAAACCCATATCCCCAGTTCTGTCATGAGAAAAACATCAGAAAATTTCTAGCAGTGGGGCAGCCTACCAAATATTTGATCAGTACTCCTCAAAGCTATCAAGGTCATCAAAAACAAGAGACATCTGAGAAACAGCCACAGTCAAGAAGAACCTGAGGTAACAGGATAACTAAATGTAATGTATTATCCTAGATGGACTCTTGGAACAGAAAATAGACATTAGGTAAAAACTGTAGAAATCTGAATAGACTATGGACTTTAGTTAATAGTAGTGTATCAGTGTTGTGCTCATTAATGATAAAAAAAATATACCAGATGTTAAAAATTTTAAAAGAAGCATAATCAACAACAACAAAAAAACAAATAAATACAATAAAATCCATCGCTGCTTCTTTTTTTTTTAAACTTGTGATTTTTAAACTTGTGGCTTTTCAAAAAGATGATGTTGATGATGATGGTGATAATTATTGTTGTTGTTGTTGTTATTATTATTATTATTATTATTTTAATTCCTGAAAAGCAGACAGTAAAACAGTTCCTGGAAGAATTTACAACCTACGGGATGTGATTTTTTTTTTTTTTTTTAATTTTCAGAATTCATCTATGGATCAACTGTTGCTATTCCATTACAATAACCATTTCTTGGCTGAGTTCAGGTCCTGAGGAAGCGCCACACCCTTGAAACAAAACAAAACAAAACACACCCAGAACAAACCATACAACCATCATTAACCTAGCTTTTTATAGAATGTCTCAGTTCCTTGTAACTTTGCACACAAGCTCTTGTGTTGAATTGAACTGTAACTGGTTTTATATTTGGAGAAAGCAAATTTGAAACCTTTAAAGAGAAAAAAAGTGGGAGAAAAATTGTTTTTGTTTTTGCTTTTTTGACAAAGACTACAAGATTTAACAAGCAAACTCTCAGTGAGCATTCTTAAGAAGATAGACTTCTGTTGATCGAGAGAGGTTGGGGAGAGTGCAGGCCATGCTGCAGTGACAGGCAGGGGCACACAGCTCCCATGTTGGCTGTGGGTGGCTAGAGCTCTGCCCCATACTTTCTTCACTTTGGGATCCAGCTGCCCTCATAGCAACATCTCTCAAAACTTCTTGAGCAGCAACACAAGTAATGTCTGCTCACAGCATATTGGCCAAACTACATCTCACATCCAGGAGGGAGGGAAGTATAATTGTATGACAGAAGAGGCAATGAATATTTTGAATATTATACATCTCCCACAGCCTGACAGAAGGAAGGAATAGCATATAGTCAGCATGTTTGTTCATTAAAAAAGGTATTGATGGAAAATAATGAAAAACATAAATTAGGGTTTTAAAATAAGGCAGGAAATCTGGGATAATGGAAAGTGGAGGAGACATGAATTTTAAAGATTCTCAGGTCTTTGTACTTTCTGGTATAAGGTCTTTGTACTTTTTTATTAACTTTACTTTTAGGTAAATGTGCATTTTAGATACAGTTAATAAGAGTGGAAATATAATGGATACTTTCCGATTTCAGTTGAGAAGAAAGGAGATACAAAGAAATCATATCTAATTCATTAGAAATCAGAATAGCAGATAAAACATAAATTAAGAAAAACGTAGTAAAGAGAAAATGCAAAATGAGATAACAAAAACAAGTTCGAAGATTTAAACCTCAACTATGACCAAAAGATCTCCCCATTTAACAACACAAGACACCAATATTTAAAGTTCTGGCAGTTCCTTAACGTGGGTCAGGTTGTCTGCAGCCTTTAATAAACCTCGGAAGTTCTGCTCCTGGATTCTCACCAGTAGCCCAGACTCCTCCAAAAGTCTTAATAAAATGTACCATTTGTAGTTTTCAGAAATTGTAACATAAATGCGAGCCAGGTGAAGTTTGTCTTACAGAACTATCTTACAAAGGCTTTTAACTCAGTGTTAATGATACCTAAAAGACACACAAAGGCATGATACCCACTAAAGAACTATGAAATTATGAAACAAACTTAGATAAGAATGAAGCAAGAGCAGAGATTTTAAAACCATCAGAAATCTTGAAAATAAATATGTAATTTTTGAAAGTTAAAGGGGGCTTAAAACTCTACTCTGGACTTGGATGAATTTAAAGATAATTTAGAGAAAGAAGGATTCTTTTAATATGGAAAAAAGTCATTAAGGGCTGCCTTTGGTGGCTCAATTGGTTAAGCATCTGACTTTGTCTCTGGTCATGATCTCAGGGTCCTGGGATTGAGACCTGCTCTGGGCTCCAGGCTCAGTGGGGAGTTTGCTTCTCCCTCTCCCTCTGCCCCTCCCCCAGGTTGTGCTCTGTCCATCTCTCTCTCAAATAAATAAATAAACTCTTTAAAAAAAAAAAAAGTCATTGAGGGCCTGGAAAATTTGGATGAAAATTTTCTGGGGAAAAATGGAGGGAGGGGTGGAGAAACAGTACTTAACAAGATAATACCTGAGAACTAGCCAAAATTTAAGAAAATAATTATTCTCAAGTTTAAAAGAAACTAAGAAACTTTTTAAAAAATTTTTATTTATTTCTCAAGAGATAGCGAGCAAGTGCACAAATGGGGGAGAGGGGCAGAAGGAGAAGCAGGTTCCCCCTGAGCAAGGAGCCCGCTGTGAGACTTGATCCCAGGACCCTGGGATGATGACCTGAGCCCAAGGCAGATGCTTAAGGTACTGAGCCACACAGGCATCTGTAAAAGAAACTTTTAAAAGAAAGTTAGACTATAGAACTTCATGTGTGTTTGTATTTATTTACTTAAAATATATACTAAAGATTCCAAATATACTACATATTATAGATTATATATATAAAATATATATATATATTTAAACTCTAAAAATCCATTCCAAGTCACATAGAAGTAAAACTGTAGAAAACCAAGAATTAAATGACAATTTTAAAAGCTTTGAAAAATGGGCAGATTACTCTTAATGAAAAGAAATGACAATTAGTATGATAACAAGTAAAATTCCCTTTAGCAACTGTAGGTGCCAGAAGATAATGGAATAATATATTAGAGGGAGCCGAGGGAAAATAGCTGTAAACCTAGAACTACAGAATTATGAAGGATTATAAAACCAAAGCATAATTTATTCATTCAGCAAATAATTTTTTTGGTATTTACTATATTTCAACTCCTGTTCCAGGATTTGGAATACAGCAGGAAACAGAAGAGACAAAGCCCTTTTCCTCAAGCCCCTTTTCTTGGGAGGACAGACAGCCAATAAATAGGTAGCCTGTCCTCACATGTGATAAGAGCTGTGAAAAGAAAAGGCAGAATGAGGGTATAAAGTATTGTGTGGAAGAGGTCATTTATAAAGAGGCATGAGGGAAGTCTCTTTTTTTGAGAGAGAGAGAGCATGATTGCACACTAGCATGCTGGATGTGGCAGTGGAGTGGGATGTGGGCAGAAGGAGAGGGAGAGAGAGAACCCTAAGCAGGCTCCACGCTCAGCATGGAGCCCAATGCAGGGCTCAATTTCACAACCCTAAATAAACTCATGACCTGAGCCAAAACTGAGAGTCCCACACTTAAATCAACTGAGCCACACAGGTGCCCCATGCAGGAAGCCTTTCTCCCTCCCTCCTTCCCTCCCTCCCTCCTCTTTTTTTCTTTCTTTCTTTCTTTCTTTCTTTCTTTCTTTCAAAAGAGATTTTACCTATTGAGGGGCACCTGGGTAGCTCAGTCCTTAACTGACTGACTTCAGCTCAGCTCATGATGCCAGGGTCCTGGGATCAAGACCCTCATCAGGATCCCTGCTCAGTGGGAAGCCTGCTTCTCCCTCTTCCACTGCCCCACTTGTGTTCCCTCTCTTGCTGTCTCTCTCTGTCAAATAAATAAATAAAATCTTTAAAAAAAAAAAACAGATTTTACCTATTTGGGAGAGAGAGAGCAAGTGCAAGAGCAAGGGAGTGGGAGAAGCAGACTCCCCGCTGAACAGTGAGCTCAACCCTGGTCTTGATCCCAGGACCCTGGGATCATGCCCAAGCTGAAGGCAGATGCTTAACCAAAGAGCCACCCAGGCACCCCTGAAGGAAGCTTCTTACGAGGCCATGACATTTGGCCAAATTCTCAAAGGAATTGAGAAATGTTCCACAAAAGTGTCTGAAGCAATGGATTCCAGATGGAGGACTTATGAATGACCTTAGATGAAGGAGAAAAATGAGACACAGGGGGCAGAGGAGGAGCAGGTGGAGGAACTCTGGCGTTGGTTAGAGGAGATGGAGTTGTCATCTACTGCGATTGAGAAAACCTCAGCATATGCAGGTTTGTGGATTAAAAACCAAGAGGCTGTTTTCTAGTAAGACATTCCAAGTGAAGACAATCAGGTAGGCAGCTGGATATGGGAATCTGGAATCTGGGGGAAGAAGCTGGAACAGGAGATACATATCAGCATCTAGATATTAATTAAAGCCTTGTACCAAGTATGAACACAGACAAAGGGAAACCTCTGAGAACTAAACCCAGAGGCAATGCCACATCGACAAGCAAGGAAGATAGAAGGAAGGTGGGAGACTCTGTAACAGAGACCAGCGAGATACATGAAGATCCACAGAGAGCAGTATGAAACTTCAGTTTCATAAACTTTCACTCAGGTTCCTCCAGACCTGTGAATTTTGCAGCATGAAATGGTCATGCACACTGATTTGGGTTGAATGAGGGCACTGACAGTGAGGGGCAGAAGGAGCAGGAGAGTGGGGCAGGAGAATGGAAAACACATGCTACACTTGATAATTCTATTTTATCCTTACTGCCTCTTTGTCTGTTCTCTGCACAGCCAGTGCTGAGGCAGCTTCTAAGTACCTCTTCATAGTAAGTTGGGTCATGCCATGGTAAACCTGGTCATTCTGACACTCATCACACTGGTCACCATATTCATATGACCCCCTCAGTTTGGCCACTGTTACCATCTCGGCAGCAGGCAGGGAAGTGGCTGCCGGTAGCTGACCAATCCGTTCCAGACAGACACAGAGCTAGATTCAACACCTTTGCAACTGACTGGGTGCAACCACTTTCAGTACTTACTGGCACCTGGGATGTGATAAACATGACTATGTTCATTCTTTCTAGTTCCTTCATATTTTTTCAGTTAAAATACGTAGATGAATATATTTGCATGTGGTCATTTTAAGATTCATTCAGATTATTGAAATGTTGTTGCTTAAGCCCAACCTCTTCACAAACAGTTGTGGGATTATTCCAAATGTGTTCAAAATGTTTTCTCCTGGGGAAATTCAGATATAGGGAAATGTTCTCCATTATGGCCATCGTGTGTCTCAAATGAGTCTCCTACTCGACATTTCTCTGAAAGCAGGAAGATTACATTGCGTCACTTTGGTGATAGCGGAACATGTTTTGCTTTTGAAACACCAGTCACATCACTTTGGATTTACTCAAAAGGGGGATAATCTCAGCAATTTCATTGAGAAAAAGTTTCAAAATTATGGTTTTTGCACAACAGCTTTCCTTTGTAAACTTAAAGAGGTTTGACAAAGAGTTTACCTAATTATACCAGGCAGTGGGGCCTTGGAAGATCGGAAAAATCTCTAGGAGACAAGGAAGCATATGCTGTTATATCTGGGGTTGAGGATTCAGAAACACATTTGATGTAGAGGGTATGAAAAGGGGCATTAACTGAAAAAGGGGCAGAGGGTGTCTGAGAGAAATTCTTTGGGTTGTCTCACATCTAATATGCTAAAATATAGATATAGGGAGAAATGTGAGAAACATCATCTCCACTGCTATATAGGTTAGTTCCAGAAGTCCTTCCAATCTAGGAGCCTATCATAAATTACATCCCAAAGATTGTCTTAAAGGATATGTGTGGCAGTTACAATTCTTTTTTTTTTTTAAGATTTTTTTTTTTTTTTGACAGACAGAGATCACAACTAGGCAGAGAGAGAGAGAGGAGGAAGCAGGCTCCCCGCTGAGCAGAGAGTCCGACACGGGGCTCGATCCCAGAACCCTGAGATCATGACCCGAGCCGAAAGCAGAGGCTTTAACCCACTGAGCCACCCAGGCGCCCCGGCAGTTACAATTCTTGAAGTTATTTCTTTAAGCTAAAGATTTACTCCTCCTCACAAATCCCTAATTTTTCTTCAATAATCCAAGATTATCTCTATCATTTAGGCAACTTATCCTCTTGAATAAATGACTCCCCCAATCATATCCAAATAGTTAAAGTGGGACCTCTTGTTTGTTTATCTTACCTCCATGAAGACACAAAGAATACTTCCTCATTATCATGTTTGGACAGATGGTGAAGAAATCTATGCTTCTTCCAATTCCCAAATGTTTAAATAGTCTTACGTATCTCAGTTCTTTATGAATACAAAACCTACATACAATTATTCATTGTAGATTACAAGTACCAAATAGGGTCAAAATAGAAAATTCTGTTCCCTGATGCAATGAGGTTTGAGGTATATTAAAGAAAACAGACCCATAAATAGGTAATTATACTAATGTGGGGCCAAACATTGCTATTATGGAAGAGTGTGCTGTGGGAGCACAGTGGTGGCTTGCTTAATTCTCGAGAGGAGGTCAGACATGTTATTGGAGGAAATTATTGAAGACTGATTTTTCAGTAAAACCAACAGTCCAGGAAGAAAAATGAAGACACAGAACTAATGCTGTGGCCATGGTTTTAGAGGTTTTGGACAAGAGATGACATACCCAGGAGAAGATCACATAGGTCTTGGCAGCAGTCAGGATCACAAAGAGTTTATAATGTCCCAGTTTTCTAGGACCAAAGATAAGGAACACAGGAGAATGTGATACTACCACACGTTATTTTGTTACCTTGGGTGAGTCATCTACCTTGGTTTCCTGACCTGGTAAATGATATGGCCCAGCTTTGGTACAAAGGTCCACAGGACATTTAAAGTGGAATGAAACTGAAAAGCTATTTTCAATATCTTAAAGCCTAAATGGCAAATAGACACTTACCATGATATTGTTTGGGCTAATGTTTTCTCCTTTAGGTTGGGATTATAAAAACACTAAGTTTAAATTTGATTAATTCATTCTGATCCAAGTTCTGATAGCAATCAGGTAGGCTTATGACAAATTAATAGGGAAAACAAATAATTAATGTATACAATACTGTCCAAACATGGGATAAGTTGTAAAGAGAAATTTCTTAGAGATGAGGACCACAGTGAAGACTACTCATATTCTAGGTTTTACAAGCTTCTCTGAACTTTTACAAAAACATACTCTTCCCCTAAAACACTTAATCCAGTTTTGATAGTGCAAACTCTTTCTGGAAAGGTTTTCAGAGAATTTAATATCAAAGGCTAACTGGATGGGGGTGCCTGCTTAAGCATCTGCCTTTGGCTCAGGTTGTGATCCCAGGATCCTGGGATCGAGTCCCATGTCAGGCTCCTCGCCCACTGGAGAACCTACTTCTCCCTTTCTCTCTGTCCTCTGCCCCATTCCTGCTCATTCTATCTCAAATAAACAAATAAAATCTTTAAAAAAAAAAAAAGGATAACTGGATGGATGAGTGTCTGATCTCAAAGCAATACGCTATGCCAAGAGGAAAGTGTGGTAGCATCCATCTAATGTAGTAGAAAATGGATTTGGAAAAAACGTTGTCTTCTAAAAAGGGCAGAGTGAAATCATTGTTTCTCTTCTTGAATCATATCCTTTTAAACCAGAAGTGACCTTAGCAATCCTCTAAAATAGCCTCCTCAAAATGCCCTCTCCTTGAAGACTGGGACAAGCATACAAGTTACGTGGTTTGTCCTGTATTACACATTAGATGATGTGAGGCCAGAGTATAGAAGACTGGATGCAGAGATGCTCCGTGAAATGTTCTCCTTCCTGCAGCTACAATATTAAGAAAAATATGCACATAGGAAAAGCACAAGCAGGGAGACAGAGAACACTCTTCCTCACACCTAGCGACTGGGCCACACTGCTAAATGAGAGCATATACGCTGGCGGTAAACTTTACAACCAATGGCTCTGACAGGGTGTACAAATATTTTGGTTCCACATAAAGTTAACAGTGGCCTGGAACCAAAGGTTGGGATTTTGAAACTAGATGATGGAGCTGGAATTTTCTTTCTAACAAGTGAATACTGGGAGTTGATAGAAGTATGTAATTCTACCTTAGACTTACTCTTCCTTTAAATCATACTCTCAAAGGGCATGTTTGAGTATACTCTCCATTTAGTGTTATTTGTGTTAATCAATTTTAATATATTCTTTAATAATAATTTACTGGATTAGAAAGTTTCTTGTTGTAAGATCTGGATCTTTGGCGAATCGATTCACGTGTATATGACTGATGGAAGCTCTGTTACCTGGTGCCGCCCGTGAACCGTGAGCTTAGCTTTTCATTATGTTTTAGTTTTCTAGTGGCTGAATCAACAGCTTTTGGAGGTTGACTCTACAAATCTAAAATTAAAAATCAATGACAAACACAGGAATTTTTCAATGGATAGACATTGGTTATTTAATTCATTTGTTCTCTGGTTTAGTCAGTTAAATTCTGGAGTTTACATTCTTTGAAATACTGAATCTTCTAGGTATTGATTCTTCCCACTTTACCCCCTCATTAGCTTTTACCTGTAGAAGGGCTTAGCCTCAAGGTATTAGTAAAACTTTCTTCAAGAAAGTTGGCCAGAATTGCTCTGTCTCTAAGGAGGCAGGAAACATAACATTTAATTAGCCTTTGTCTTTCAATAGAATATATACAGAAAGCAATAATACCATTTTTTAAACAACTTCGAGACAATAGCTTGTGTCTCTCGGGTTGACAGTGTCATTCCTGCAGGACGAATTTCCATGGAAGATAAATGGAAAGTCACTCTCATCATATCTCGGAAGTATTTGTTAAAGCAATAATGATCACAGTCTAAGCCATTGCCCCTGGGATTAATGAGAGTTCAGGAGGAGTTGATGGTCCAAGATGCAGAGAAAAGTCATTAAACCCCAGATAACTATTAAGTCCCTGGTAATTCACAGTGGCTAAAAACTGGATGGCAAGGCAGGCATATCATAGTGATGGGCCTGAGACGGGCAGCCAGAGAAGGGTGGGTTTAGTGAAGATGTGAATTTTCCAGTGTCCATGAAAATGACTGCTTCTGTACAGTTAGCTATCTAAAGGCATAGCTCACCTTCTCAACTTCACATCAATGGTATGAAGCTGCATGATTCTACCTTCATAATAATATTCAGTACCACCACTCCTACTTAATGGAATAAACACTAACTTTTCTTTATTTTTCTTCATTCTTTTCTTTGCCACTTACTTCCATTCCATAAATACCCATTAATACCCAGTACTTGAATTCTTATACATTATGAGAATAAACCATGAGTAGCAGATAAACAGCTAAAATTTGTTTTCTAGGGTCTGTGGCAAGGTCTTCTCCGCTCCAACTGAACTAGATGTGTGCAGAAATGTATATTATACTCTGGAATTGAAGGAAAATATAAATAAGTCTATTCATCCCAAGAGAGCATGTGTCAACAGGGGAGTTCTAATGGTAAGAGTGAGTAGCCAGACCAACTCCATTAAAACTGAGCTTGCAGACCTCATCACACTTGTTTATTTCTGACTCTGCACCAAGTTCATTTAATATGATTTCAAATTCCTTATCAGGAGCCTTGTATGCGCCCAGAAGGTACATTGGTGAATGAAACAGTATGGTTCCTGCTCTGAACCTCTTTTTTCTGACAGACAGTAAGTTCTCCATAAATATTAGCTGACAGTTATTATATTTTTATTATTTCCCAGAGAAGAGGGATGAGAGCTTGTAATCCCACCATGTTCTTAGTGATGGGTACCACTCATGGAAGTATTGAATACTTTGTTCCCACATCAAACATTCCTCATTGGGGTGGTTTAAAAATAATTATGGTAAATTCTAATTTTATTACCCTAGAAATATATTAAAAATGTAGATCTTTTATAATTCCTTCAATTAACAGTAGACACTTCTTGATTACTTTCTAATTAAATCATTTCACTCTAAGACTTGGTAATTACAACAAGAAGTTATTAAAATTAGAAAACATTTGCTAACTCAGTACTTTTGATTATTAAGCTTTTGTCATTTAATATTGCCAAACAGTCTATGAAGATATATGAGCAAAGAAACTTATTTTAATGTCTTTAGCTGCAATAATTAACTACAGGTGTCCCAGACAATGCAATGTTTCTTTCTTATCACATATTTTCCTGTAAAATCTATTGTTCTTGTCACCAATTGGAATTTTTTTTCCTTTGGCCTATTAAACCATATTTTCCCTTTATATTGCTGCTCTTCCCATAGAAGAGAATAATACCTTTGAATCCCCTCTGCTTAGATATTTAATCTTTCTTTGGTGCCCTGATAAAAATATATCCACAGCTTATTATAAGAATCAGAGTTACTCTTGCCTTTGATGGTTCTATCTGAGTGATCGCCACATTACACTCTATAGGACAATAAACTTCCCCAATCAGAAACATTCCTGGGAAGAAAAACATCCATATTACTGGGGCCTAGGAAATGCACTGTGTGATTTGCCATCTCAATATGTCAATAGGGTCAATTTGCTTTCATCAGATTTTTTAGGAGGTATGATATCCTTTATCTTCAGTGACTGGTTCTTACTGGGGTGAGGGAAACGTAGGGAGAGAGATTGTTCTTTCCTTTAGACAAGAAAGAAAATTAAAGGATGTATTTCTATCTTGCTCATTGCAAATCCGTGTAAGCAAGGGGTATACACATCATCACTGATAGGAAATGGCTTTTGAAACGTAAGATTGGATTCATAGAACCAAATGATCCCTTCAAGCTACGATCAGTCAAAGTAAATTCCCCCAAATATGATTCTGAAGCATAGGGTGAGGTGCTAATGGCTGTCTATTGGAATATCGGTTTGACAAAATGCACCTAGAAAAGATATTGACAAGCTCTTCAGTGTTCTAGCAGGAAAGAGAATCTTGAAATCAAGCCCATTGCTCCTCTGCCTGCCTTCTGCTAGGAAACCAGGGAAAGGATTGAACAAATTCATCACACCTTAACAAAGCAATAAGTGAAAACTGATGAGTCGCTATGCTTGATGGAAAGGTGGTATCCTGTTCATGGTGAATAACAGCTCCTTACACTCTACACTGATCAGAGAACACCTAGGGAATCGTGTTCTATTTGGGGCACAATCTTTTCCAGAGGACAATGAGAAATACCCAAAGGAGGGGAAACATGGTGTGAAGAATGAAAGGGAGAATAGAATAGGAAAGCTGAGCCCAGTAATGGAAGACTGGAGGGTGGCATGACAGGAACATTGTGGTTGCCTTCAAATATGTAAGGGGTGTCACGGTGTGGGTGGCACTACATAAAAGACCAAAGGACAAACTAGGACACATGAGTGGGAGTCACAGGGAATCTAATTTAAGGTCCAAATCAGGAACAATATTCTTATGGTGGAATTAGCTATTTCAGGCAGTGGTGGATTTTATTTATCGGCAGTACTCAAACAAATACAGGGTAAGATGTTGAAAAAGCGATGAAAGTTGGATAAATGCCAGCTTGATAGGAGAGAAGAGATATGATATGAAAGAGAACACAGACTGAGAACTAAGAGCCCCATGCTCCATGTTCAACTCTGAAGTATCCAGTCAAGGCAGAAGCCTAGATTTAGCCCGGGTTTACTGTGACTGTGCACAAATTACAAGCCAGGGAACATATTGGTTATAGCAGACTCCTAGAGGGATTGGGGAGGAGATTTGAAGTCTGTGGATGATCTTTCATAATTCTGCCTTGGTTGTAAAACGCATTCTTAACTGGTAGGGGTGTATTATAGGTACACAAGTAACTGCTGAAGACATGTTTGCATGTTGTCTTAATGATATAAATGTTTACATGCTTCTGATGGGTACATCCTGTGTAACTGTGGAAGGAAACAAAGAAAAAAAGAATTAGACAAGTATCAGCTAAGCCATTCGGATATCAATTTTTTTAAATGTAAATTATGCCTATTGATTATAACAATAATGTCAGAATGAAAGAAAATATATAATATATAAAAGACATCATAAATATAAATTTATATGGACATTGTCAATAATTATCCTAAAGTAGGAACATTTTTGAAAAATTACTTAGGTGGCTTTAGGCAATTCCTCTTCTCTGGGTCTTTACAGCCTCATATGTGAAAGGAGGGACCACGTGAGGTCATTTCTCAGGTTCTTTATGGTTTGTTTCTTATGTCTTCAACATAAGTACCCATGATCATGAATACGTTCAACAGTATACATGTATGTCAGTGCATTAGCTATGTTATGAAATGCAATGCCACAGACAATTTCACTGTATTAGTTTCTTCAGTGTACACCACTTTTTTCATCCCTGGGACCCTAGAAGATGAAAGTGTTAAAGAACATTGGTAAATGCCTTGATCCACTAAGGAGATTCACAACTTAAGCTTGATATTTCTTGAGTTTTAACCACGCTGAAATAAGCCCAATATCTCTATTTCTGCATTACAGTTGTAAAGAAAACAATGTAAATCTTCCCAAATGGCTTATTTACATGCCTCTGAGATATAAAATCATAGAATATTAAAGTGGCAGGGGGGCTTAGAGGCCACCTAATCCTAACCCACTCATTTGACAATAAGGACGTTGAAACCCAGAAATATTAAATGACTTAACTAAGAACACAGAGGTACTTGGGGCCAAGGCTGAAGGTAGTTTTCAGGGCTTCTAACTCCTCCAATTATATTGTTTCATTTAAATGTATCACTTACCCATTCATATTAATGAGTTTTATGGCTTTTATATTTCTACTGAAGTTGTTGACATTTAGTTATTAACTCACATGTTAAGTAGAAATAATTTCAGAAACAATCTTGCTTAGCTTTGCCCAGCATTATTTTCTGCTCATCTCCACAGTGGCAGACAGGATGAGCCTGGGACCTGAGCCTTCTGTGCCTTCAAAGAATACATCTGAACACTGGGGTATAGAAGCTGTAGGCCTATACTCCAGATGCGTGGGCAAACCAGCCAGGACATTAACTTAAATTGAACTGATGGCAGAGGCCATCCAGGAGCAAACAGCAGCCTAAGTGGGAGAGTTGGTAGCCCATTATGGGAAGAAGGAGTATGCTATTTTGGCTGGAGAGTGAAACACGTATACACTGTTCCCGAGCATCTGATTGTTATGTCATGAGGACCTCTTTGTCCAGCACCCACCCAATGGATTTGGAAAATTAGAATTGCCTTTCTGGGTAAGGCTCATATTCTATCCAAATAAGAATTCTGACAGAGCACTGAGAGGAAATTTGGGGAAAATATATATGGTTCTCTTAGAATGCCAAAATCAAAGGATTTATAATTTGAAATGAATATCTCTTCAAAGCCTTAAATGATCCAAATTTGACTTCTGATATTTTTATTAGTTTTCAAGAAGCTAGTAGTTTGTTTATCTGCATCGAACTAGTCAGGTGTAATAATCAAAACAATTAATTGTAGACAAAACTGAAACTGAGCAGATGGTTTGGCCACATGTAGGCAGGGTGTTTGACATGCATCATTTCAAGGAGATTCTGTGCTCCTTGGTTGGAATTGACCTGGGGTGGTTGGGAAATGATGTGGGGCTTGGATCAATATAGACACAAATCAGTTGTTCAGAATTTCCAACAACTTGTGACCCTCCATCTGGGTTGGGAATATACAGAATGATTGTGGAAACAGAACAGTTCTCTATCTGGCCTGACCCGCTCACCTTCTGGAAGTTCTCCCATAACTAACTCTACTCTCACAGGTAAAGGAGAGGAAGGACAATAAATAAAACCATGTTTGTAAGTAGACCCCTGGCTGATACGAACACCTCCCCTGTGTGGCTAAAACTGTAATACTGCTGGAGTCAGAGAGAGTCCCCTGAAATGAATTCTCTTGCAATTTATTGTATGTCTCTAGCTAAATCTCCGCAGATATGCCACTCCCCAGCCTGGGGAATGAGGCTTCCTCGTTAATGTGGCCAGAGTATGGTACGATTGCCTCTAGTCACTCATCAATCCAAATTATTTGATGTGGTTTTAATTAGCCCAAACAAGAGACCCGGTAGTTATTATAACTCAACTGTAGAAAGAGGAAAAATCAACTCTTTGTTTACTTCTGGTGCCCCGGACACACGAAGACACACCAAAATAACGGCTATTTATTTTACAAGATGGAAAAAATATTGACTGCCCTCTGGTCATAGAAGGCATTTTCTTTTGGGATTACAAGTGCAGAGATGAATTAGGTATACTTAGGATCAATATCTGTTTCTCTTCTTGGCTCAAGATGGGATTTGTCAAAATTCGAGAGCAGCTTCTATTGAGTGTCAGCTACAAATCCTTCCACAACTGAGTCATACACCTCTTCAGGTTGAAATATAAAAGGCAAAGGGCTTTTTCAGCTACAATATCTGGGGTCAGGATGCTGCGTCTTCTCTCTGCTTTTTCCTTTAATGAGCTTTGTTTGATGAAGTGACCTTACCAGCACAGAATTCAAGGGTCTGGTAGCAAAGGACAGTGACTCCTAGGGATGGAGGGAGATGCAGGCAGGAGCACTCACTATGACCTAAGAGGGAGTGGGGGAGGGAGGCAGGTGGACAGAAGGAACTGTGGAGAAATTTCTCTGGCCAAAGATATGGTAGGATAGATGAGGAACACTGGCAACTAGGATAGAGGAGAGAAATTTGCATTAGCTCTGTCTAATTTTTAGGATTGAAACAACTCATCAGTGCAATGCTCAACATATTTACTGCCCAAAGGGACTCTAAGCCTTAGAAGAAGATGTCTCTCTGCTGGGGTACAGTTTGGGCAGCAAGGTCACCTGGCATGCCATGGGCCTAGGCAATGAGAATAGAGAAAGACTTCTTACAACTATCTCAGGCGTGCCTGGGCCAGGCTTCGGGAGATTTGTGCTTCAGAGACCAGGAGACAGATGGACATCAGCTAATCAAAAAAGCACAGGTCCAGAAGACACCGCTTAGATTCACTGTGTAGATTCACATTCTACACATCAAGAATTTACCAGGAATAAAGGAGTGTTTCGTGTGGAATTAGGAAACAAAAAGAAGAAAGGAAAGACAAGGTCTCTGACCTAAAGAAGCAAGCCTTTGGTGGGGGAGGCAAAGCCTACCACAAGGTTCTACGGAATAAGGCATAATAAAATTCGTGGACGGATAGGCAAGAATCCCTGATCACTCAGCAGAGTGGCCACAAGTGCTGTGGAAATCAGACAAAGAAGAAAGCTATAGGATGTGGGGTAAGAAGACCTCTTTGAGGAGATCAGTCTTAAGCTAGACCTCGGATAGACACTGAATCTAATTCCAGTGTTTTCTTATGCCGTGTGGCCACCCCTAGTGAAAATCAGTGGTTGTTGCAATGGCGCGAAGTGATATGTGAGGCGGTCTTGACATAGAAGGCTCTGTTCGCTCCTCTGGCAGTTGATCTCAGACGGCTGTGCCTTTTGAAAATCTTACGAATATTTTTTAAATATTCTTTTTTTTCTTTTTTCAGACTGTCGGCTGCCGCTTTCAATTCTGTCATTTTTGCCAGTGTTCCCTCTCATCTATGCACTAGGAAAGCTCTGCGAGACTCCACTAAATTCATGTAACCCTGAATATAGGGACTAAAGAGGAAAAAAGTCCATCAGAAATCCAGAAGTCTCCATACAACCAGATATTTGTCTCATTTAAGTCTTGATGTGTGGCTAATTTCTAAAAATACTTCCTTTAGAGTAACACCAAGATCTTTAGATCCATTGCTGCCCTCCTTTTAAAATAGTAAAAGTGCACATAATAACAGCAAAGCTCAGCTTCTGCAGTAATGTGAAGGGGAAATATTGGGGGTCTATTCCTCTGTTGTATCAGTTACCCTAATTTCATGACCTACCCTTTCTTCAAAAAGAGTTCTCAGGCTTCGAATCCTTATTTAAAGGTAGATGAATGGCATCGTGCTACTCAGACAGTTTGCATGTTAACAGAGAGATCTGAAGTTATTAAACAGAAGTTCTAATGCGGAATCTAGGACTTTTGAAATAGGTGAGAGTTTTGACAGTGAAGAACTAGAGAGATCCTGTTACACCTCATCAGAAATATGGCCTCCCATCTTCCTTCTGCCATCCTAACAACCAGCATAGGGACTAAATCATTGTCATGCATGTCACAATGGGGCTGCTTAGTGATACACATGGCTGTTGGGTGCTCTAGGAAAATCTGTTCTTTTACTTTTCCGGGCCTCAAATGCCCCAAGTGGACATCATAACAATACCCCTTACTGGTGTCAAGAGTGTGACCTAGAAATAATACACTTATTTTCAGAACAGGATTTAAGATCCTTCGGAGAAGAATTCGGTCTGAGTGTAATGTGCCTGCCTGGTCTCCCTGCTGCCTTCTCTCTGTATTTTACAGTGAAATTGACTAGGACACTTCCAGCTGAGAAAGACGTGTCTTTGTGTTAGATTTAACCATACAGGAGAATTAATATAAAGCAGTAATGGCTCACAGGCCAGCTCACTCCTCCTTGAAATTTCAGCGACTGGAAAAATTAGTCTCCTGTTTCCTTTCTGTTCCCTTTTTTTTAATTATAACTTGCTGAGGCACTAGCTAATACCCTTTAATCTCTTTTAATAACTACCCTATCCTCGGTTTCTCTAAGCATCCTTCTCAAGGCATCCACAAATCCAAGAATGCTCCTAAGATTGACTGACTGACTGATCTCTCAGCTCTGTTGATTTACGGACGTGAGGTTTATTCCTCCAGCCCCGGCTCTGCAGGAATGAAAGGAAGAGCTAGGATGTGAACTCTTTCTAGACTCAGCAAAGGGCTTGCCCTCAGGAATCTTGGGAAGAAGGCCAATAATATTTTTAATTACCCCCACCCCACACTTCCTTAATGTTTTCTCTCTCTCAGCGCTCTCATAAGCATCCCACTTAGCATTTCCCAACAGCCTCACTCTTTTCTTGGGTGAGGGGATTAATAAACACTCCTTCTGATAGGGTTTGTACATATTCAAAGAAGTTATAAAGGGAAACATATCTCTGCTGGAGGAATTACAGGCACCATGTCAGGCCCACAAGGGACACATCTATCGCAGCTAGCCCAGCCAAGCGCTGGTAGGTCAAAAGTCATCAAGTCCTTCTTATAACAAATGGACACATTTTGAGTAAATAATATCAAGCTTAAAAATGCTGAAATCCTGGGACCTGGCCTCAAGCTGCTTGCCATCACCAACCTTCTGTACCAAGGGTACAATTTAATAGGAGGACATAACAAGGCAGAGCAAAGCAATGATGCCAGCAATCAAGGATTAATAGACACATCTACTCTGGTTGACCCAGTGGGGGATAAAATATGACCCACAAAACAGGACTTCCATGTGTGACATAAGAGGAGAATGACAGGCAGTGTGTAATCAGAGCTAGTTTGGGAACTAAGTACCAAAGAAGGTCAGTGAAGAAAGACTAATGAGGATCCATGCATTCAAGGAAGGTTTCATGAGATTTGAAGGGGGCTTAATGGTCTTAATGCTTAGAAACAAGTGAGATAAGGAGTTTAAAAAAAAAAAAATGACATCCATATAAACATGGAATGGGCACATAGGAGGAAGAGACCAGCCTGTTAAAGAAAACTAAGTAGAGAATATGGATCCTCTGGAAAGATGATCTAAAATCCATTTTATTGTAAAAGCCAAATGACTGATTCGATTATTAGGGGAAGAAAGTGTGAAGTCATGCACATGAATGACATATTTTCTTCACCAAAAGAGACCCCATTTTTCATAAGCTAGTACAGGCAGCTTCTACCCAAGAGAACCTAGAACACAGGTAAGGCATACGGTAGCATCCACCATCAATGCTACACCCAGAAATCCCACATTTCCCAAGTCCCCAACCCAGCAGTTCAAAAACCCTCACTGGACCATACTTCTAAAGCAGCACTATCCAATGGAAATATTAAAAAGCTACAAATTCAAGCTGCATATGTGATTTTAAATTTTCCAGTAGTCTCTAATTTTTTTAAAGATTTTATTTATTTATTTGAGAGAGAGTGTGTGTGTGCAAGAGTGGGGGTGGGGGGATTGGAGGGAGAGGGAGAAGCAGACTCCCCACTGAGCAAGGAGCCCAATGGGGGACTCAATCCCAGGATCCCAGGATCATGACCTGAGCAAAAGGCAGATGCTTAACTGACTGAGCCACCAAGATGCCCCCAATAGTCACATTTTATTTTTTATTTTTTTAAACAATTTTCTCTTTTTTTTTTTCAAGATTTTATTTATTTGTTTGATAGACAGAGATCACAAGTAGGCAGAGAGGCAGGCAGAGAGAAAGGGGGAAGCAGTCTCCCTGCTGAGCAGAGAGCCCGATGCAGGGCTCAATCCCAGGACCCTGGGATCATGATCAGAGCCGAAGGCAGAGGCTTTAACCCACTGAGCCACCCAGGCACCCCAAGTCACATTTTAAAAAGTAATATGAAACAGGCTAAATTAATTTTAATATATTTTATTTAACCCAATGTGTCCAAAAATTATTTCAACTTGCACTCAATATAAAGCAGTTATTAGTGAGATAGGCTACACTCATTTTTTCATAGCACATTTTCAAAATCCAGCACAGACTAGCCACATTTTAAGTGCTCAACAGCCCCATGTGGCTAACAGCTACCACACTGGACAGCTCAGCCTTACAGACTTGACAGTCTTTAGTTTCAACCTCTCAGGTCACGGCTTCCTTCAAAGGCTAGTCCAATCAATGAATTCATCCTAAGACGCTGCTAAATATAGCCGTGATTTGCTCTATGAGCCCTCCTAGATAATATTTTATCTTAGAGTGGGAATTTTTCCATTCTAGGGCAGCTTACTGAGAGAGACCATGTGGGCAGGGAAATCTGTTTGGCATTCAAACCAGACTGAGTGGGCGGAAGCCTTCATATGAAGTTCCCATTGCACTCTGGAAGTCTCCCACTCCCTCCAGTACTAGCAACAGGTTCTTTCCCACGTGTGGTTTTGCAGGGATTGCAAGGAGATGGTCTGGATGGTTCTCTGTGCTCAAAGGATCCTCCTAGAACTGCTGGGTGGCCGTTGGTTCCAAGACGACCCTGAAGCACTCAGGGGAACTAGTGTCTTTTAAACTTGTTCAACTCATCCCGCTATCTCAACAGCTGGTCAGTGCTACCCTCTGGCCACCTTACTTGACCTGTGACTGATCTGTATACTTTGCAGACTAGTCACAGAAATCTCCATGGGCTCTGGAGGCCAAGTCTGAAAAGCAGTAATCTTTGTTTAAGGTCAGGGAAGGAGAACCCCACTGCTTAGCTAAAATACTGCCTTGGACGACATTAGGGAAAGAAAGGTGGCTAGACTGGAGGAATGGACACTAACTGGGCAGACAACTCCAGGAGGATCGTGGCTGGGGTTCTGGATGTAACGCTTTAAAAGGAATTTGAAAAACCTGAGTGTTGCACTGAAGACACATTGGCCAGAAGGCAGAATCTTTAAAGTAGCCTTTATAAATATAGCTGTGTTGGCTTGAATTTGAGCTCCTGCTGGGCCACTCACAAGGTGGCTGACCTTGGGCAAATTACTCGACCTTCCAAGTCTTGGTTCCTCAAGGTCACCATTATTACAAAAGCACCTTCAGAGGGTTATGCAGATACTCTTGACTGAGTGCCTGCCAATAGAGCATGGCCATTCAATAAAAATATACAGATGATTGATTATTGTTAGCTAAATAGATAATAGGTAGGTAGGTAGGTAGATAGGTAGATAGATAAACCCAGAAGAAAAGAAAGGGGCAGAGGACCAAGGACAGAGAATCAGAACACACACACACACACACACACACACACATACACACACACAAGGCATTCACATGCACACATATATACACATGCTTATACATGCACATACATGTACATATAAGCCTTGTGTATGCATATACACACATGTCCACCTACACACATGCACGGACAACCTTTCTTTGACATGCTGAATCTCAGAAAGTTAGCCTTAGTCTCCAAGCCCTGCACACTGTTTTCTGCTCCAATACATCCTCTTGCCTTATGAACTCATAGAGTACTGTGGCCTCCGTGTCCTGTCTTAGAGCTCTGGAAGAGGAAAAATAAAACACGACCTTTTTTTGGGAAAGGAAGCCCTTGCACTCTCTGTACTCAGTGCAGCAGTCATTTGACTCTCTGACCACATGATCTCATAGGACTGGGTTCTGCCCCTTGTATATAAAACAACATGTCCCCTCTATAGAGAGCATCCAGAAGTACTTAGTAGAGACAGTAAATTATTATTGGTTGAAAGGCCCTGATGCCTTGGAATAATCAAATTCCCCTTCTTCACTCACTCACGTCAGATGCTGCATGAACCATGTGTGTAATTAGTGCCCCAACTACATTCACTGCTACATTTTATTACAACAAAACGTGGAGGGTACGAAGGTGCTGTATCAAAACAGCATAGCAGGTTGCAAGGCAACTCAGTAGAATGTGTAAGAAGAACCAGAAGGCAACCAGAGGCAATTCGACAAGAAATTACTAGACCTACTGTGTGTTGTTGCTGTGAAGTCCGCAAGAAAAGGAGGCATGGCCCTGACCTCTGGGAGATTTAATATCCAACCACACACGTGAAAAAGCACTATGAGTAACACAGTGCTGCTCCTAGTAAGCCCGACTGGTCCATGTTGAGTGCTTCCAAAGTATCTGGCTGTTTGATGAGTGTTTTCACATATTACTGAATTGAATCCTCACAAGATCAGGTAATTTAATCCCCCATATACAGATGAAAAAACTGAGAATTAGAAGATTAACTCACTTGCTCCAGGTCACGCGACTCGATTGAAAGATACCAATGCCCTAAAATAGCAATGGAGTCAAAATTCCAATGGAGTATTTGAGACTGTGTATTTAACGGAGTGTTGGAGATTGTGTGTTTAACCCCTGCAGAGCCTGAAGATGGAATTTCTCGCAAGCACTGACCCCACTGAAATCTGTTCACATAGCGGACCCTCCTGACCATGTGCTCATTCTTTGCCTCCCCCGTGAGATCTCTAAACTATACTTCCCCTGACATCTTGCTTAAATATCCCTGTCTGGGGCACCTGGTTGGCTCAGTCAGTTAAGTGTCCAACTCTTGATTTCGGCTCAGGTCATGCTCTCAGGGTCCTGAGATGGAGCTCTGAGTCAGGCTCCATGTGAGTCCTCCTCTCTCCCTCTCCTTTTCTCCCTGCCCCTCTGCATGCAAGCTCTTTCTCTCTCTCTCTCTCTCAAATAAATAAATAAATCTTTTAAAAAATTAAAAATAAAAATAAATAAGTATCCCTGTCTAATATGTTTAAGTCTTGTTTTCCCAGCTAACCTGTACGTTATTTGCAAGTTATACCAGAACAAAGTTGATAGGGTCTGTTACTATCAATTCTAACAGCATTAGCTGTTTTAGAGAAGGTTCTATTTATTCCTAATAACCAGATAATAGAGCAGCAACTCTCTCTTGTTCTTCACTATATTCCTAGTGCCTGGCACGGTGTTCTCGTAAAGCACATGTAGCTCAATATAGGAACAGCAGTGTGAAGAGCGTGGGGAGAGGAAGAGGAGGTACAAAAAAATGAATCAAATACCCTACTTCTCCTCAAGGCACCAACATCAACTGTGGGTCTGTGGCATTCCCTCAATAAATAGCATTTATAATGCAACCGGAAAGTGATACGTGCCATAACAGGAATGCCGTGCTGTGAGGTAACAGGAATAACATTAGGAGATCCAGAAAAGAGAGAGGGTGTGGGAATCAGTAGATCAACATTGGGACTTGAAAACATGTGACTTAATGCAATTAATTTATAATACCTAGATCCTCAGCTTTCGAGATTTGCAACTGCACATAAAGGTGTCTGCATTGATACCGACATCTGACGTGGTTTTTAATCTATGGCATTCCCAATGAAGAAAAGAAAGGATGGATGTTATCATCTGACTAGTTTGATCTCTCAGGTCAAACCATATCTCTCTCATTGTTGCCTTGACCTATCGTCTTAGTGCCACGCACAATGACTTGAGTCAATTCTAAATGTATCTTGATTGCATCCGTCCCCCACCCCAGGGCCTCTCACTTACAGAACTGTATGTGGGTCCCTCTACTACAAGTTGTCCTTAAGGTCATAGAATTAACCTGTCTCCCTTCCAAGAGGGGACCTCTGTTCCTCACATGCCCCGAATGGAGTGTGGGAATGAACCATTTCTCACATTACCTACTGCCGGGTCACTTCATCTTTTGCTCATTGCTCTTGGTCCCAGTGTCACCAGTCCCCTCTCACCGTGGGGCTCCCCACAGCATATGGCTGGCTTCACATTCACCTGCAGCATCCAGAGCCTTACCGTCATCACTCTGCTTCTGCCTGTGGGGAGGTCCTATGCTTGAGTCTAACCGTGAATCAATCTCTCTTTTTCTCATGATCACCTTATGGCACACTATAGCAGCCCAGTGCTGTCCCCTTCCCAGTGAGCACCAGTCCCCCAGGAAGCCAGGGTCAGGATGAGTTCAAATACAGCCTTACAATACCAGACTGCTCACTCTGACCCACCCTCATGGGGCTCCGTTCTTCCTCTCTGTAATTGGCTTTTGTCACGCAATACAGACCAACCGCAGTTATGTCTGTACATGTCTGACCCCCAGGTGGTACGGCCAGGTGACCCTAAACAAGCCATGACATTTAGAAAGGCTTTGTCTGCTTGGAACACACAGAAACCCTCCAGGGTCAGGAGGCGTTGTCCAACGCTACATCAAGTGCCAGAGTCACATTCTGAGGAGTCACTTTTGTCGTTCCAAGGATAGAAAAATCTTGCATGACTGAATTGGGAGTTGACCATTTCCTCTTCCTGCTATTTATTTTGTGTCCAAATGCAGAAGATGGTAAAAAGATTCCAGTTACTTTCTCCCCATCAAATACACGCAAGATGAAAATGATATCTAGGTGGTGGAGGGGGATAATCGATCGATTGATGAAAAATGACCGAGACTGTGGATAGTCATTTTCTTGAATTAACAAAATATTACCTTCAATATTATTGATAAATTATTGAGAAATAATCATTATTATCAATACTAATCAAAATAATGAGGTTATTACTTTATTTCTATGTGGCTGCTTCCTAGATAAACTATTAGCATTTTTAATGTAAAAGCATAAATACTGGGGCACCTGGGTGGCTCAGTGGGTTAAGCCTCTGCCTTCAGCTCAGGTCATGATCTCAGGGTCCTAGGATCGAGCCCCGCATCAGGCTCTCTGCTCACCAGGGAGCCTCCTTCCTCCTCTCTCTCTCTGCCTGCCTCTCTGCCCATTTGTGATCTCTGTCAAATAAATAAATAAAATCTTTAAAAAAAAAAAGCATAAATACTCTCATATAATTAATCTAGCTTGAGAATTACTGTCACATGTGACCCAGCTCTTCCTCAGGAAGGAGGCATGCTGGACAGAGACCTGGGGAGCAGCTAGAGCTCTGTGGAGCCCATGGACGGAGCTCAGAGAGGAGCACTGAACACAATAGGGAGCCACAGAACTTGACTTGCTCAGAGTGGAAGAGCTAGAGATTTGGGGTGGATTTAAGACTAGAACTCTAATTGTGTTTAGAGGAATAGTTTTGGAGAACAGTGAGTGCAACTAGCCAAACTCTGGTTCAATATTGTTCACAAAAGGTATTCTAGATACTCTTCCACAAACAAGAATCATTTGGGAGTCTGTTAAAAATTTAAGTTCCCAGTTCTTCTCCCCTTGCCTCCTGGAACACAAGCTCTAGAACAGGAGGCCAGTTCTCTGTATTTTTCAAGAAATTCCCCAGGTAAGCCCAGGATGCAGTCAGGTTTAGGAATGAGTCATTTCTACCCCCTCAGCAAACAGAGTCCGTGGAGTCACTGCTCTGGGTACAGGCATCTGAGAGCCTCAGGCAAACTATTCCATCTTTGGACCACTCTGCTTAGTTAGAGTGATCTGTCATATAATGAGCCAAAACACATCTTCCCACAGTGCCCATCGCTGGGACCAGCTTCTGTCCCTTGGGGCCTCACAGAACAAGCTGAATCCTTTTTCTTGGTAATGAGTGATCTCATCCATAAAAGAGCCAGAATGTCTTCTGATCCTGTGACCAGCCCAGCACAGCCCCACCAGGGCCATGTCCCTGGGAGAACTGTGAATGTCATTTTGGGATTCTTCTGAAGTGCTGGAGAAGCTGTGGCTTTTCCTTTAACTCCGTATCCATGTATAATAGAACACTCCTCAACCTGGAAGGTGAGCTACGATCTACTAATTCGGCCTGCTCCATCTCCATTATGTTTGCACTGCTGTTTTTCCTCCTTTCATCCCACATGCTGCACGTTTTCCCCCCCTTAGCTCTCTGGTAGCGTGACTGTACAGATCTGCACATCAGTAAAGGAGTCGGAAGAGACGCGGTTGGCACAGATTCCTCCTTCCGGGCTACACAAGGGCCCATTGGAGCCAATGCCTCTCCTCTGTGAGTAACTACCCTGGGCTTTCTCTCTGTCTCCTGCAAAGCCACGGAGCAGGGAACATGGGCACTCCATTGCCCCCCCTAACGCTACCTTTGGCTTTGGGTACCAACTATGCTTAACTAGCATATGAAAAAGAAAAAGAGCATTCCCTATTATCTGGTCCAGTATGTTAAAGAAGTTTGATTTGAGATACTAAGTGCAAGCGCATGAAAAAATCAGCTGTTACATTGAAAGGATCTTTTATGCCTCCACCTCCCTCAGGGGCGCGCATCACTTATCCCCAGACCTGATCCAGTATGTTAAAGAAGTTTGATTTGAGATACTAAGTGCAAGCGCATGAAAAAATCAGCTGTTACATTGAAAGGATCTTTTATGCCTCCACCTCCCTCAGGGGCGCGCATCACTTATCCCCAGACCCTCGAACCCCACACAGCCACAGCCAAATTCTGTAGCAAATGGGTGTGTTTGCTTGATCATGCTGGTCCAAATTCCAGGCAGCTCCTCAAACACACGAAAGCCAAACAAAGTGCTTCAAACAACGGGCATTTCTTTGTGCCACTGTGCTTCTTAAGCATTTCAATGAACATACATCTTCTGGGTCACAGGTACCCATCCTGCCTATCCACCCTGATACAATGATAACAAATAACCTGAGTAGATTCCATGGCTAGAATGTTTTCAGAGAGTCTGGACAATCTGACCCATGTCAGGATTTACACTCAAACCTCTGAAAGCCCTACATGCTGCTTCTGCCTAAACCCAGCCTTGCCCCTCCGTGACCTGATCTTCGCCCCCATGGGGACTGTGCACTAACTACGCTGAGTGCTAAGGTCTTCTGGATGCTTCTGCCCTAGGTGGCTGCCCTTCACCCTGCCACAGGCCTGGAAAACAGTTTCTGATCTTCCCACTGTGCCTTTCTAATCATTTCTCATGGAACTCCAAATCACCAGCCAGCCTTGCCTGTCTGGAGGGCTTTGGTCACAGGGCACCTGCCTGTTCCCCACCCATCTCCTTCTGACCTGAGGCCCTAACTCGTTCTGCAGGAAGTATTCAGCAAAGAAAAGAGTGCACATGTGCGCAGGAAGGCCCTGGATTATGATGTATGAAGAGCACTCAGATACACCTGGGTTCTTGTCTCTGAAAAACACTGGCTGTGTGGTCCACAGGACTCTGGGCTCAACTGTATCAACCTCACTGGGTGGTTATGGAAATTAAATGGGCTAATATATTTAAGACGAATGGCAACTGAGAACTTAATAAATATTAATTCCTCTCTCTTTCTCTTTTCCTTACCCTTCATGTGCATTTGACTTGAGGAATGGGGACTTGTCTCTTCCTAATGCAGCTAAATGATCATCCTTTGCATTGGTACAAATCTTTATAAAATACAACACACATTCAGAAGCTCTTGCCCTCACAGTTACTCTGGAGTGGGCAGATCAGATGTCCTTACTGCCATCTTTCAGGTAAGGAAATGGAACCTAACAGGGTTAAGTGATTTGCCCAAGGTCCCATACCATACTTCTGTGTATAGAAAATACATCTTCTCAAGCGATTGTCAAACAATCTGCATATCTGCTAGACCATTCACCACTAGTCATCCCACGCTCCTGTCAGGCCTTGTATTCCTTAGTAAACAAGCTCTTCCATTCCAGATTAGTTCCTCGGCAGCTTGCACACAGCAGCTCTGACAAATGAATTCACATGGAGGGGCCAGGGGCTGATAATGGTTTAATACGTTAACATTCCACTATTGACATTTTAACAAGGAGAGGCTCTGGACAATGCCTTAATGCAGGAGAGCAAACAGACTCCATCCTGGGTGCCGGCTCCCATCAATTAGTAGTGGCTGCCCAGCAATGTTTTGGGAAGGACCCTGAGGCTTCGTCTGGGCTCGCAGAAAAGCCTGTCATGACCCGTCGTCAGTGCATATGCGTGGAAGGGGCAGGTGAAGCCGGCTTACCAGTCCTCGTCTCGCCATCCAGCTCTGATCTCAGATCTGTAAGAGATCACCAAGGAAGGATCCCCATTCTCCACCTTCCCCACTTTGATCCCATTCTTTCAAGTTGAGCTAGAGGTGGCAAAATGGCGTCAGCCAAGTTCCCACCTGAGTCCTATCATCTCCAGAGTCTAGCTTCCGTCATGATGCACACTAAATGAGGTACTAGAGGTAAAACCACTGTGCCAGTGAGAAAACACTGTTTAGCTATGAGGTGCAACAGTCACGAAACCAAGCACTACAGCAGGCTGGAAGGGTGGGGAAACAACCATTGTCAGATGGCGCTGTGCCGTAGGGAGTAACTTATTTTGCCTTGACTTTATACCGGAATGAGGAAGAGAGCTTGTTTCTAGGGCGCTTTCCCTGTCTCCTCGCCCTTCCTCTCCACCGTCCAAGCGATGAACTGAAGAAGTCGCACCAGCAGCATTCCCTCCTCCCTCCCGAGCTGGGTATTGGCATCATTATCTGCATATCAGCAATAACAGATAAGAGCGGCAGATACCGATGTTTCATTACCTTTGGTGCCGCTGGGGATTGCTGCCCGGATATTTGGATTCACATGGCTTTCTCTCTCTGAGACTGACTTTGAAAAAAGTGAATTTGCCTCGATAGGTTAACCAGTACAGATCTGGGGGATAGAGCCCCTCTGGCCTTTGTACCACTCCGGATCCCATCTCGGGGCCATGCCTGGTGTCCCCTGGTTCTGTCCGCACCAAGGCCACAGTCACTCCATTGTTTGAACTGCTAAGAATAAGCGTAGCAACCCGGCATGATGTAAAGCCCTGTAGAGCCCTTAGCTGTCTTTCCAAATCGTCACTCGTTGCTTCCAGAACATGGGGCAATCTACCCTTCCCCGCAGGGACCAGGCACACCCTCAACCTGCTCACGGCTCCTGGGCTGTCTGCTCTCTCTGGCTTGCCCAGTTATGAGTCTCCACCTGCTAAGTTCCACCATTTCCTCAAATTCCACCTTCCACCTAGGGCACCTTCATGAGATCCAGAACAGTCTCTCTCAATCACAGGTCATCTACTCTTCCTTTTAAATACATATTCGGATCCTGCTTCTCCCTCTGACACTCTGTCTGCCTGTGCTCTCTCTCTCTCTGACAAATAAAATCTTTAAAAAAATAAATAAATAAACAAATAAATAAATACATATTCAGCAGTCAGTAATGATCATGGAGGGCACACACACGTCTACACTGTGCTAATTTCATAGCTACGATCTTAGAGAATCCTCATCATACCTACGGTTAGGCACCTCTGTTGCCCTAGGCTTATAGATCATGAAACAGAGGCCCAGAGACATCAAGAGATTTGCCCACAATAAGGCAGCCGGTAAATTCCAGAGCTGAGAGTTATGCCCAGCCCTTGGCCTTCAGGGCCCATACCCAGGACCACCATGCTCCAGGTTTTATGGAGCCCAGTTCTGAGCCCCACGAGCACTTATCCTGCAGACAGATTGTATTCCTCCTGGTGTGGAAGCTCACCGTTCTCCTGTCTCCATCCCCTTCCCTTGATTATAGACTCCTGTGTAATCAAGAAGAGATGATCTCTTCCTCAACTTTGTCTCCCCAGCACACAGAAAGTGCTGAGTAACCCTCCAGACTCACCACCAACTTGGTCTATTTCCCGTGGACTCCACATCCTGAGCCTGTCTTCTCACAGCCTAGTCTGTTCACAGGTTTCAACCAACAGTTCTCCCTGCAGCCTCTCCCCACGTACCACGTTCTTTGCCCACGTCCTCCTGACTTGTGCTATGCCATTGATACTCTTCATACTCAATCATCTTTGCCTTTCCAAATTCTCTCGAAACTTCAAAACTCTACTCCAAGCCCAGATTCTCAGGGAAGTCCTTCCTAATGCTCACAGTCCATACTAACCTCTCCATCCCCTGACCCACTAACATGTAGGTGGATGGTTCACCAGCTCCTTCACTCATTGATAACTGGTAACATCTGCCATGTGCTGAGGTCCATACTAGGCATTGTGAGGACACAAGAAAATATGGCCCATGCATAGCCCCTCATCTCAGAAGTTCAAACACCAGGGAGACCAGAGTTCCCCATGTGAAAAGCCAATAAAAATGTCCCATTGCTTGTAAGTTTCAAGTGGGCCATTCAGACAAAAACCTGTGTCCCATATACGCTAAGTATGAACTCAGGAGAGGGCGAGAGCATTGTGCATTCTGGACGTTAAGCTGGAGGCTCTCTGCAGGAGGAGGGGCCTGGACAGTGAATCCACTCTGGGCAAGTGGCAAGAAAAGGGAGCATGTTCCGGGTGGACAAGAACACAATCTCTTGGTGAGTACGTGAAACAAGAATGATGTGTGAAACGGGCAATGAGGTGCCAGGTGTGATAGGAGGACAGATCAGACTGTAAACAGGACAGGGAAAATGGAAGCTCCTAGAGGCACCTACCCAAGACCCACTCCCATGTGGAAAGTCTCTTACTCAAGCTCTCATTCCACATATGAGAAATGGAGGCCGAAGATAGCAATGTGGCTGAGAAATGTGAAAGTGGGCTAAAAATCGGATCCACAGACCTCGTGGTCTGTGCGGCTAAGAGGGAAAATACCGCAACTCCTTGGACTAGATCACTGACTTGGAGCCTTACCTGAAAAACGTCACATCTTAGTGTGATCACGGGGCTTAAAGATTAGCAATTTGCCAACAACATGGTGGCTCCCTGGGCCAGGTCGTTTTAAGTTCCTGGAGCTTGAGTTTCTTCATCTATGTAAAAAGCACAATAAAATTTAAGGTTATAGCTGAATTCCAGGATCCTGGTAGAATTTCACAAGATGGTGCTTTTCTAGAGTTTAAGCACAGTACGAGCACATAAGAAATTCTCAGTATAAGTGACCTTTTATATGAAACACAGGGGTGATAATGCCTCTCCCAAGGAGATATACAGTCTATAGAGTTAAATAATGAAGAAACTAAAACCAAGAGTTTGGGGGACCAGGAGTCTATTCTAACTTAGATCTATGGCGGCAGCACAGATCCTGCCTGCCAGCCACAAATTTGTAACTCCTCTACCATCTAGCCCAGGGCACAATCCATCGTAGATATTTAATAAAGGTTTCTGAACTGAACGGATTTAAATTGGATCAAATTTAATTGGATCCTTTGTTTAAAATTTAAAAGTCTGCCTCTGAGAAGTGGCTGAATGGAGTACTTCTTGGTTTTGGAGATTGTTAATTCTGGCCATCAGACGAGACCTGGCTTTCCTTCATAGTGATAATTCCCGACAGAATGCCCCACTATGTTTTCCCTCCTCCACTGCTCAGAGAGTTGATTGAACATGAAATCCACAGCTGTGGTTGGCGTTTGCTAAGCTATGTCGCTGGCGATTACAAGTTTGTATTTTCTAGAGCACTCTTGTCATATGCCCCCAATGTGCCAAATACAGTAGGTTTATCCTCAGACCCGTTTCCACCCTGCTTTGCCTTCCTCTCCATCACGGGGGTGAAAGCCTGGAAGCTGTAGGGCCCAGCATCACAGCATCCTAGGTCAGCTACAGGCAGCTGCTATGAGGTGCTCACTGGGGACTGGGAGGCAGGATGGAGGGGGAAACCAACCTCCTCCTGGCCCGGGCTACAACAGGCGACTTCTGGGGACCTGAAGGCTCTGGTAGTCTCACTGGTGGTATGACCAGCAGGGTGTGAGCTCCTTGGTTCCTGCTGGCCGCAGAGGGCATGGTCCAAGGGCAGCAGCATGTGCCTCCCGTGGGGCTCCAGCCACAAAAGGGCACCAGGGCACCCACGCTTCTATGCCCTGGGTAAAACCAGCCTACCACGTTCCTCTTCCCACCATTCGAGCACACGTGTAACTAGCTGCCTATATTGAATCCTCTTCTGCTTGACGTAGCTCGAGTTTTCTGTGTTTTGCTCACTGGACACTGACCGATCAAGACCGCTGAAAACCTTCTCAGTGTATTATAAATTATAAAAGCGACTTTTCATTAAACTCTTAATGATCGTTAACGACAAAACAGTTTAGCACTTTCAAGATCAGGCCCTTTCTAACAGTCAGCTTCACAGAAAACATTTGACAGGCAGAAGGGCTTCTTCCAGCTGATACATAATGGAGGAAGTTTGCACCCCTGGGCCCTTCCCCCGAGGCTGGGACAACCCAGGGTGGAGGTAGCCTTCTGTGAAAATGATACAAGTGGCCAGCAGTGAAATGAAGTGAAATGAAGGGCCAACGTGAGAAGGGGACGATGGGCTGCTGCTTCCCCGGTGGAGATGGAAAGGGAGAGAGCAAGGAAGTTGCTTTGGCCACCGAGATGACTCTGCCAGCCCACACACCGTCAGCACAGGGACTGGCTCTTTAGCGGAGCCCTAACAGGCCTCTGAGGTGAGCAGTAGCCTCAGGGAGGGGAGGGAGGACTCTGTTCCTGAGCCAGGCTGACCTTGAGGCTGACACTCAAGCGGAACGCCAGTGCTCACCTCTAGGCAGGGTCCAGGCCGATGCCCATGCAGCTTGTGGAAAGAACATTTCTGTACTCTGCCAGGCCTCTGCCTCTTTAGCAGAGCGGGAGACACTGGGCACTGGGGGTGCCTTTAAGGTAAAGCACAGATCACGGCCAGATTTGCGGCTTTGGAACAATGTGTGCCTTAAAGTTACTGCGTTTTGCTTTGTTTTGTGTTTAGAAGGAAAAAAAAAATACCAACAACAAAAAAATCCAAACCTTTAAGAAATCTAATTATATGTTTGAGTTATAGACTGGTTTTTAACAACAACAACAAAAAAAATTAACAAAAAAGGGGGCTCATTAAGAGTCTTTTGTCTCCAAAACAAGTGTGTTTTCCTAAGCCATAGAGCAAGCAAATTCTAATTGCTGGTTTCATTATACAGAAAAGTCTAAGTGTAACAATCAGAAGCCTTATTACACATACATAATTGAGTTTCATTGCAACTTATGAAAACATAAACTCTCTTAAACACACTTGCAGAAAATGTCGCATCATCAAATCAACACTTTTATTATACAAAAGTAATTGTGTTTAAAGACACCAAACATATGTTACTTATACAAAAAAAAAATGAGTTGTACTATGATTCAGAAGTCTACATCTTGAATCTGAGAGCAATGTTTTGTTTGCAAATGCAGGGCAAAAAAGTGGGGGGGGGGCAAATTACAAACTTTACTAATGAGATGTAAGGGAACTGGTTCTGGAAATATTCTACTTCGGAAATTCTGAATTCTCAAATCCACTATTCTGGCCAAATCTTCCACGAGCCTATGTCCTTCTGTACCCGAGTCCTTCCAAATCTGTTCCTCGTGGTGTATCTGCTCATCGGTTTGAGTTCCTTCTCCACTAGGTCTACTCCTGGATCATCTGAATTGTCTTTCCCTAACATCAATAGTCCCTTTGTAACCTTAGAGCTCCACGGTTCTCACCTGCCATAGCCATCCCTCGCCAGTTCCTGCTACTTCCTCACTCCTGTGTCTGGCCTCATGGAGCTGCTGGAGAATCCCGCCTGCCAGGGACTGGTGAACTCCAAGTCCTGCTGCTCTGTGCCTCTGTTCTGCAGCCTTTTCGCTTCTCCAAATCCCTCTCCACCTCAGTGCCGGCTGTGTAATTAGTGGGGCCCCGTACAAAATGAAAATGCAGGTCCCCTTGTTCAAAGAGCAGAGAAAAAGCTGTCTTGCTTCCATGTGTTTTTATTTGCTATTTAATGTTGTGCTCCCTCCAATGCAAGTGCACTGGCAGGTGAGTGCAGACCCTCACAGATGCCTGGACCTTGCCTCACATCTCCATGCAGGGGTGTGTGCCTCATTTCACCCCCCCCATGCCCCTTCCTGGGCTTAGGCAGGTACGTGCCCTATTTTCTCACTGAACTCACTTAAAGGACACATCTCAAAGATAAAACTATTAAAATTTCAAGATGGAAGCTATAAAGCATTAACACCCAACTGCGAGGTCCTGTGTAACTACACTGGGCCCTGGTGGGGCCTGAAGCTGCCCCTTCCCAGCTCTTCCCTGCTGTCCTCACAGCTCAGGATACCTATCCAGCGCCTCCCTCTCTGGGTCCCCCTGGCCTTACCAACCAGCCTGGCTGCAGGCAGGCTGACCCACACTTCACAGGTTAGGTCAGCCACCGTCCCAGCTCCTTCTGCTCTTGTCCAACCTGCCTCTGCCCTCGCCTGCATTACTTCTCTGGCAGATCAAAACACTAGCGCTCATCCAAAGGTAGGCTCTGTCCTGCCCTGCAGGAGCCAGTGTATGTCTCTTCTTACCATCTCCTTCCTCAGGGTTCTGCTCCTTCCCCAGTACACTGCTAAGGGTTTCACCAAATCTCTAATCTAAGCCCCCAACACAGCAGTAGAGGGTGTGACCATTTTATCCTCATTTTTATTTGCAGCTTAGGAATTTCTAGTAACTTGCTCAACATTACACAGCTACAAAGAAGCAAAAGCACAATTTCAGCCCAGACTCCCTAATAGCACTTAGACACCAAACCTTATTTCAGGCATTTTCCGAACCTCCTTTCTACGGGCTTCTTTCTCCCAAATGGAAATGGAAATTTGCTCCAGGAGCCCACATCCAACAACAAAAGAAAGCCTAAAAAAGACCAAAAGATTTAAAAAAAAAAAAAAAAAAAAAAGATACTGTTTCATGATCAGCTTACTTCAAACATCCACTCTGTCTTCCCTTTATGACCAGACTTCTTCATACCGTGATGTATGTTCCCTGCCGTTGCCTTCTCCCTCTGCACATTCCTCTCCTGGAGAAGCCTGTCTGTGGTTTGGGCATTAGGGATTTTCTGCAGTCAGAGCTTTTCATTTGTCAGGATTTCATTTGTCAGAGCTTTTCCTCCTTGACTTCTCTCCAGCCTAAAACACTGGCGTCCACCTGTTTCTGAGCATTCTCCTGGGCCTGCCTTGCCTGGCTGGGTCTCATTCTGCCCACGTCGCTCAGGCCACACAGAATGCTGGTGTCTCCAAGCCACACCCTGCCAGCTCCTGCTCTGTCATCTTCCTCGGTGACTTCCAACTACGTACAGGCATCTCCTAGATGTCACACACGTGCATAATCCCACACTTGTGAGAAAGCAGGAACCATCACTGTCTACTCCAAGGAAGATAGAAATCAGACACTTCACACTTATCTCCTTGAATCCTCACCAGCTCTTCAATGTGATGAAAAATCTGGAGTTCGTGATAGCTCTGGGCCCTCTTTCTACTTGCCCTGCTGAGTGGTCCAGAGCCAGGATTCCAGTCAGCCTGCCAGATTCCAAGCCCAGTCTTCCACGCTGCCCAAGTGCCACTGCCTCTGGGATGTGTCCGTCAAATTTCACATACTGATTTCTGATTTCCTCACAGTACATCCTAGATACTAGAAAGTTAAAATATCAAGATCTCACTTAGGTGGACATGTTCCCCTTGGATTTCCTATCTTGGTTAACAAGATAGATATTTAATCTTGCTGTTCCATTTCCTTGTTCAAAATCCCTTAGGGGCCCTCTAATTCCCTCAGAATAAAGTCGGAAAATTTTCTCCAGGGCCTACAAAGCCCTCCGTGACCTGGGCCTTATCTACCTGGCCACTCTTCTTCAGCCGTGTCAGTTGAAAGCATTCAGATGTCCCAGTCTGCCTGCAGCATCCCAGGGCCACACAATCTGTCATTTGTCCAGGCTTTCCCATGACAAATAATTATTTATTTGTGTGCCAGGCTTCTATGTACCAGGCTTGGTTCTGGGTACCTTGGGCTATCCCAGTGAACAGAACAGCAGAGATCTCTCTATATTTGAGCTTATAATCTAGCGCAGGACAGCAGACAACAAATAATAAATATTAAAAAAATAAATGATTAAAAATTTTTTAAAAATTAAAAAAATAAAAATAATAATAAATGATAAGCTATCTTGTATATAAAGAAAAGGATAAGTAAAACAGGGGGAAAAAAACAGAGAATGACATAGGGTAAAGGGGAATCACGAGAGCTTTTATGGTTTATAATTAAAGAGCATGCTGAGGGTGAGCCTCATGAGAAGGCAACATCTGAGTGGAGAACGAAGGAGCTGAGGGAGAGAGCCATGTGGGCTCTGAAAGAAAAGCATCCTGGGTAAAAGGAACAGACAGTGCAAGAGCCTTATGGGGGGAGAGGGCCCCAAAGATCCCCAAGGAGGATTGGAACAGAGTCAGCGAAAGAGGAAAATAATAGCAAAGATTAGAAAGGTTAAGAAGACCAAGTCATGGAAGGCCTTGAACTTTGGGAGGGCTTCGTCTTTACTCTGAGTGAAATGCGGGGACCACTGAGGAGTTACTGATGTAACTGACATCTGAAAAGCACCACTCTGGGTTCAGGGATGAGGGCAAGGGCAAAAGCAGGGAGCCAGAAGCCTCTCGCAGGGACCCAAGCAAGAGATGACAGTGGATCAAACAAGGGTTGTAACAGTGAAGGAGGCAAGAGGCATCTGAACTTGAGCACATAATGTCTCCTTAGTCTGGAATGTCTTTCTCCCCCATCCAGCCAGGTGGCAGACTCACCTGACCTTCAAAAATAGCCTCATCTCTTGGAAGCATTCTCCAATCTGTTATCCTTGGTTAAATTCAGAATTTCCTCTCTTTGCTGTCCCTCTGAACTCCAAAAATACTACAGGCATTTCATTATTATAGCACATATCTGTCTCTGTCAACATTATTGATGTTATTGTCTATCTCCTCACCAGACTGTGGTTGCCTTGAGGCCACGCTGTCTTAGACTTCTTTGTATGTTCAGGATGCAGTTTTCATAAATGCTCAATAAAAGCTGGTGATTGAATAAACGACATAAATATAAAAAAGTAAGCTATACTCTCTCTCGATCTGGGCACCAAACCCAAGTCTTGGGAAACTCAGGCACCAGTCTATTCTCAGAAGACAAACACTCACGGTAATAATCCCACACAAGAGCCCTGCCGGGTGGGGCTGCCAAGACCAAGATAGCAACCCACCACCCTTTCCACAGCTACTGAGTTAGGGGAAATCAGGAGGGTTAGTAATTGATGTGCGAAGTAACTGGCCAGGAAGAGGAATGTGTTCAGATCACCTCCTATTAACCCTATTGGTGAAGGGAAGGATCCCCCCCCCCGCCGCCCCGAGAAGTATGAGTCATGAAAGACATGACACCTTGCATGGGACAGAAGAGATTAACTTCTGTTTATTAATCACATACACTGCAGGGGTGGGGGTAACCAAATGCCATGCAGGGCTGCACGGGGTTTCCCTCAGGAATAGTGGGAAAAAGTAGGGGTTATAGGAGGCAAACTCTGTAGTGATGAGGATAAAGTGACTCCCAGTTTCTAAAAGTGGATGTAACTGGCTTATTCGAATAATTTCATGGGCTGACCTTCAGGTTGAAAATCTGGTGTACTGGTCCTTCTGATAAGGGACCTAGCCAGCTGAAAAGTCTTTTTTCATTGAATCGAGGACATATTGGTGGGGGAGGGGAATGGAACTCATGAGTAGGCCTTTGGGGCCCTATGAGGCTTAAGGACGTGAAGGCAGCATTTAATATTGCATGTTTATTTCAGGTCTTACATCACAACATGGAAATAAAGGAAATGCTCAGTGTAGGACTAAAAAGTGAAGGATATAGAAGGAGACAAAATTAGGAACAGTTTGCAACTTGAGAGCAGTATTGGAATAAGGGATTGTCACTGATTTATTGGCTCCAGAATATGACTAATAACAACATATAGTCTGTTAGCAGCACAGATTATGACTTGCACCACAATTCTAGGTCTAGATGAGTGAGTTCATTCTAAAACATACTAGACAGACAACTCAGTGAGACTCTGAATGGACTCCCAGCCTGACTCTGAAACTTCATGCAAAACTGAGCAGACCTAAAGTGGCAGTAGGATAAATGTATGGACCCAACTTGAGTGGCTGACATAGGGTCTTCTGGGGAAACCTATTACACATTTTTAACACAGCATTCAGAGCAATAGTCTTAGAAACCTCAGAACTCCCACCACTGATACACTCATACCAATGCTTCCCCATTTCCTAAACAGTAAACTCCAAATTCCTGAACTTGTTGGTAAATCCCTTGTAAGAGCCAACTCTACTACTTATCCTTGGCTCTTATTTCTCTCCTGCAAGAATCATCCTTTGTCAGGGCGCCTATGTGGCTCAGTCGTTAAGCATCTGCCTTCAGCTCAGGTGATGATCCCAAGGTCCTGGGATCAAGCCCCGCATCTGGCTCCCTGCTCAGCAGGAAGCCTCCTTCTCCCTCTCCCATTTCCCCTGCTTGTGTTCCCTCTCTCACTTGTGTTTCCTCTCTCACTTGTGTTTCCTCTCTCACTTGTGTCTTTCTCTCTGTCAAATAGATAAATAAAATCTAAAAAAAAAAAAAAAAAAAAAAAAAAAAGATCCTTTGTCAGGTCTTTCCATCTTCATGAAAGTTTCCCAAAGAAGTAAGACTAACATTAATGACCCTTGTGGTAATTAATCTTCAGCTGTAAGAAATACTTGCAAGGTACCTACTAAATTCCACACTATGCTATGAGTTGAGGACACAAAGCAATACAAAACAAACTCTTGCCTTCAAGGGGCTACATACCTAGTTGAGGAGAAAGGCATATTCTTAAGTAAGAACAATGCAAGGTAACATATTCTAGGTTGAAACAACTAGTACAGGGTGAATAATGGGAAGCAGAAAGAAGAGGAGGTCACTGAACTAACCTGGGGAGGGGGTCAGAGATCCATGTTTTGCCTGTCCTGCCTCACTATGTATGGTATAAAAGCAGGGGTAGCATCTATTTTTTCACAGCCAGAGCCTAATGTTGTGTCTTAGATTGCTGATTGATTGCACGTTTGACTGATATATTGACATTTGCTTGCTCCTTTGGAATCTTTCAAATATGCCTATTTCTGTTCTCTAATCATATCAGTAACTTTCAAATTAACTCATCTTAAAGGGTCTTAGCACCCTTGGGAAATTTAGTATTACTAACTTAATATCCTACCTTCTCATGCTGGGAGGTAGGTATTACTACTGCCATAATTAAAACCATATTAATTAGATCTTTTCAGTCACCTGGATTTCAGCAGACTCCAACACTGGGGGTTGGGTAGCTGTCTATGCTGTGAGATATCAAAGGCATGGGAAAGGTGTCTCTGACCCCAACATATCACACCCAACTGGAATTCAATAGTGGCTAACATTGGAAATCAATCCCAATAGATAACATAACTCTTACCCATGCAGGAATTGTTTTTGGAATGTGAATGCCTCTGGTCCAATCAATAAGTATTTGGGGGCTTGGGGTTTTGTTTGTGATCTTTTTAAGGGCTTCTCCTGTGTACCAGATGTTGTGTTGGGCATCATGGGGATACAACATTGATCAAACACAGCCTCTTCCTTTAAGTACCTCACTATCTGGTTAGTTGGAGGAGGTCTGCTGTTCTCCAGCCTTGCAGTGGATATGTATAAGGCAAGAGTACATAATTAAGTGATAATTATGGAATAACTGTGGAAAGAGGACTTGATTAGGAAGATCTGGGATCTAGTCTAGATTTTGTCATTAAGACACTGTGTGACCTTGGGTATCACATGCTTCCAACAATTTTCCCTGAGTCTGATGCCCAGTGTTCCCATTGGAGAAGGTCAGAACACCTGGGTGATGTCAGAAGAGACAGAGCCCAGTACAGTGCCTGATCCACAGCCAGCACCACATCTTAGTTACCAACTCTGTCCTAATCCCAACCGCAGGATTTGAGATGATTATCTCCCAAAGGAGATAGGCAAAGGAACAAAGGTGAGCTAGAGTGGCTAAGAAAACCTCAACGAGAAGGAGGACTCTAAGATGAACTTGAAGGAGAAGGTAGCATTTGGAAGGAGTGGGATGGGGATGGCATGGCAGAGCCATGAGGAAAGACCAGCACGTTAAGCTCACTGTGAATGATCTTTATCAGACATAATTCTTTATGTGATGGTTTTAGGCACATTTTGGGGACAACAGCAGTTGTGTCTAAGGGGATGAAGACATCGAGTTGAAGCTGGCAGCATCCCAGACACACACTGCTTTGCATGATAGCACCCTTGTTTGCCTGTTCTAGGCAGAGAGGTGGAGGGTTTGCTCTGGAAGTATAGCAAGGCAGGGAGACCTGGTGAGCTTAATTCCATGTCCCAGTCTCACTTTGTAGCTCATTGGTTCCTACTATGTGTGACAAGTCAGCTCAAGTCTGTGAGATCTCTTGGGACTCAGATCAAAAACAGTCTCCATGAGAACATCAACTATAGCCCCTTAACCACCGCACTCAGGTCTTTGGTGTTTGTTTGTTTTTTTTTAATTTTTAGAAGATTTTATTTATTTATTTACTTGACAGAGAAGGAGAGCAAAAGCAGGGGGAGAAGTATAGGGAGAGAAAGAAGCAGGCTCCTCCCTGAGCAGGGAGACCGATGTGGGGCTGGATCCCAGGACCCTGGGATCATGACCTGAGCTGAAGGGAGATGCTAAATGACTGAGCCACCCAGGTGCCCCAGTGTTTGTTTGTTTGTTTGTTTGTTTTATTGTCTGTTATTTTCAAGGAGGAGTATATGCTGGAGGAGAGAGATAATGTTTCAGAAGCATATCCTCTATGGACATCTTACTTATGGGACCTCATTTCATCCCTGTTGGAATTCTGAGGGGAATTCTGCCTATTTTACAGATGAGAAAAATGAAGCTCCATGAGGTTAAGTAATTTTCCCAAGGTCCCAGCTAGGAAGTGGCTGAACCAGAACTTGAACCCTGCAAGTAGATCCAGGAACAAGGTAAGGCAAGTAAAAAACCCAAGATGTAAAATTTAAGGAAGCCTTCAGTCTCACATTCTGACCCTATAGGATCCCGAGAGGGAACGTATGCCTTCATGATTGTCCTGGCCCTACCCGTACGGCTGTCTGACTTAAAACCCATACTCTTTCTCTTACAGCACACATTCTCTGCCACCAGCTTTTCAACAATAACATCAGCCCCTTAGGAGCCCATAGGGAGAAATAATTCCCAGGCAAACCCTGGCCTAGGGATCTTAGCTCCCAACCACATGCTAACTAACCATGATCCCAGATGATGCTGAGACAAGCCAGAGCAGGGAAATGAAGATGGATAAATCACTGTCAGCCAGAACTGCTCCTGGAGGGGCCACGTAACACTCACATATCAAGAGACACTTGGATATGATGTAGCCCCTGCCGGACCTAAGAGGAATGTTCTCTATATATCAACTTTCAGAGAGTCAGACGCTTGCAAGGGACGTTGCGCACGCCCGTAACCCATGGACATCCCAGTTCCTTTATCTTGTCCAGATGCTGCACATACTACTCTCTTGGGAAAACCAACCCACTGGGATAGGAAATTTAAAAAGTTTAAGGGCAGAATGGTCACTGGACCCCAGCCCAGACCCAGCCCAGAAACAGACACAGCTGTTGCACAGAGGGCCTCGCTCCCCTTCCCATTCCTCATGCATTTGGGACAAAGAGAGACTCATGTGCCAAATGGCAAGCTGCAGATATTAAGTTGGACAGCAGGGCCATAAAGCTCCCACAGAAGGGGAACATTAAAGAGGCAGTGTAAATCCCTTGATGGCAGCACTAAGTCTCTGTCAACACTGGCATCAGTTTGTGCAAAACACGCGGAGAATCAAGATGCTCACTGTAGTTACATTCAGAGCCTCTGCAGAAAAAGAATGTAAAAGAATAAAGTCAGAGAAATGCCTCTACTCTTTGATTACTGTGTGTGCTCACCTGGTCTCCACCCATTTCCCTTCCATGCAATTCTGTCCTCCAGTCCTGTTCATGCCAGATCATCCACTCATTGTCCCCTCTCCCACTCTATTCCATTCCCATCCATCTCTCCCCATCTATCCTATATCCTATGCTGATTACAGCTATTTTGTTCCATCTTATTCCATATTTCACAATTCAACACAGCCTGAAACCATATAGCCTAACCAAGGTAGCCCACCCCATACACAACAATAACTTTAGTAATCTTCCTGAGTTGGTGTGCTTATTATGGAAAAAGATATGAACAGGGAGAAATTGGGACCCCACTTAGATGGACTCCAAATCTGCCCACCATGTTCAAAGATCCTAAATTATTGAGTAAGGTCAGTATGTGAAAGAATTCCTGTGGTTCAATTCTCAGCTTTTCTTAATTGGACATTTTTATCAGCATATAAGCTGGAGACATGGAAAAGGGAATGGAGCTAATGTTTGCTGGCTACCTCCTGACTGCTATGAACTAGAATTCGCTTTACATGCAGAATTTGATCTCATCCAAACTACAACCCTGAAAGGTATTATTCTTATCCCCATCTTATAAATAGCTGAGGCTCAAAGTTAAAAAAAAAAAAAAAAGAAAAGTCCTGCTCAAGTTACACAGATAGGAAGTGCTCGTAGACCCAACCAGACTGGCCACATTGGGCCCATGATCTTTTGCAGAGCTCCTGTTGAATACAGGGTACTGGTGGAATGAGCAGTGGCCTAATACAAAACTCTCCCTTTGGGTGTAGATGACATAAGCATGGAGCAAATACAGAAGCTGAGATACACAGTTTATGAAACAGCAAGACCCATTTCTAGCTTATATGAAAAGCAACCTTGCCCATCCTAGTCATCCTCATTTTCTTTCCCTTCATATATTGTTTCCCTCCTCTAACTTGTATGTGAGCTTCAAGAAGGAGAGCAGAGCACTTTGCTTTGTTCACTGGTACATACCTAGGCCCTAAAAGAGTGCCTGGCACACAGTTGTGCTCAAATATTACTTTTTGTTGAATGAATGAATGAATGAATGAATGGTATAAACACATTTCTAAAGGAAGTTCTTCATATTTGAACAATAAACAAAAAGTGAGATCTAATAGAGAAATTGTTCTACACAAATATAAGATGGGAAGTTTATGACTTTATGCAGTTTAAATTGTTAAAGTATAAATATGCTAAAACGGCAGAGACACACATACCCCATCGAAACTGCTGGGTGGAAATCACCGGCATTCTGCAGGACAAGGAAAGACTGGAGGGTGCTCAGGGAGAATGCTCAGGCTGGCAAGAAGACTCTGGAGGTATCAGAACTTTTACTAAATTAGCTGAAGATCTGCCATGCAGGAAGGGTCATAGGCACATTGGGTACAATTCCAAAAGCAGAACAAGGACCTCTGGGTGGAAATTACATGGAGTCACTTTATGTTTCAACACAAGGACGCCAAATCCACCATTGCGAAATTGTTCAAAAACAGAATCAGTTAATTCTCCCCAGAAACCTTTTTGCATACTGGGAAGTGCTGAAACAGAGGCTGGATATTGGTTGTCCTGGTTACAGTTTAGTCATTAGATAAAGATTAGAGTAAATGAACTCCGAGCTCTGAAACTTGGTGATTCTATGTTTCTCCTGGCCTTGCTTATCTGGGCATCCCTAGAAGCATCTAGCAGAACACACCCTGACAGAACCCAGCCCCCTGACATCAAAGCCCACTGATCTTGGCCACCTCACTCTTTCTCCTGCTGTGGACAGTCATAATCCCCCGTGAAACCTTCCCACAACCCTCCCGCGGACTCCTGCTGCAGATGCCCCTCTCCTCCTCCTCCGTCCCCTTTGCCTCCTCCCTTCCACATCTCCATCATCTATGCATGTCCTGAGTCTGGTCCCCCCAGAGCCTGCTCTATGCCGCATGCCCACTAATTATTTATAAAGGAAATCGATCCCTGTTTATGTGTCAGTGAATATGAGACAGAATGTTTCACCCAGTGACAATACACACATCTCCTGAAGGACATTTATTACAAAGTAAATCCCCAAGAATCTCAGGTATCATAAAAACCCATAAGGAAACATAATAAAGGGTAACAGAAACTGTAGTAAGAGTTGGGGATTGCAGTCCGGTTAGAAGAAGTCACTAGAGGGTCCTGTTTTGAAGTTCCAATTGCTCTGTAAGAATACTGTGTTCACTTATAATTTCTATTGATTTGCAGTAACTTTGGTATAGCTTATGGAGATAATGGAAGGCTATAGGTCTCTAAGCCCAATCTTGGTGCTGCCACTGATTTGGGAGTGAGGAAAACAGATGTCCTTCAACTCTTATCATATTAAGAATACAATAAGGCTATCTGTGGTAAGAGATAAGCCCTAAAGAAGAGGCTAATCGTAGTCTCTGGGAAGATGTGGGCATAAGAGCATAATCAATTGTGTAATAGAAATAGTTGCCAGAACAACTTGCCTCCCCCAGTAAATGCTTCTTCCAAAAGCATAGATTGCAGGAATATAAGCTTAGGGACAAAAGGCTGGAATATGTTTGAGGAAGAGGGCAGAGATGAGAGGCCTTGGCAAGGAGGATTCCCAAAATACTCAGTGCCTCAGCAGTAAAATACAACATCAACTCTTACTATTGCTACTACCAATAATAATAATAATAATAGGAGGAGGAGGAGGAAGATAAAGGAGAAGACAATCATAGGAATTATTATTTTATGTTTATCTTGAGCTAGTATGAGTATTTGTAAGTTGGAGCTATAATTCAAGGTTATTATAAATTACATTGTTAAAAATAAATAAATAAATAAATAAATAAATTACATTGTTAATCCACATCATGGACTGTGGGAGGCTGGGGAAGCTGCTCCAGGCCCCTGGTGGCATAGCTCCTCAGTTACACCATGGTTCATGGGTTTTATGAACACCCATGGCCCTCAGAATGGCATGTTAGGGAGGTCAGCTTCCTAATGAAGTTTAATACAAAACTTCAGATGTCCCCATGGTTCAAAGGAAGAGAGGACCAGAGAAGGAATGAGCCGTCTGTTTGCCCATCACTGAATTCCAGGCTGCAAAGCCTGTGAGGAACACTCAGGAAAGTGTGCTTATGATCCCCACGTGCCCTTCCGCTTGAGGCCCATGCTGTCCCTATGCCGGCAGGCCTCTGTCCCCTTACCCACATCTCTTTATGAAGTGGATCTGTTCTCCCTGTCTCCCTGTCCTTTATCAATGCACACACCTGGGCTCCAAGTTCACAAGGTCATGTTCATCAATGACAAGTTATGGGCAAAAAGACACTACGATGTCTTAATGGATGATACCGAGCAAACTTCCCTCTTCGAAACACATACAGAGACCCTCATATGCAGCCAACTCAGGCCCCATTCTTCTGGCAACAGAACAGCAAATTAGTTTATTTCCTCAAACTCTGCTTCTGGTAGAGTTAGGACTCTAACTGGTGAAGTCTGAGGGTAAAGAACAAGAGGGGCGTCTGCAGTGTTTGGGGGTCAGAGAGCTACCCTGCTGCCCTTACCGCCACTCTCCTGTTCATTCATTTGTTTGAATGGGTGCTCTCACACCCAGAAAAGCATCACTAGTCCTGGCTGTGGGCCAGGCAGGGGGCAAGGGGCTGGAGAGCTGTTGGGCTGGCCCCAGGCCCCAGGCCCCTGGTTACCATCCCTTAGCTGCCTATTTTCCTGACATTAAGCTTAATAAGCCAGTTACATTTTCCTAACTGGACTGGTTTAGTCGTAAAGCAGAAGTATTCTTCTCTGTTCAGGGGCTTTCACCCTTACTGACTGAGTTGAATAACTGGATTTAATAAATCAAGAGAATTTTGCATACTTTCATTAGAGAAGGTATGTGGGTTTTGCATACTTTCATTAGAGAAGGTACGCGTGGGTATGGCTGCCGTTCGATCATGTATTTAATTACATTAATGAGTTGACATCTTTGGTGGCGATGAGTCCAAGCGCATATACCCTCTTGTTCTTCAGCCCCCAGGCTTCACGCAGTAAGAGTCCTGAGTTTACTAGAACTTGATTTTGAGAAAAAAGCTGGTACTTACTTGCTATTCTTCCAATAAAACAATGGGGCCTAGTGACCCCCAAATCAAAGGTTTTGACCAGTTTCAACTTTTGAAGTCAGTCTTGCCTAGCCCGCCCATTCCCAAGTGAGTGCCTCAACCCCACCCCCCCCATCCATCCCTCAGAGCCCTCACTCACTCCTCCCTCTCACACTGGGCACTAGCTCTCACACACTCCTTCTCACTGAGGAGACCACACCTGATGACAGCGTGGGGATGGTGACCTCTTGGTGAGAGAGGCAATTCCACAGGGACTGAACTCAGAACCTAAGGGATGAAATACCAGTGCTAGTGTTTCAGACCCCAGGCAGCAGGAAGAGAAGACTTTCTGTGTGAGGACAGCATGCTGGGAGTCCCTGAGGGCCCCCCTACCAGCCTAGAGCCAGGGCTGCTCCACGGAAGGGAGAGCCACTGCTTAGAGGGCCTGCCAGGCAGCCCCGCTGGCTCCGTCATCACTTGTTGGAGTCCATTACTTGTGTTTTCTGTGGCTTTAACTGGCTTTGAAATCTTGCATAAAGCAAATGAAGCTGTAATCAAGGTCTTTGTCACTCTCCCATATTTGCATGTAAGTGCTGCAGTTTGGGGACAGCTCATCAGTCCTCGGCTTACTCAGAAAGAGAGTTTTTAAAGGAACAAAAGGAAAACAACTTTAAAGGGATCTTAAGCATTTCAGGGCTCTGCGATTTTGGAGACACAGCAGACAAAAATATTCTAATTCCCCCTTAGTTTACTTTGCATAATATATTGGTCCAAACAAGCTGAGGACCGGACTCCAAGCAGAGAGGAGGTATGTCTGCAATGCTAATGGGCTGCTTCACAGCTCCAGCAGAGAGGAGCAGCCCAATGTGTGTGCCCTCAGCTCTCCAGGCAAGGAGAGCAGCCTGAACTCAGCAGCAGTCATCAGGAGGGAGCTCCCTGAAGTGCAGGGAGGCACCAGGCCTTACAGAGGCAGGTCTCATATCCATCCATAGAGTATGGCTTGAGGTTTTAGAAACAACATTGTAGAATCATCTCGGTCCTGACTAAGTGGTTTGGACTACATTCGTGGGTTTTGATTTCTTTCTGTAGCACCATTTATGTTTTCAAAGATATATCTAAAACAAAGAAGCCCTACATGTTAAGTCAGGCAGAGAGGAAGCAAATCTGGGGTCCAGGGTCTCTCCTCCTCTGACAAGAGCCCTTCCTACAGCTCTCCCTAGAGACATCCCTAGGGAATCACTAGGATCTCTCAGGGTCATTGGGTAAGTCCCCAGATTAGATGGAAAGTAAGGTTTCCTCTAATCGCAACAAATGGCAACTCTGAGCTAGCAATCCAGGCTTCACAGAAGGTGTGAAACTTCTTGGCTGATTCTACAAGGAAAAGGAGGAGAAGAAAGTTGCAACCAGTCTCCCAGTATTATCAAAGACAAATATTATGAAATAATCATCAACTGTTCTGCTTCCTAGAAACCTGAACATCTGTTTCTCCACTGTGATGGTCATTAAGGACATTCGTTGGGAATTTCCAGCTCTCCATAATCTGGACGTGTGGTAGGATTGTATTTCCTGCCCCTCCCCTGGGGTTGGTTGGGGTTCTAGTTCTGTAACTAGTTCTGATGAATGAACATTAATGAGCATTTTACTACTGATGCCAGACCCTATAAGGCTCTCTCTTCTCTCCAGCACAACAGCCAGTGTTCAAGATGATGTCTGCCTGGGCTCCTGGGCAGCTAGAGTGAATGAGTCCTCCTCACCCAGTGTTCCATGGTGGGTACACAGCATGAAGAAAAAGAACATTTTTGTCTTTCAAGTCACTGAGATTTGGTATTTGTAGGTAATGCACAATCTAGCCAATCCTGAGGAATACATCCACTTATGACATCACCACGGTTTCATAAAACAAAGGTCAAATTGATTGGCTTCATGCCAACAAAGCAGCCAGCCAGTTCATTAGCTAGTACTTACTAACCCTAAGAAGTGCCCTTGTCACATAACAGTCATATATAGAAAAAAAAAAAAAAGAAAGAAAGAAAAAGAAAGAAGCCTCTATCTTCAGAAGCTTGCTGTCTTAGCTAAAAATACACATTTCATGTAGGCAGGCAATGGGAAATATTTAAATACTAAAACATGAGGGTATTTATGGAGCAAGAACAAACAATGCTAAAATTTATATGGAACCACTAAAGACCCAAAAAGCCAAAGCAACCTAAAAAAGAAAAGCAAATCTAGAGGCATCACAATGCAGGATTTCGAGTTACAGTACAAAGCTGGAGTGATCAAAACAGTATGGTACTGGCACAAAAATGGACACATAGATCAATAGAACAGAATAGGAAAGCCAGAAATGAGCCCATGACTAGATGGTCAATTAATCTTCCACAAAGTAGGAAAGAATATCTAATGGGAAAAAGACAGTCTCTTCAACCAATGGTATTGGGAAAACCAGATAGCAACATGCAAAAGAATGAAACTGGACCACTTCCTTACACCACACACAAAAACAAATCCAAAATGGATTAAAGACCTAAATGTGATATAGGAAAGCATTAAAATTCTAGAGGAGAACACAGTCAGTAACTTCTTTGACACTGGCCGTAGCAACTTCTTTCTACATGTGTTCCCTGAGGCAAGGGGAACAAAAGCAAAAATAAACTATTGGGACTGCATCAAAATAAAAAGCTTCTTCACAGCCAAGGAAATAATTTACAAAACTAAAAAGCAACCTACAGAATGGGAAAAAATATTTGGAAATGACATATCCTATAAAGGGTTAGTATCCAAAATACATAAAGAACTTTTAAAACCTAACACCCAAAAATGAATAATCCAATTAAAATATGGACAGAAGACATGAAGAGACATTTTTCCAAAGAAGATATCCAAATGGCCAATGGACATATGAAAAGATGTTCAACATCACTGACCATCAGGGAAATACAAATGAAAATCACAATGAGATATTACATCACACCTATCAGAATGGCTAAAATCAACAACACATATATACAATGGAATATTACTCAGCCATCACAAAGGATGAATACCTACCATTTGCAATGACCTGCATAGAACTGGAGGGGATTATGCTAAGTGAAATAAGTCAATCAGAGAAACACAATTATCATATGGTTTCACTCATATATGGACTATAAGGACCAGCATGGAAGACCATAAGGGAAAGGAGGGAAAACTGAATGGGAAGGAATCACTGAGGGAGACAAACCATGATAGACTCTTGACTCTGGGAAACAAACTGAGGGTTATGGAAGGAAGGGGGGCTGGGAGGATGGGGTAACTGGGTGATGGACATTAAGGAGGGCATGTGATCTAATAAGCACTGTGTATTATACACAACTAATGAATCATTGAACACTACATCAAAAATTAATGATGTAGGCTAATTGAATTTAAATTTAAGAAACGATTTAAAAATTGTTAAAAATTAGAAAGACAGCGACACAAGAGACAACACGTGTTGGTGAGGAGGTGGAGAAGGGGGAAGTCAACACTGCTGCACCTTGATCTGGGACTTCTGGCCTCCAAAACTGTGAAAAAATACATTTCTGCTATATAGGCTACCCAGCCTGCATCATTTTGTGATGGCAGCTCAGGCAGACCAAGAGCGTGGGAGGAATACAATTCTGGGTTAAGCTTCCAGGAGGACCTTCTGAAGGAGGCAGCACTTGCTCTGCCTTGAGGAGGAAAGCTGAGAGTAGGTATAACTGCCATCTCTTTTACATGTATTATCTCATTTAATTTATAACATACAATAATACAACATACCATCTCCTATTGCAAGTGAGGCTCAGTGAGGTGGAAAGCTTCCTAGCCCTTTCCAGCCTCACAATGCCAGACGGAGGGGAGTTGGTTGGCAGAATGGGCAGGGGAGCTCTAGATGGTTGGGGGATGACATTTTCATTTTCAGAAGCAGAGTAACAAAACACACCAGAATGGGACCAAGGATCCTCATCTAGGAGCAGTGGGATGTACACTGAGGTAAGAAGGCTGGGATGATACCAGACATGGCCATCTGCTGAAAAAGGAGGTAGTGGGGAATCTCCATAGAAATATTTAAATATTTAATCTAAATACATAGTTAATATGTACCTCAATCTTTTAAAATCTGATCTTGGAACTGTGATTGGATGTGAGTAGATTCTTCATAGTCAGATATAGTTTTTTTCCTGGCCATCTTAAAAATTGATCCAAGTCAGTTTTAAGATGTCCTAAAAAGCCCTTTCCACTGTTTTTCAATTTGATGTATTTCATCATCTTGACACAGCCTTGGGACAGAAGCCTGATCCAGGAAAACTGAACTCTACATTGACTACTTTCAGACAGTCAATCTAGAGAGGAAGAGGGAGGGAGGGTGCATGAGTCATAGGAAATGCCCAAGTCTCATTATTGCCCAAAATGTCATACTCCAAAATAACAAAACTTTAGTGCCCCTGACTGAGACTTCTCTGGAGCTTGAGTTTGCTGGAAAGAATAGTGGATTGCCACTCTGCCCAGCAGCTGGCTCAGCCTTCTTTCCTGCTGCTTTAATAGCCTTTGAGGTAATAACCTGTTTTATTAAGACAAAGACCCAAACCCTTTAAGCCCTAGCAGAGATGAGCTTAAAAATGAGAAGCTCTGGGTGGTCATGTGAGCTACTGAATCTCTTCCACTCCTGTTTTCCTGAATTTTATCCTCCTCTAGGGCAGGAGCTCCTAAACCAGACCACAGAGAAACTTTGGCATCCCACTGCTCACTTGAAATATCATACGAAATATTGGATAAATATGCATGTTTCCAAGGAGAAGTTCTCTCCGCAAAGTATCATTTTCAACAAGGACCCTAAGCCTGTAAAAAGGGTCTCAGCTCTAGGGGTTTTTTTCCTTGACTCCCCCTTGAAACCACTGGAGTCCAGACAGCCAAAGTGGCTCTTCAGAAAAGGTGCTGAATGTGCACACAGGCAAAGTCACGTACAATCCCTACCTTGACCAATACCATCAGCAAGGGATTGCAATACTCTAACTTCAGTTTCTTCATAGAAGTTTCACACTCCTTCCTTTGCAGGGCTGTGGTCAAGATCAGAGGTAAAGTGTATAGCAGGCACTAAGTGAAAACCATTCTTCTTTTAATATTCCTGTCGAAGCTGAAATTAAGTAATACTATCTTCTCAGAAGAGCTACAACCTCCATGCACCTCCACAGAAATCTTCCAGGGTAATTTCAGTAAACACTGTTGTGTGGATCTGTCAGGGTGGAGAATGTCATTCAATGGAGGGTCTAATGGGCACCCAAAAACCAGGAAGCAAAGCCAAAGAAACAATCAATGCAGTGGTGGGTTTTTCAGGCCACCTGTGGGCAAAGACCCACCATCATCTCCTCACGATGTGGGGGAAAGACCACTGTTAAAGGAGCCACCACATCCACGCTCTCCTTTGAGCTCCACAACTCTTCACCCTGGAGAATTCTTTCAGCCAATGACTTTAACTCTTCGGTAGAATCAGAAAAACTAACACCTGCCTTTCCTTTTACATAGGACAGTGATGCAGACAAAAGAGAATCTTGATCACATGAAATGAAATAATGAGTGTGAAACAAGTCTGAAAGCATTTCAAGGGCTGCAGAAGCAAGGGATGGTCATTACCATCAACATTGCGATTTTCATCATCGATCCACAAAGGCATCTTCACAGGACAAATAAGCAAACTGGGTTAGAGACAAAAGAATAGTGCTGCCCAAATAAGCAAAATGGTCTGGCCTCAGACAGTGGGAGGCAAGCCATCTGTTCCCTTTCTCCTTTTGATTTTCCCCAAGACATATGAGGAAATGTCGCCTGATTCTGTATGTGGGCACTCATCTCCTCTATGACCAATGTGCACCAATTTCCTTGTTTTATATATTCATAAAATGACACCCATTAACAAGCTCCTTATGTCATCCCAACTATGAAAGCCGCCTCCTCCTCCTGTTGCCGTGGCTGCTGCTCCCCACTTCTTCCACGTGCATACGTGTTCCTAGCTATCCTTCTCTGGCCATGCTTTCCTACCTTTTCTATCCACAGGGATGCCTGGCGAATCCCAAGTAACAAAATTCCTGCTCATCCCTCAAAGTCCAGCTCAGAGGCCACTTGATGTAGACGTCTCTGTCTTCAGCCCACCCCTCCCCAAGCTGGCCCCTCTTGCCTCTACATTCCCAGAAACCCATAGAATCTGGAAACACCGGCCATATAATTTGCACTTTTGAGAGTCAAACAGGTACCTATTAATTATAACCACCAAGGTAACAGATACAGAGTCTGGGCCAGGATACTGAAATACACAGTCCCTCTATGTCTGGGCTTACAGATGCTGGCCCTTTACCGTGTGGAGCCTAACGCTGTGATTTTACTGCTCCTTGTAGGAGTCTGTTTCCTCAACTGGCCTCCTATTAGACCAGACTCCTCTTCCTTCTCCACCACCGTTCCACGTTTACCTAGTGCATTGCCTTAAATCTGCTTCCACGCGGAAAGGATCTGCAATGGGGATTTGCATGCAAAAGCTTACTGGGGCTTACTCTGAGGAAAACCACAGTGAGGGAGTGAGGAAAGAAGGACTGTGTGGGGAGAGAAGTTGAAGTGTGATGTAGCAGTGACTCCAGACCATTCTACAGGCAGCTCTAACACTGGGGTGGCCCCTCAAATGAAGGCAGGGGGCTCAAGACTTGGTACTCTATTAGCCAATCAGGTGCAGTCTGCCTTCAAGAAGGGAGTATACTTGGGAGAAGGTGTGTGTATACCAGTGCCTGGGAACCTTCACTGTCATCTTAGTAATCTCTCTACCTGTCCAGAAGGGGGAATAACAGTGCACAGCAGAACCCACTATAACTGGTTACTACCAGTCAATGAACTACAAAGTTAGGGACACCTAAGGCTTGATTGTCAATTCTCTTCACTCCACTTGATTCTCACTGGGGGTATCCCTTCTTCCCATGTCCCTCAACTCAAGCAGTGCAGAACCCCAGTTCCCACCAGGATTCTAAACCAAGAGGGTTGTCCTGCACTCATACTTGCTACCCCCAGCCCCTAGAGACCCAGGCCCAGATAAAGACAAACCCAAGCTCAATGGAGATGAGTCTGACATGTTCCAAAGCATATTATTTGGAAATGTAAAAAAAAGAAAAAAGAAAAAAAGAAAGAAAAAAAAAAAAAAAAGGAAAACACTTTGTCCCCCCAAAAGGAATACTCTTAATGGCTGATTTCTAAAAGTAGTGATAAGTGGTCAGACCCCAGAGGAAGTCTGCCCGTGTTCCAAGCCTGGTTCTACCACTTATTATGTATATTTGGACAAGTCGTTTAACCTCTCTATGCAAGTTTCTTTCCCTGTAAAATGGGCATAATGCTGCCCTCCTAGTGGAATTACTGTGGGGATTAAATGAGAGAATACATGCATATAGGCTATTTCCCATTTCCCCTCCAAATCCACACTGCATCCCTCTATCTTGCTTGATCTGCATCCCCAAGGGACTGGCCTACACTGACTGTATTAATGGGATCCCTCACCCTCTGGCTTCTGAGCAGGTCTAGCCAATGGCATGCATGGGACAGAGACCTGAGGGGTGATTTTTGTCCTGGCCTCCTCGCTCCACAGTGACCTCAGTCTGGTCTGCATCCCTCAACCAAAGGTCATAGGAGCTGTCAAAATGCCGCCTCCACACAACTCTCTTTTTCCAGGGTCTAGTGGTCGCTCCCCACCTCTGCTCCTTCAGGTCAAGGGTGGTAAGTCCCTGACTATTACTTCCCCACAGAACACTGCACTGTCCTGCATGGTTTCCCTCTGTCCTCTTATCCTTCCATAAATAGAACTTACAACTAGTTTCACTTTTTTCCTGCTAGATCTTGTATATAACTGGCCTGTAGCCAGCACTTGCTAATTGTTCGGTGTTAACAACAGTGGAATTTTGCCCACAGATGGTTTGGTTCGTACAGCCCTGCTGGGCATAGTTCCCATCTCTCTGCCTGAACCCCAGCTCACTGAATGCAGCTCCAATCTCAGGGTCGAATAAGGACCCTGCAGCATCTGGAGAGTTCCTGGTCTGTTCCATTGCCTCTGCTAGGGTTCCCCTCCTCGCCACAGGCTGCCTCCAGAACCCTGGGCTTTGTTCCGTTTCCCTGTGGGCCTCTCACAAGCTCTCACAACCGACATGGGGAAAGAACTTTCTGTTTTCTCCAGAGTACCCAGCATTCCTGGGTGGCCTTCTAACCTATCCTTTCCTCACAGGGATCTGTGGCCAGCCCGCCCCTCAACCTACTTCAACCTTTTCTCTGTGCCCTCGAAAAGCACATTTGTCAAACCTACTAGCTATCACAGATATTCAAATGCTTACAAAAACCTACACTGGAAAGCCCTCAAGGCCAGTCTTCTATGTAGCCAGACGAAGCTACCCAGAGCTGAAAGACAGCAAAGAGGACAGTCACTCTTGAGGTTAAGCTGAGCCCCCGCACACCATGGGCTGACTGAGAATGTCAAGCCAACAAGAACTGACTGGGCCGTAGGAGCACTGACCCCAGAGCAGGAGCACCACATCATGACCTCACAGCTGCCCCTACAGAGAGGATAACCCCACTGAACCCAAAGCCCACAGATTCGTAAGACCAAAGCTCATTTTACAGTGTATCACATCAGCTAGTGCCCGTTATTAAGCAGGAAATCACACTTATGTGTTGGGTCAGCAGTCTATCCATTCAGGGAAAAATGGATTTTTCTGAGAAAATGAAAATCATTCATTTACTTTCAAATTTTATTGGGGGAAATTTCTGTTGAATTTGAATACAGATGGGAGATAAAAGATGCTGGAGTACTCCATTCTTTCGTTTATTAATGAAGTAGGATACATAAAAGGCCCATTAAAATTACATAGAAGCCTCATAAGCATCTTTCATATCTTCTTACTCAGTCATTTTCATGTCTTGAGAGCAGCATTTCTGTGAGAAGGCATTACCCAAATGGAGCAGTACCCACACACACATAAACACAGTTTAGTTGTTGCCGTCCATCCATCCATCCATCCACCCATCCATCCATTACTTCAGGAGGAATATGATGAGTACTGAGTATGTGCCAGACATTGCCAGGGTTGCTGGGACCGTAAAATAAGTTCCCTGCTCTGCAGGTACCTACACTTTAACGGGGAAATGGAAGTGCAAATAGGCAATTAGGGACAAAAAAGTCTGTGGGTTCTGACAGTTCAGGTAAGGACCATGTAACTCAGACTTGGGACAAAAGCACCAGGGAAGGCTTCTAGATTGAGACCTAAAGGTAGGAAAGGATTCTCCTGGTGAAAAGGAGAGAAAGAAAGAGAGCAGGCTGTTTCAGCTCAAAGAAGGAGCACCCCAACAGCTCAGGGAAGGTCTGCAGTAATTCAGTAAGACTGGAGCAGAATGTTTAAAGGGAACAGAAAGGAGGTAGAGAAGAAAGGAAAAGCTCCAGGCAAATGACAGTAAGAAATGTGACTGGACAGGTAAGAAAAAGTCTAGGCTGATGAGGGAAGCTTTTCTGGAGGTGGTGAGTTTTGATCAGGGAGTTGAAAGGCATGGTTATGCTGGGTGCGTTCTGGGGTGAGGAGAAGGTGGTTGTGGATACAGAAAATCACCTGTGCTACGGAGACCTAAACATCATTCATGTACTCACCCACCCATCCATCTATTCTCCAAATTTTAATTGGCCCTCTAGTATATGATAACACTATGCCAGGCCCAACAAAGGTCTAAGAGGAATCAGACATGAATCTATGCCTTTCCCTTATACTTAACCCAAAGTCAAGCTTCACTGTCTTGAAAACTGTGTGATAATTAGAGGTGGGAGAAGGGTGTTGAAGCTTGTAGGGGGAACTCAAAAGTTTGAAGGGGAATAAAGTCCCCTCTTTGACTTCAGAAACCATTACCGTGGGAAGAAAGAAGTGACACTTGCTGGTCCTCTTTAAAACTGTCTGACCTTTCCACTGACCACATAGGTCATTATCATAAAACAATGACTAATTGAGCCACCCCTCCACTTTCCCTCTTGACCGTGAAGCTCCTGCCTGGTCCCACGCATCAGCTCAAAAGGCAGAGAGCACATTCCGTGCTGGGTGGGTAGGTCTGGCTGTAACACTATTTGGCTGCCTGACTTTCATATAGTTATTTCATCATTCTGGGCCCCAGTGGTTTGAGTCTCTAAAATGCAAATGGTAACATCCACCTTGCAAAGTTGTTTAAATAAAAATCATAGCAAATCATATGTATTTATCATTGTTAACTTGTTTAAAAAAAATGAAAGCAGTTGTACGGTGAGTGTCAATAGGTCTGTATAAATTCTGGTGGAATAGGGTTTGATGGAGCCAAGTCAAGGGAAAGTTTGGGAGAAGAGGGTTCCTAGCTGGACTTTGAAAATCATCAGAGGGGTTCTGTGCGGGTCACTTTAGTCATCACCTTGCATGGAGCAGAGTCCTTCCAGGCATTAATTTATTTATGCCTTCAATAAATAAGAATTATCCCTGCCCTTGCCTCTGTTGACCCCACTGCCCAGAATTGTTTCCCATCTTATCTTCCAAGGTTCTGTCAGTGTTGTCCATCCTCCAGCACCAGATATGCCTTCTCTGACCATCCTCCACCCATCCGCCACCCATCCGCCAGCCTCTGTTGCAAAGTCATACTTTAGTGGTCACACGCTTCCCAGGAAACTGAGATTATTTACATCTCTGACTCTTCCTGGAATGTGACCTCTTTGACATCAGAGATCATGTCTCCTTTTGTGTCTCTAACAATATTAGATGCCTAATAAATGTCTGTTGGACAATGTGTGTATCATGCTTTGCAGTTTATAAAATGATTCCATGTTTACCATCTCAGAAAATTTTAGGTGCCTTCCAGAATGATCCTAGGAATAGGCTGGAAAGACCCATATTTCAGCTTAGCATAGAGCTAAACATAGAATCACAATGAAGTGCTGCGTGAACTTCAGTTACCTCTCAAGAGCATGGATTCCTAAGTCTATGCTGTGGGCAAGTCACTGACCTTACACACTGGGAGAGCTAAAGGAGATAAGATACAGGGAAAGGTGACATATTTAATTAGAGAGACAGAAATACTGCATTCCAAATCTTTCAAAGGGCTTTAGCAAGGCCCCATGGAAAAGGAGAAAAAGTGGAGATCTGAGTTGAAGATAAATAAATAAATAAATAAATGCACAAGATTCTAACACTACCCCTGCCATTTACAAGCTGAGTGATGTCTAAGAGACAGGGAGAGAAAGAAATCGACCCAATTGCTTAGAGTTTCTTTGCTCCTTTTCGAAATGAGGACAGTATTTGGCTTGGACTATTGCAAAAAATAATTTTTCAATGTATGCTAAATACACTGTTTTCAAGCAAATACTCAATAAACAGTAACCCACCCCTCTCCAACCCTCCCTCGGAGTTTAGAAAATGGGGTAGCATCTTATTGGAAGAGAATTAGTAGGGGCTTTATGAAATATGTAACATGTAAACTGGACCTCCATAGCTGTTCTACCAGAGATGGGGATAAAAGGCATTTCAGGAGAAAACTGGCAAGTACAAAGTGTATGGTTCAAAGAAGAGCTGTGTGAGACTGAGTTTGTGTCTGTAGTCTATGTGTGTCTAGGTACATGTGTGTACAACTGTATAGGAATATACTTGTGTTTATATATGTGTGTATACATGTATGTTTGTATATATGCAAGTGTGTGTTTGTAGGAATGTAAATGCATTTGTGTATGTGCAGCAGAGAAATGGGAAATGAACTTGGAAACATGGAGTCAGACCTGAGAAGCCCCCATATGGGCATGATTCACAGAGCAAGCGGTTCACTCTGCAGCACTGAGTGGGGGAGGGATGGGGCAAATTGCTAGGCAGCAAAGGGCACAAGCACATCAGCCTTGCAGAAGACAAGGGCAGCATCAACTTTATGGCTTATTGGAGGGAGGGCACACATTGGAGGGAGGGATTCCACACAGGATGGGAAGGAAGGGCCAGTTACTGAAGGAGTGAAACAGAAAATACTTTTCAGATGGCCGGTTTGTGGAGAAAGGAGGAGTTAACGCTGAGTCCAAGCTGTGCGGCAGAGTCACTAGGCAAACAGGGTGCTGCCCAGCGGGTTTATAAATCAGAGGGATATGGAAAGAGTCAGGGCCAAGTAGCCGACTAGGCTTTCTAGTTTGGGAGCAAGGGGCAGCAGTCATTTTAAAGCTATATATTAAAGTTAAAATTCTCATTAAAAAAAAGAAAGAAAGAAAGAAAGAAATCCTCTCCTGGATATCCTATCATATGAACCTTACTCCAGTATATCTTCCAGATTCCTAGGTTTCCCAAGAGAACACTTATTTGAAAGCAAATGCCAGGGGAGATGTAACACCCTCTCTGTAGTTAACCAGTGGCCCAGGGAAGAGGTAATGCTTATTAGTCATCAGCCAGAAAACTCTCAGAAGACAGACCCCTGTAGACAGGGGTGAAAGACAATGCAAGCAAAATGCTCAAATGCTTCGGGGGCAGCAGAGGAAGTTACGTGCCACAGGGCAACCAGAGACATTCCCATGAGGTCCTAGCATTTCATCTGGGGTGCATGTGCCAAAAGCAGAGGCAGGGAGAAGGTGGGCATTACATATTTTGCCAAGGGACAACCCGAGGGCATCAGGGACCAACAAAAGAGCAATTTCCTTGGTCTTCAGCACATTCTGGAGTATGGTTATAAATAGGATCATGGCTTTAGACTCCAGACTGAGGTGGACACTCATTACCCTGCCCACATAGAGTGAGCTAGGCATGGGGTCCTGTCACAAGGTAGCCCTGAGCCGCCTTTGCCTCTTGCTCCCTCTCATCCTGATAGACCACATATCATAAATGTTGTCATGGTCACCCCTTCCCTAGTGAATGAAATGGATCCCTGAGCCTTTGAAGCACAGGAGTAAAGCTGACAGCCTCAAGGCCAGCTTCAAGGCCAAGGAACTCAGCTTTGGGTGCACCCCACCCAAGTGTCAGTGGAAAGCCCTACAAAGGCGGGCACTCAAGGGTCCCATGTTGGGGACATCAACATCTATCCCCTGATTTCTCCAAATGTGATTGTTTATTTCCTTCTAAAGCACATGTAATTGTGGGTCAGTAGACCTAGTACCCCATCCCCTGCTGAAAAGCAAACCCCACCACATGTGACAGACAGCAGCAGGGCATTGTGACAAGGGCTCAGTCGATCTTACAACTCCATCACAAATATTGACGCATACAAAATCACATAGTAGCGTCTCAGCAGGTACCAACTCTCTTGATAAACAGCACCCAGAGAAGAAGCATATTCTGGAAAATGAATAACCCCAAAATCATTAATTCTGGGTTCTGGAATGAATCACATAATTTTACTGGAGGATTACTTATTTTGAAATTTTTGTTGATTTATACAGAGTACTGTCCATTCACGCAACTGAAATCTTACTCAATACCTATTACCAGTCACTAATAATTTTTAACAATTACTTTATGCCCAGTTCAGCATCAGGCCTAACTACAGGACAAGAAAGACACATTTAAGATGCTTATAATGGGAAACTCAGGAGACTTGGAAAACTGAAAGCTTAAACAACTTGAGACTCCAGAATTCCAGCCTCCCCACCAGAATGCTCGGGCCCTCCTAGGCCAGCATCGACGCTCAGTTTCCACAATTCATGGCAGAGAATGTACTGTTTTAGTAAAAGCCCAAGATGTTTGCAGGTAGGTAGGATCTGCACAAGTTCATCCAGAGTCGCTTAGAACTTTACCCAAGGGTTCTGGGTTTTGGGTTTTTGGGGTTTTTTTTGTTTTGTTTGTTTTTTTATTTTTGGGGTTTTTTTGTTTGTTTGTTTTTTGAAGAAAAAAGCTTTTTAAATATGTATCTGACACAGTCTCTCATCTCTTCCATGTGATGACAGCTAATATTCACTACAGATTTTCTGGTCTCCTTAGTCTTTGTCTAAATTTCATGTTAAATAGATCCTTGTCTTTCAACTTTCCATGGGTGAAATATATCTGAGGGGATAAGAATAAACCCACAAATCAAGCCGCACAAAGACAGATAGTAATAAAGTGTGGCTATTAATCACAGGGAGGCAACCTGGATCTACTGCTAACAAGTGATCCTAAATTAGCGAAGAGATTCAATCAGCAAAGAGGCCCAGGAAGCCCAAAAGCCTCATCCAACTCTTAATGTTCGTAACTCTCACACCTGGTTGGCCGTCATCTCCAGGTTTCTAGGACTGGACAAACAATCTGTATCATGCTGCTTTTTGTTTTGTTTGTGTAATGATATATCCTGTCACGCTGCTGCTATACAGGTCAGGAACAAGGAAAAGGGGCCAGGTTGTTGGCAAATGCATTGCTGACTGGGTTCCTCTTCCCTCGTCAGCCCATGGAAGGAACATTGCTTTAAAATCAAACATCACACAGAACTCCTTCTTTTCATGGACTGATTTCTCACCCCAACACACAGCCCATTCCAGTTATGCTTTAATCACTTTCTGCTGAAGAGTTTTATGTCCTTTGGTTAGTAGCAACAATTTCATAATTACTATTTTTTTAAAAAAGGGTATCAAGTCTTTGCTAAAGATGCATGTTTTGTATGAAACCTTCTGAAGACTTTTCAGAGAAACTGGTACTTTGAATTTGGCAGAATGCCATGACCAGGTCAGTAAGAACCGGCCATTTATACTGGGGAATGCTGAGACATGAGCTTGGGTAAGAAGAGTAGATTCGTACTCTGGAGAAACTAGAACCTGGGAATGTTCCAGAGACTGAGAAGCCCGGGAGGACTTGGGGGAACATGCTGTTTCAGGGGGGCTAACCTGGAGGCCATGAGCGGGCCGCATCTGCTTGGAACAGGGGCCTGGAGGCAGAGTTCTCGACTGGGGCCTTTTGCCAACATGCAGCTGTGCCATATGAGGGTTTTCCCCAGGCTGGCTGAAAGGAAAATGGGAAGAGAGATTAGGCAGATCCTAAAGACCAATCCTGTAGGAAGGGAGAGAGGAAGGGTTAGGTAGCCGTGGCCCTGAGGACACAGACCTGGATGACTGGAAACATGGTGAACCGTTACAATTCTGTTTCCATCTGCCGAGGTCAAGAAGAGTGTGTAGATAGGGAGGGCATCCAGGGCATAAGGGAAACAAGAGCCATAGGTCGGGCATGCTTGCATGTTCCCTTCATTTATTAAAAAATGACCCATTTGTTAACGCTAACTCTACCATACTGTACTGGTGCAAACAAAGAAAACATTAATCTGACCACATAGCCGGGTTAAGAGTGGAGTAGGATATTCACAGACGTCTGAAAAACAGGACAGTATATAACATAAATACCCCAATGCCAAGTGTCCATAAAGCTACAGTGAAGCAAATGGGCTCTCATCACCTCTGATGATGGAAACACAGTAGAGGAAACACAGTAGAACACAGTAGAAGAAACTTGAGAAAGGGGAGGAAACTGAGGGATGGGTCTTCAGGGCAAACTGAGACACAGCCTGTCCTCGTGGCTGTGTTCCCTGAACGAGGTAAAAAAGGCAGGCAGGATGGTTACCAGCGGCAGGCCTGCCCAGCAAGCCCTTCCATCTTTGTCTTAAGGAAAACACAGCTGCATGCGAGTCTGTGCCTTTTAACTCAGGGGCCCTGCTCACAGGTAGATGCAACCCAGTCATGGTGCCGGGCTCAGTTAATGAAAGTGAGCTATTCGTCTTCCTTGTTGGAGCTAAAGGGGAGCAAAGAAGAGACTGGCAGAAGCTGGCAGGCCTGGCGTGGGAGATGGGTAGAAGGATGAGGGGTTCTCTCCTTTATATTAAGTATTTTTCATGATCTGAGCAAATGTTACCTCTCTAAAGTCCTGAAAAGCCTCACTGTTTATCCTAAGCTAACAAAGAATTTCAGCTATATTCTTCATGTTGCTAATCACTTTAAAATAATTTGGAGCATATGTGTTATTTCCCCCACCTAAATCCCAAGCTTCTTGGAGGCAAAGTCTGGGTGCTATCTATCCACAAATTTCATGGCATCCGGTGTTAAGACACTCAGGAGAGAGTAGCTCACTATCTCGCTGGATTTCCATGAAATCTGGGAAGAATCCAAGGCCCAAAAAGGGGAAGAGAGTATATGAAAGGGGAAAGATACTCTAAACGGCTGTCTGTCAATTAAAATTTAAAGATTTTATTATTTTTTTTTTTTTACTTATTTGTCAGAGAGAGAGAGGGAGAGAGAGCGAGCACAGGCAGACAGAATGGCAGGCAGAGGCAGAGGGAGAAGCAGGCTCCCTGATGAGCAAGGCGCCCGATGTGGGACTCGATCCCAGGACGCTGGGATCATGACCTGAGCCAAAGGCAGCCGCTTAACCAACTGAGCCACCCAGGCGTCCCCAACTAAAATTTAAAGACAGAAAATGCTGCATCCTCAGTGAAGGGAGGGAAAGCTATCACCTGCTTCTCCGCTTAAAGGCAAATTCCACAGCCCTGAGCATGACCTAGGACTTCAGATAGGAATAAGGAAGTTATAATCCAGGGGAACTGGAGGAGCAGGAGGTTAGGACTGACTGGCAAGTCCCTTTGAGAAGCAGAGAGTAAGAGTTGATTAAAAGAAGAGAGGGGCGCCTGGGTGGCTCAGTGGGTTAAAGCCTCTGCCTTCGGCTTGGGTCATGATCCCAGGGTTCTGGGATCAAGCCCCACATTGGGCTCTCCGCTCGGCGGGCAGCCTGCTTCCCCCTCTCTCTGCCTACTTGTGATCTCTGTCTGTCAAATAAATAAATAAGATCTTTAAAAAAAAAAAAAAAAGAAGAGAAATTCATGGATTTGTCCTAATTCCACGAAGGAAAACTTTTCTCATTCATCATTATCCCTCTAGCACTTAGCAGGGCTGCCGATAATAAAAGTGAGCTGATATCCATGAAGCCATGGATAATCCTTAATGGATACTGGAGGTGGATGGATGAATGCTGGACCAGGTCGGGGTGCAGGCTTAAAGGAGAAAGGTCAGGAGAAAGGGAACCAGATCCCCTGTGTTTGCTCGGCCACTTCTCCAGCTTAGGAGGAAAGGAAGGAACCCAGGATTCACACTCGGACCAGGATAAAAGGGAAGAAGCAGACTCATTTATGCCATACTTCTTGGGACACGGAACTTGTGTGTGTGAAAAATATCTGAAATATTCCTTTTTTAAAAAAGATTTTATTTATTTATTTGACAGAGAGAGAGATCACAAGTAGGCAGAGAGAGAGGGGGAAGCAGACTCCCTGCTGAGCAGAGAGCCCGATGCAGGGCTTGATCCCAGGACCCTGAAACCATGACCTGAGCCGAGGGCAGAGGTTTTACCCACTGAGCCACCCAGGCACCCTAAAATGTGAAATATTTCTTAACAAATTTTTTAATTTGATTATAGTTGATGCAAAATAGCTTCAGGTGTACAACGCAATGATTCAACTTCCCTACATTATGCTATGGTCACAAGTGTAGCTGCCATCTGTCACCATATGATGCGATTACATATCATTAACTATATTCTTTATGCTGTACCTTTTAATCCCATGATATATTCATTCCATAACTGGAGGCCTGGATCTCCCACTCCCCTTTCCCGGTTCCATTTTGCCCTTCTCCCACCCCTCTTCCCTCTGGCAATCATCAGTTTGTTCTCTGAATTTGTAGGTCTGATTCTGCTTTTTGTTTGTTTGTTTATTCATTTGTTTTTTAGATTTCACATATGAGTAGAACATAGGCAGTCATTTCTTTGACATCAGCCATAGCAACATTTTTCTAGATACGTCTCCCAAGGCAAGGAAAAGCAAAAATCAACTATTGAGACTATCAAAATAAAAAGCTTCTGCACAGCAAAGAAAACCATTGACAAAACAAAAAGGCAACCTACTGAATGGGAGAAGACATTTGCAAATGATATATCCAATAAGGGGGTAATATCCAAAATATATAAAGAATTTATACAATTCAACACCACAAAAACAAAAAAAAATCTGATTAAAGCATGGGCAGAGGACCAGAACAGACACTTTTCTAAAGAAGATGGATACAGATGGCCAACAGACACTTGAAAAAGATACTCAACATCACTCATCATCAGGGCAATGCAAACCAAAACCACAAGGAAGTATCACTTCCTTACAACGCGAAATATTCCTTTTTTGAAGATTTATTTATTTATTTTAAAGAGAGCGAGAGAGCACACATGGGGGAGTGGGGCGTTGTAGAGGCAGAGGGAGAGGGGGAGAGAAAATCTCAAGCTGACTTCCTGCTGAGTGTGGAGCCTGACACGGGCCTCCAACTCAGGACCCTGAGATAAGGGCCTGAGGCAAAACCAAGACCCAGACCCTCCACTGACTAAATTCCCCAGGCACCCCACAACATGACATCTTCTTAAAGTTAGACCTCAGTATACATTTGGACTGAATGTGATCAAATGGAATGAACAGACTGAATTGTAAGATGGAGAAATGAACAGAAATGGACCAAATTCACCTAAAGAGATGGAAACTTTTCCACTCGGACTTTTAGACTGGCTTTGGCTCAGTTGGAGCTACAGAGTCACAAAGACACATTTGAGTCATCCAACAATTACTGTAATCGTGAAAAGCATGTGAAGGTGTGTGACCATCAGATAAACCATCTAGGGTTACAGGAGTTAGCTCCCCCCCACCTGTGCCGGCCTGCAGCTCCCTCTGGGCATGTCTTATCTTCCCGCACACATGCTGTTCTGGGTTTTATGTATGAACTTTAGGGGGAAAGGCATCCAACTGTGCAGAAGAAATGAAAGATTTTTCTCCTTTTTTTTTTTTTTAATGCTTCTTGAGGGGCCTAATGCATGGGAAGAGCTATCAAGAATTCACAAACGAAGGGACAGCAATAACACAGAGAGGACTTCCAGAGCAGCCCTAAAGTTCCTACCTTGCCCACAAGAGGGGCTAGGGTCTTCAGGTCCCAAGGACAAGCAGGAAGGGAGCAAGAACAAAACTCATAGAAGGGGAGGAGGGGCTTCAGGGCAAGGGCAGGAGTCCAGGGGCGGAGAGCACCGGTGATGAACGAGGAGTGCTGAGGAATCAGGTCCCAAGAACACGTTTGTCCTTCCCATCTGATGGGGCTGTAATTACAAAGGGATTGAGCTGATGAAGCACGGAGGACCTTTTCCGCTTACGTTCGCATCTTCCCTCCATAATCATCTTTGAGAAAAACGTTAACTTGGAGTGGGATAAATGGCTCAGAAACTTAGATCATCGACTCAGTGGGTGTGGAGTCCCTGCAGTTGGGCTGAGTTTATCCAGAACCATGAGTTTTGCTGTGAGAAGACCCGGCTTGCCTGTATGTGCACCTGTCCAGGTACTGGGGCAGATCGCTGAGACAAAAGATGGCAATCTGAAGTATCTGTCCCCCAGGTCCCATTTCAAAAGGGCTCTCTACTGGAATGCAGATGGGCAACATAGAATCTGCTTAGGAAAAAAGCATGGCGCCTGCTCATGGTGTGTTTGGGAAAAACAAATCTCACCCATGAAGAGGTCAAGATAGAAGACAGTGAGGCTCAGACTTTGGGGGTCACAAATCATGGAGATCACGGGGGCATGGAGCAATAGGGAAAAGTTTTCCGGAATAGGTTGGACATCATCCAGGCCCTGGAAACTAAAAAGAAGATATGGAGGGGGTACTTACAAGCTAGCATCATGAAAGACTAAACAGAGGCATAACAGGTTGGAGTGCAGCAAATGAAGGGAGGTGCTGAGCAAATTCTTTCAACAACCTCCCTTTTTGGGGACCCCCCAAGTGCCCCTTTGCCCACAGAGATTTTCTTATTACCCCAGTTAGTAGTGTCTTCTGTTTCCTCTGAACCCTGGTAACACGTTGCTTTCATGCCTTTCCAGGCACACATGATGTACTGCCTTATGCTAAGGTTATTTACTTACCTGACCTAAATTTCTTACTAGACTCTAAGCTACATTATGTCCCTAATATGCACCTTCCCGAGACCAGAAATTTAGTACAGGTTACTTGGATTCAGTAACTTATTAATGAATGATAGGGGGTACATTTGGCCAACCTGGTAGGGAGGGGGAGATCTGACTGCCCTTGGCAGATCTGATTTAAGTGCACTTAAATGCACTTGAACTTGGAAACCTAGAAACCTGAAGAGAGTCAAATGCTTATCACCACAGAGCCTTGCTGCTCAGCACCCTCTTCCATGTGGTCAGTTTCTCCCTTTTTTCGGTCTTTTGTAGTTTGGGGTCTGGGTTCACCGGAAATCTCTGTCCACCATCTCCTCCTCACTGTGCATCCCAAGCACACACAGATAGATAATTATTTGGAGAACAGTTGTGAAAACTGAAATTATGGTCTGACAGTAGCTTCAACATAAATATCTGTTTCGATACATGGAGAGCTTATATAACAGTATGGGACAGACACGTTATGATCCCAGTGTAGAAGGAAGCATCTAAATAAGATTCACGATATATTTTTTAACATATTTCCCTTTAACAGAAATTTTTCTTCCACTCATATCAGTTGGTCTGAGTTCTGCCGGCTATCCTCCTTGACACTGTTCGGTCCCGGGCTGACCTCCAGGGACTGAATCACCCAGGCTCCCTCGCACTCTGACTTCTGAGGCTCCAACAGGAGGTGAGGGGGAAGAGGAGAGGGCAGTCAAGGCATTACTCATTCAGCTCCCTCCTTGCAGGGCCGGGAGGGGCGGCCCAGTAGCTGTGTTAGGGACCAAAACTCTCCCTCAGCAACCAGAGCTCCCGGTCTCTCTGGATCCAGCAACTTCTTTGCTCCTTCAGGCCTCAAGAGGCTAATGCTGCTCATGCCCACTGCTCTCGCCAGCCCTGAGAACTTCAACACCTTTTGTTGATTCCCCTAACGCTGCCGAGACCCCCACCTTCTTTGGGTGCATCCCATCTCTGCTTCCTGCAAGGACCCTGACGGATATAGCCGTAATCCCATGGACCCAAGAAATGTTCAGTGAGGAAAAGGATGGTCACTCTTCTATTTCTACACTGATCCAGGATCAGCCTGGTCTTTGAAGGGGGCGCCAAACAGTGCTGGGATAGTTGGGCTCGCTGGAGACTAGCTTCTACAGATTTGCTCTGCGTCTGAAGCCTCCATCTTGACTAAAGTAAAATTGTGAAAAACCACATCAAGAGGTTTGTGACGAGCACAGAGGAAAATCTCAGAGGAAGCAAACTCTTAGGCTCTGCCCTCAGCACGTTGTGGAAGGAGGCCTCTCCTGCAGGTATGTTCTTACCTTGGAGCTAATAGGAATTTCAGAAAGGAAGATTTATGCTGAACCCTGAGAGATGTTTTACCTACTTCTTGCTAATTTTTTGAAATAGGGAAAGGGAGGACATGTGTAAAAAGTAAATCCAGGTCGGATATCAAGTCCCTTACTTTCATAGTGGTAAGTTTGGTCTATAGAGGTAACTTTCTGTTTGGTTGCTGCCGGTGAGGAACCTGGTTTCGCTGGAGGGTGCTCAGGCTGACCTTCTATGGCAGCATCAAGGTTAAGGAGGCTCCTTAAGGAAGAAGCAGACTATGGTGTATGCAACTCAGCAGATGGTTGAGGCCTCCTGTTCCCTGATTTGGGGGACAGTCTCTAGGGGGTCTTAGTACCTTCTTCATTCTGAGCACTCCTCCGCCGAAATAAGACTCCCACCCCAAGTGGCCCTCAGCTTTCATGCTCACTCTTCATTGATTAATTAAATGTGCACACCATTCAATGTTTGTGCAGTTGTCAAAATGGCTTTTAAGTTTGTTCCTGTCAGGGCTCGATGCCACGGCCTATAGGCTCCCCAGGGGCAGACAGCCTGCATTTTCTGTTACCTTATATCATACCCAAATACAGAGAGGTGGGGTTAAGAAATAGCGAGTTTTTTTAAGCACTATGCAAATTCAGATTATTAACACCATCATTATTAACAGATAATGATGATAGTAATGGCAATGATGGTGATTATAATAATCCCTCAGAAAACATTCTTCCTCTCCTCCCTTTAGGAAGTACAGGCTGGCCGGTTCACTGGTTGACTGCAAAACGTAGACTTAAGGAATCCTGGGTAAAAGCTTTCTTGATTTCCCTGAGCTTCTGGTAAAGTGCACAGGAGGCACATGTGTATGGGGGCAGGGGACACGCTCATGCGTGTGTGTACCTGCACGCATGCAGGCATGGAGACTGCCTTCTGTCTCCGACAGGAAATGACACCAAGGTAAAACAATGGGGAGTTCTGCCGGCTACAAGCCCCTGGGGTGTAGCCATAGCTGTAAGGGCTGAGCATTTGGGGGAAAACAGGCTGCAGAGTGGGGGGTGTTCCTGCATTGGAGGGGGAGCATTTCTTCAGGCCATTGTGGACCAATAAACAGTTCAATTTTTTCATTGTTCTAATTAATTTAATTAAGTTAACTTCCAAGGTGTGTTAAGAAGCAATGCCTTGGGTGATTAACTGTTCCCATATCAAGGTGTTTTCACAAACACATTTACCCTGATTAGTGTACACATTATTATGTAATTAAATACCTCACACAGAGGAATTTATTAGTGCCTCCTTGTCTCCTAACAAATAAAGCAGCCCTCAAAATCTCTTGGAAAAGATGATTCCAGTTGCTGGGAAAAAGGGACAGAGAGATGCGGCCATACACCAAGATCTAACCTGAGCGAAGGATCCCGGAGCCCTTCCCAGGGCAGTGCCACCTCCCAGAGGTTTGCAGCCTGACCGACCCCTGTGCCAACTGTCTTTCCTGTCCTCCCCACGTGGTCCCAGGAAGTCCACATCACCTGCCAGCAAGGCTCCTTCTTCCTCTTCTCCACTTACAAAGAGGGAGAGAAAGGCCTTTGCATGGAAGCAAGGAGGACTCTCCCCTTCATCTGTGCACACTCTTCTGAGCTGGCCTACAGAAAACTTGTGGCCTTCAGAGTTTCTGGATAAGTTCCTTCACCTCCCCCTAGTCCCCCTGCACCCTGCTAAACCAGTTTCTGTGTGACCCACTCCCAACTGCTTAGAAGAAGAGGGCTCTGTCTCAGTCATTCAGTCTGCTCTATAAAGTATCACTGTCTGGGTGCCTTATAAACAACAGTTTATTTCTTAGAATCCTGGAGCCTGGGAAATCCAGGACCAAGTTTCTGGCAGATTTAGTGTCTGCTGAGGGCCTGCTTCCATGCCGTCATATGGTGGAAGGGACTAGGAAGCTCTCTGCCGTCTTTTAAAAGGGCACTAATCCCACTCATGTGGGCTCCACCCTCGTGATGTAATTAACTTCCACAGACCCCACATCCTAATACCATCCCACTGGGGATTGGGTTTTAACATATGAATTCTACAGGGACGCAAACCTTCAGTCTAGGCAGGCTCATAGTGCAAGATATTAAAGAAAGTGAGTGCCAGTCAGATATCAGCTTCTGGGACAAGTTAGAAAAGTAGTTCTTTCTGGACAGGCCACTTTCTCAAGGCCTTCCCCTCATGGCCACCATCCTTATTATTTTTATGGTCAACCAGACAAACCCAAACCATGCCCTAATAACTGATCACCTCAATATTAATCACCTACCCTTACCGATCGCACCTGCCCCGCATTGCACTAAGCACGTACGCTCCTGCTCTCATCCTGTCCTATAACTCCGTGTGGTAGGTACTATCGTCAGTATCATTTACCAAATGAGGATGCTGAAGCATGAGGTGATTAGTGATGTGTCTAAGATCATAAAGCTTAGAAGTGACAGAGTCATGGAAACAAGGGCCCTTGGACATGAAAGCCCCAGGTCCTGGCCTCTGTGCTTGACCCTTCCACTCCATGCTCAGGGGAGAAGATAGGAACATGAGATATTCAGGTCCAGGGCCCCGAGGCCCATGCCTCTGATGCAAAAAGCCCGACATGTTTCTTTGCTCCCCTGCCCCATTTGATGTTAGGAGGCCCAGGCAACTTAGCCATCTTGGAGAGGATAAATAAGTGACATTCCTGGGGAATGTAGAAAATACTACTGAAGGCCAAGTGAATCAATGCTGAACGCAGAACAAAACAGTTCCCACCACTGGGATCAGACTGTTCAGGTTGGTGGCAGGGAGAGAGAATTATGTGAGCCGGGGGCCAGCTCCTGAGGGAGCAGAGATTGATTCTGTATGATTGATGACTCGGGGACAGAATGCCAAGTCATCAATTGCCTCGGCTCATGCCACGGACGGCATCAAGATCACTTTTCCCTGGTGCCCAGCCTGAAAGATTTCTCTTCTGTTTGTTTGTTTGGCTTGGGGCAGCCGCCTGCCGGGCTCAGCTGTGTAACTTTACCAAGGCCTTCTGAGAAAAGACAGGTGACGACATCTGGCAGGAGGGCACAGGACTTGAAGGAGAGGCAGGAGAATTGGAAGTGAAGGTACAGGCTGTGTGTGTGTGTGTGTGTGTGTGAGAGAGAGAGACAGAGAGACAGAGAGACAGAGAAAGAGAGAGACAGGTGGCAATAGTCCTACCCTAGGAATCGTGAATTCTAGTTCCACACATGACAATGTGTAATATTTGACAAACTAGTGTTTTTACTCTGTGATTCAGTTTCTTCATATAATGAATCAGAATAATTAAGCTATTTCTTGTGTCTCATCAGGATATCAGAAAAAGATTTTCACTCATCTCCAAACTTTGCTCATGATGGCCATAGGGTTTAATTTTTTTTTCCATTGACCTTTATCATGCTTTCTCAGGAAAATTCGTAGTGTGCATTACAAAGCCTCACACCTGGTTATTCCTCCTAGATGACCTACTGTGTGTCCCTCTATGAAAGTCAACCCCCCAATCAGCCTGGATGGTTCCTGAGGTTAGAGACCACAGATTTCCTAGATCTTCTGTGAGCCTGGAGCCAAGCAGACCACACACTCCATAACGATTTCCCCTGACCAGTTTCCTATACATAGAAATAAATAAATCCCATGTAATATATGGGTCATATGAATCTATCTAAACGGTATTGGGAAAGTTATAGCTTGAACGAGACTGAAAATATTAAAATTTCCACAAAAACAGCAAGTGTGATTTTAAAGACGGTAAGGGGGAGATAACTCTATTGCTTCGAGAAGATAATATCATGTTAAGAGATAGTAGTGAGAAATTTCACTCCCTAACTTTCTATTTTGCTCTGTTTCCTCTGACAATGTTAATAAACTTTAACTTGAAAGGTGGAATAAGGTAGCTCAGAAGGAATTAAATCCCAGCATAAGTAAAAGGATGGTGGTAACACACATATCAACCTCTTAAAAATCCTTCTGTCTGATTAGAAGATGGGTCGTTCATACATAGAATAGAATAACTGGAAATAAGGAGAAAGGTAGAGGGGAGTAAATGATAATCATCCACAAACCACCATTCAGTGCAGAACATTATTAAATGCCAGTCATATTTCCCTAACATTCCACATTCTCTGTGCGTCTGTGTGCCTATGTGTGTGCATTTAATTAGAATTTTAATACGTAGCCTTCTTAAATTAGTTCAAATCCTTGGGCTCAGAAACTCTACCCTAGAGTAGAGAAAGCAACTGGAATGTCTTATATAAGAAAGTGATCACAGAGATCCTATAGGCGTTAACTAAAAGCAATGCAAAAACAGCCTCCTTTTCTTCTTAGATAAAACATAGCTTGATTTTTGTAAGTGATTTCACAAAAGAGCTCAAGATGTTCTTGAAGGTAAGACAGAGAAATACAGGTTGCCCTATTATGCAGGGACCCATGGACGTGGATTCACGGTTGCAGGCACTGACTGTACCCAAGGCTGTTGGAGGTGGGCCAAAAAGGCTCTTCCTGGCCTGATCATTCAATCACTCATCTCCCCATGACTCCAACAATTGCTTACAGAGGGCCTGCCCCACACCAAACACTGCTCTAAAGGTCCAGGGGTGGCAACCACAGTAAAATCCCAGAAGGTGAGCTCTTCAGGCATCTGCCTGCCATGAGCCCACAGAGGTGGTAAACAGGTTGACCGACAAAACCCTAGACTGAAGACACTGACTGACAATTAACAATGCTAAGATCAGCAGGGGGAAACATAAAGAAATGTGTATTATGTTAGGGTTCTCCAGAGAAAAAGAAATCGCAGGAGAGAGATGATTTATCAGAAGATATTGGCTCATGCCCCACAAGCAGCTGACTAGAAGCTGGAGACCCAGGGAAACCAGTGGTGTCTTTTGAAGGCCTGAGAGCCAATGGTTTAGATTCTAGTCTGCACCTGAAGACCAGAGAACCGGGAATGCCAAAGACAGAAGAAGATGAATGCCCCAGCTCAAGCAACCAAGCAGAGTTAAGTCAACCTTCCTCTGACTTCTGGTTCTATTCAGGCCTTCAATGGATTGGATGACACCTCTCCACACGGAAGAGGGCAATCTGCTTTACCCACGACACCAACTCAAATGCTCATCTCTGTCAAAGGCTGTCACAGACACACCCAGAAACCATGTTTAACCAAATATTTGGGCACTTTGTGGCCCAGTCAAGATGACACATAAAATTAACCGTCACGGCTTCCATCTAAGTTTTAAAAATCACTGCCTTGGGGACAGAATTAGAGAAAACAGATTAAAAAACCCATTTACATAAAGAAAAGCTTGGGAACTTTTGATGAAGGACAAGCCTATCAACAGTTAAATGTAGATGCTAGAGAAGCAAATGTGGCCCCAGGCTAGCAAAGCATAACTAGTGTGTCTGCCCCGGCCAGAAGCACACTCCTGCATTCCTTGCACTCAGCAATGTTGCTCTTGGTTCTGGGCTTAGGACTGAAGCAGGGATCCTGACAGCCCAGGATAAGTTCATTCGGATGTGAGGTCAAGGAAGTGAGAGACTTTGAAGCCTGGTCATAAGAGAAAATAGAAGAAATATTTAACTGGAATGTTTAACTAGATGTTTAACTAGAATAGAAAAGCCACATGTGATGGAGTAGTATAGCAGAGGGGGACGTGATAGATATTTCTCTTTAAACCCCTTGGTAGACTGTTTGGGGAGGAGTGCTAGATCATTCCTGCATAGCTGCCAGGATAAAGGATGAAAATTACTGGAGTGCTGAAAGTTTTAAGTCATTGTAAGGAAGAACTTTCCTCTTAGCTAGAATGCTCCCTAAGTGGATGAGTATTATGGGCTGATAAGTTCCATTCCACCAAGAGTGCGTGCAGAATACAGGTCACCGCGTGTTAAGACAGTCCTTGGTGCTGGTTAGGGTTTGGAGCACATGCTCCAAGGGAAGGAGCCTTTCTGTTAAGAGATTCCATGATTCTCTGCAGAAATGTGGCTGCAGAGAAAGGACCGGCAACCTGCAGAAATGTCCATTTTTTCACCTTTCTTTCCAAACCCCATAATATCCTACTGGCTCAAGTATGCCTGAAAAACCCTGTTCTCAGTTATCCAATAACTACAAAAGAGCACATGTGTGCTTCAGTCTCTAGGGAATCCCCACAGGGCTATTAACACATTCGACGGGATTAAAACCTAAATGTATAAGCCCAACTCTCACCAGTGGCATGTCAATCATTAGACACAGGCTGGCAGGGAAATACGTTCCCGGGGGGGCCGTGTGGATGGCCCGAGATCCCTCCCTGGGTGCTGCTGCCCGGGGCAGGCTTATGATGAAGTGGGCCACGGCAGGAATGCAATGTGGGTTATCAAATCACTTCCTGCAGCCACATTCCACCTCTTCCACCAGGCTTTCCAGGACTGCTCTGAACACCGAGGCTCCCTCCCTCTTCTGAAGCCCAGTCCTGGAGCCCCCATCTAGAACTTTGGTGATGAATTCAGTTGAGGAAGGAACAGCATCTGTTTCAGAGCCGCCACAGATCCAAATGTGTTAGGGACACTCCGTTTGAAGACCTGAAGCCATGGGGTGTTACAATGGAAGGGACAGATGGGCAAAACCATTTCTTCAAATGAAATTTTACCAGGAAGCATAAATTTATCGAACAGATAAAAGCACATCTGCTGTGCCTCGAGCTGGGATTAGGGGTGAAGGAGGCTGAAGCTCCCTGCACTTAGCCCTCTGCATCTTGTCCTTGTCCATCAGGGGGCTCCGGAGAAGGCTCTGCAGAGCCTAGTTTGAAAATCACTGAGAGTCGTGTTACATATGGAGAAACTGAGGCAAAGGGCCTGGGGAAAGAAAAGGGCTTGCTCGCTGTTAATGGCTTGTTAGTAGTATACAGAGTGTGTTCTCCTGGCTACCACCATGGTCATGCATGATTACATAGCTAAATTAAGAAGACAGGAAAGACATATCCCCCAACAAATCACTTCCTCTTTTTTATTAGTTGAATCTGGGATTAGTTACGTATCTTTCCTGAAAAGAACGTGGTGGTGAAAATGGGCGGGGGGGATGAGTGAGGAAAGAGATGAGAGAAAATTCTGCCTTGGCAACACAAAAGCATATTTTTTGCAAATTTGCTTCTGGGCATGAATTTGGCTTTTTTTCCCATGGAATGTCAGCATTTTTAGTCTCAAGAACAGCTTTCTCAGCAAAATAATAGTTCTTGGTCCATGGAAGTTGACCTCTGTTTTTGCAAAGCAGAAGTTTGAATCTCAATGAAAAATGGAATGTCTACCCCTTCTCCTCCCTCTTTTCTGGAATTCATGAGCCTAGATGGGCTTAGCTTTGTAAGACAGGGGTCTGCATCCAGAGACACAATTTAAGGGAAGCACGGGAGGGGGGTTCCTTCACAAAGCCAAACTGTTCAATACAGAGAATGTCCACTTGTATGTTTTGGGTGACCTACACAAACCAGTCACCAGATGGAATCCCTGGGGGCAGAAGGGCTAATCTCTCCCCTTTGGACTTTACCTCACGGCTGCCCAGCCCATGAGACCTCTGTCAGACCTCCTCAGGTCCTGCCCATGGCAGGCACTCTTTTATCTGTTACTTTGAAACCCATCTCATCTCTTTTTATTTTATGAACTATCTTCGCAGTAGACTCTCAGTTCCCCGAAGAAGGAAAACCTTCATCTATTTCATGTGATCGGGCACAGAGCTGAGCATGTAGCTAGCGTTCAGTGAACCTTGCATAAATAATTGAAAATTAACTGAAGTCAAAGACACCGCCATACTTCCTAGTTCTCAACCTTGTCTTCCTCTCCTCTCTGTCCTCCAAAAAGTGTGTGACCTTGAGCAAATTACTTACCTTCTACGACCTTTAATTTCTCCACAAGCAAATGGGAATACACATACTTTCATCACGGACCCTTCACAAATAATGTGATATGGAAATGCAGTCTATTTCTTCTTTTCCTTCTTCCTGCCTCCGCTATCCTCCTGTATCTTTTTATAGTCCTCTTCAGCACACATACACAGGAATGCAGTCCTTGTGTGGTTGAGTGAGGGAATACTTATCTATCCAGAGTTACTTGCCCAAAGTGATGTTCTCCTGCCCCTTGCTTTATCTTCCCAGAGGTGTACTGTTCACAGAGCATTCAACTGCCAAGCCTTAGAAGCTGGTGCTAAGGGTTAGGAGAGGATAATTAATGACCAAAGATGCCTTAATAATTGAGGGATCCAGGGACCATCTGAAGCCATCTCTTTTCCCCCTTCCCCTCACCCCTGGCCCAAGGGAGTAAGCAGGGAGCTAGAACCCACCAAGCTATGCATTCAAATCAAAAGAGTTTAGGATAATGATAAATCAGGCCCCCTGCTGGCCTGCCGAAACCCAGGATAGACAACAGCTATCAGAGGAAAGAGAACCAAGGGAGCATGCAGAGCGGAGGAGGGGGGACGTCCTGAGTGAGCACCTATGGCCATCCTTTGTCTCTGTTCAGCACCCTTCAGGCTGCATCCTGAAGACAAGGTGGGTCATCTCTAAGCAGGCTCAGCTAATCACAGCCCTTCACCAGCCTAATCATATCTAATCATATCTAATCATATCTAACAACAAGTCTAAGGCTTGTTGTTGTTATCTTTAAAACATCTTTAATGCTGAGCCTAGTGCAGTGTTAAATGCTCTATGTGGATCATCCCAATAACCTTATGAGGGATAGTCTATTATTATCTCCCCATTATTATTCCCTTAAAAAGGAAATTAAAGCAAAGAGAAATTGGGTAAACCAATTCATGGTTTTACAGCTAGTGTGTCCCATGTACCCTAAGCCAGGCTGATCAGAGTTCTTTCCTATTTTTCTAGGCTTGGTCAGGAAAGGAAAGATGCACGGGCTGCACTGCCTGCCCCAGGGAACCCTTTGAGTTTGTCCATATCCTTCTTTTCCTTTCCAGTAGTGAGGCTGGCAGGATATGAGTTGGGATCTGCCTGCAGTCATAATTCTAGCCTTAGGAGAAGGCTGGTTTGGCTATCACCCAAACAGCAGAAAGGAGATAGAGAGCCCTGATGGAGTCTGACCCTGAGTCCAGCCATCCCCAAGACTGGCTTTATTCCAGACCTGCTTTCCTTGTGGTTTGGTGATGGGAGACAAAAGAGGCAGAACCCCCATACATACATATTATTTTTGACTTAAGCTAGTTTGAGGTGGTTTTCTGTCATTTGCAACCAAGTCCTGAATTGAGTTCAGCAACTCAGCTGTCTTTAACCCCCTCACCTGGTGGCATGCAGTCCTGATAGAGGAAAAACCTGAAGGTCTACACAACCTAGTGCCTGACTATAGCAGACTTGGGGTAGAGTGCGAAATCTGGGTCAGCAAAAGACACTGGGGAGGGAATCGCAGAGGGCCGAGGCTCTGCGATCAGGAAGGAAGCAGAGGACCAGGGAGAGCCTCTTCTTCTGGATGGCCCCATTCATTCTGACAGACCCCTCTACACCCCCACACACGGCAGTCCACACCAGCTGCTGCCCTCCCAGCACCCTGTAGAATCCTGCCCACTGCCACGACCACCTGCATACCTGAAGTGCCCAAAGAAATTTTTGGACCAAAGACCTAATATCACTTGAAATGTGTAAGGAAACTTCCAGGTCATGTACAACAAGCTCACTCAAAGCAAGAATTCCTCCAGTAGCTTCTGTGAGAAAGGGTCATTTAGAAGCTGCCTGGCAACCCACAGGGACAGCAAGCTCATTCATTTGTGGAAAAGTACCAACAAGCACTGGGTTGTCTGCTTATTTAAATTCCCCTTCACTGTTTTTTCTTTTTAAAAGCTCCGTAACTTATCCACTTGCCACATCTTTATCTAAATTGTCATATATTTTTGAGAAAAATTTTATTTGTATTCTCACCATACAGATTTAATAGATATTAATATTTTGACATACTTGCCCCCAGTGGTTCTTTTCCTGAAGAGAAGGCCATTGCAGAGCAGGTTAAAGTTCTCTTTATACCTCCCTCTGACCTCATTCACCTGAATGTATACCCAGATGCCCACATGACTCTTTCCCTACGACTTTGCTTTTACTACATGTGCATAGCTGTAAAAGCACATATGTTATCTGTAAACTTTTCATCTGCAGGTACTGTATTCTTTACACGACAGTGAAGTTTCAGATCATCTAGGGATGCACGCCACCCAGTCCAGTCATTGTAATACATGTGTATCAGGTGAATATACAATTTGTAACACAATTTATCTACTCTCTTGTTGATGGACATATAGATTGTTTCCCATTTTTTGCTACCCCAAATTATGCTGGAAAAGACACCTTAGAGACAACCCCCTCTACATCTGGGTCTGAGTTTTTCTAGAGTATACACCAAGGAGAACTGTGAGGTCATTAGCACTTTCATCTTTATTGCTAAATTGGTCTTTGAAATTTTTGTTACCTATTTATTTCCTATTAACAAGGTATAAAAATCCATGTCCTCCAGATCTTTGCCAAGACTTGGAATTATTAAAACTTTTAACTGACATGTGTGATGAGAATTTGTTTTAAGATACTTGTCATTAATCACTGACACATCTGAGCTCCTGTTCGAATGTGAATTTCTTTTGTGTAAATTGATAGATCATTTCCTTAGCTTTTTTCTTGTTAAACTGTTTAGTTTTTCTTACTGATTTGTAGAACTTGTTTATATATTCTGGTTGCCATTCCTTTGTTGATTAAAACTGTTGTATACATCTTCCCATGTGTGGCTTGTCTTTGAACTTTGTATATGCTATCCTCAGTCATACAAAAGATTTAATATTGAATGTGAGAAAAAAATAAGATCTATTGCTTTATGATGTCTCTTTTATCTGTCTCATTTAAGAAATTATTACCTACCCCTATATCATAATGATACACTTTTATATTCTCTTCTACAAGTGCTAAAGTTTGCTTCCCACATTATGTCTATGATCCATATGACTTTTTTTCTTTCTTCTTGGCATGAAATAATTTGGGATCCAATTTATTTTCCACATAGGAAACCAACTGCAGCCATACAATTTGGTATAAAAATACCAATGCCTCTTGAAAAGTTTCCAACCTTAACTTCTCTCTCCAAATTATTGAACACACACCAACCAAGATTTTATTCACCCTATTCCTGCAAAAATGCCCTCGACAACGCTACTGGTGGCTTCCACTTCACCGACTACAATGAATACAACAGTTAATTTTTTTTTTTAATTTCTTTTCAGAGTAACAGTATTCATTGGTTTTGCACAACAGTTAATTCTTGGTCCTCATCCTGCCTGACCCTTCAGCAGCACAGAACTCAGCTGACCACTCCCTCCTCCCTGAATCACTGTCTTTCAACTGTTTGTTTATGGGTTTCCTCCCACCTCACTTACTGATTTTTTTACTGTCTTTTTTCCTGGTTTCTCCTAAATTCTCATACGCCCCAGGGTTCAGTTGTTCGGCTGCTTTCTTTATCCACTTCCTACCATTCCGTTAGTGACTTTCTCTAGTCTCACAGCCTAATGGTGTCTGAATGCGGGTGCTTTTCTATTTCTATGCCTACTTCAAACTTCTTGACCAAATTCCAACTCTATAGATCCAACTATCTACCTGACATCTTCACTTTGATACTTAAAAGGCATTTCAAAGTTAATGTGATAAACCTGAAATCCTAAAATTTCCCCAATCCCACAGAATGTGCTTCTCCCACAATTTCCCCCCAACTCAGTAAACGGCAACACCAACCTTTTTATTGTTCAAGCCAGAAATCTTGGGATCATCTTTATTATCTTTAACTCACTTCTGCATAATTAGAGAATCTGGTTGATTTTACCTTCAAAGTATATCAACACAATTGACCCTTCAACAACATAGTTCGAACAGCACGGGTCCACTTACACATGGATTTTTTTTTTTTAATAAATACAGTACAGTACTGTAAATGTATTTTCTCTTCCTTAAAATTTTCTTAATAAAACTTTATTTTCTCTAGCTTACCTTACTGCAAGAATAGAGTATTTAAAATAAGTAACATATAAAATATGTGTTAATAGACTGTTTATGTTATTGGTAAGCCTTCTGGTCAATAGTAGACTACTGACAGTTAAGTTTTTGGAGTTAAAAGTTATACATGGATTTTCAACTATGTAGGGGGTTAGTGCCCCTAACCTTCCTGTTGTTCAAGGGTCAACTGTACTTCCTATCATCTCCATTGCTGCAACCCTGGTGAGAATTACCATCATTTCTCATCTCAGTTACTATCTCTAAACCCATTCACCTGATTCTATCCTTTTCATCCTCTAATCTAGTCTTAATCCAGAAGTTCAAGTGGTCCTGTTAAATTGGAAGTCAGGTTATGTGACTTATCTGCTCAAAACTCAGTGTCCCCCATCTTCCTCAGATAAAGGTCAAGGTCCTTATAATGAACTAAGCAGCTTGTGTTACTCTGTGATCCTCTCTCCTGTTACCCTTGCCCTTGATGAGGGAACAGAAGGCAAGCTGAGGTCAAAGCGGAAGCTGACACCCCACAACCACCCGCCCAAAGGGATATATGTGACATTCCTCAGGCACTCCTGGCTGCCCTAGAGCTAAGGAAAGGAAAAACAAATAGTTAACTTATAGAGATCATAATCCTACAAGACCTGAGTTTCCCTCAGTTACAAAAGCCTTAGCAATTTACGGGAACAAAGCATTTCTATCAATGGTCTAGCTTGCAGAAGGGAAGGTAAATACAATTAAATGTCCTTATAACCTGCAGCCCAGGGTTGTGGGGGGTGGCTGATTATATACTATGGGGTTGGGGGCGGTAAGGAAAAAGGGAGGTTTCTTTCGGTATTCTGGTTGCCATTCCTTTGTTGATTAAAGCTGTTGTGCACATTTTCCCATGTGCAGCTTGTCTTTGAACTTTGTATATCCTGTCTTCAGTCACAGCCCTGGAGCAGCAGCTCTTTCTGCCTGTGGGTCCTGTCCCTGTGCTTTAATAAACCACCATTTTGCACCAAGGACATCTCAAGAATTCTTTCTTGGTCGTCGGCTCCGGACTCTACCCCACCGAACCTCACCTATCTTCCAAAACCCCATCACCCTCACTCACTTCCTTTGTATTAGTGTCTTCTTTCCTCAATATTCCAGGCGTGTTCCTATCTCTGGGTCTTTATACTTTCTATTCCAACAGAAATGCTCTTTTCCTAGATATTCTCATGGCTCAGTCCTTTGTTTCCTTCAGGTATTCATTTGAAAGTCCCTTTATCAGTGATGTCTTCCCAGGAACCCTATCTAAAATTATAACATTACTCCCACACATTCTCAACACTCCCTATCCTTTTCTTCGTGTGATGAAGTTTTGGAGTTGGGGGAGGCAAGGAAAAAGAGAGGTGTTTTGTTTTAAGATTTTTTCTTTATTTATTTGACAGAAAGAGAGAGAGCACGCAAGAGTGTGCATAAGCAAGGGAACAGCTGGCAGAGGGAGAGGGAGAAGCAGGTTCCCCAAGGAGCAAGGAGCCCGACGCAGGGCACGATCCTAGGACCCTGCGATCATGATCTAAGCCGAAGGCGGTTGCTTAACCAACTGAGCCACGCAGGCACCCCAAAAGGAAGGTTTCTGAAAGAACTTTCATGTATTAAAGAAGACTCACAGGATACTGGAGGCCTTGCTGTTGACAAGTTAAGTTGTTTTTCCCTCTAGTAAGTCATTAACAGTAACATAGTTGGGAGCTTCCTGAAGAAATGTTACATTCCTCCTATCACACGTCCTTATCAGTGGGCTGAAGGTTTAAAAAAAAAATTCAATTTTATTTACATTTCCCTCTGCCTCAGCCTCCCTCAATTTTATGGAGGGGAGGGTGATGTTAGGGCTTCAAGAAACTGAGTTACGGGTGTCTGGAAGTTAGGCTGTTGATAAGAAAGCCTCTTCCTTGTAAATCACTAGGACATTTGTAAACTGAGGGAGACTTGCAGGATTGTGATCTCTAAAGGTTAACTATTTGTTTTCCCTCTAGGGCAGCCAGGAGTGCCTGAGGAATGTCACACATATCCCATGGGGGGATGGGGTTTCAGGGTGTCGGCCTCTGTTTTGTCTTCAGCTTGCCTTCTGTTCCTCATCACACATAATCGTCTTGTGTTACCATCTCTCTCCCCCAGGATGTCGGTGTCATGAGAGTGGGATTTTTATCTGGGTGGTTCATGGCTATGTCCCCAGGGCCTGGAGCTCACCTGGTACACGGTGGACATTAGCACTGTCTAGTACCTTTGTGCACTTCACCTTGTCAGTCTGGCTTCAGGTTAAATGTTTAAATATGTACATCCTCTCTCCGAGTAGCTTCATACCCCATGACCTCTACATAATTGTCACTCCAGGGGGGGAAAAAGGTGTGTTTATCAAAAAATATTCATCGAGTATCTACTACATGTCAGACATTGTGTTACAAACTTAAATCACAACAGCTGGCAAGTTACACGTGCCCCCTATCCTCATGGGCATACAGATTTTGTCCACCTGCTACCCCCCAACAAAACTGAACAAGGAAATAGGTAGTTCAGCAATAAATTGCTATTTAATGGATAAGAAAATAAAATACTTTTTTAAAAAAAATTACATAATGGATCATATTTTATGAGGTGATTAAAATGAATCCTAAGGCTAATCAACAAATTCAAATATATGTAATAAATGACTGATATATATGAAGGACACACTCCTAAATGCTTCAAAATTTTAAGGCACCTGGTATTTCCTAAATGGTCTTGTGACCAGCTACACAGCACCAAACCACATGCCTTATCAAATGACGAATCAGCGAGCATGACACTGGTATCTTTTCTATGTGTACTGGGCACGTACTTTGGGATTGGGGGGTGGGGGGAACGAGTAACTTTCAACCTATTATACATTGATTCATTGAACTCTCTCACCTGTGATATAAGATGAAGGTATTCCTAGCCCCATTTCACAGTGAGGAAACCAACTATCAGAAAACAGTGCCTCTGATTTTAATTATCAGGTAAAGACTCATATACATGATGGTCAGAGTCCAAGCCCCATGCTTTCTTCTAGGCTCCCAAATCACCCCGGCATCAGATTCTCCAGCCCCTACATGTCCTTTCTCTTCAGAGCTAGTCCGTCATGTGATCTCAGGATGGTCTCTGGGCACAAGACTGAAGCTGCAATCTGTCTCTGCTCCCCTCCTTTTGCCCACCTCCACCCAATCTCCCAACCATCTTAATTCTCCTAGCCTATGAATCAATTGCTATTTCCTAAGGTCCTTCATTTCCTCTGTAGTCCAAGGGCTTGATAACAGCTGGAAAATCCAAAGCCTCCTATGAGGAGATGCATTTGGCATCCTTCAGAACCTTAAGCTAGAGCCAAACCTTTTTTTTTTTTTAAGATTTTATTTATTTATTTGTCAGAGAGAGAGAGGGAGAGAGAGCAAGCACAGGCAGACAGAATGGCAGGCAGAGGCAGAGGAAGAAGCAGGCTCCCTGATGAGCAAGGAGCCCGATGTGGGACTCAATCCCAGGACGCTGGGATCATGACCTGAGCCGAAGGCAGCTGCTTAACCAACTGAGCCACCCAGGCATCCCTAGAGCCAAACCTTTTAATGGTGGACTTCCACTTGTTTTTCTCCAGCTGTATGAGAAATGTTGGTGCATTTGGGCTCTCTCCATGCTTCCTTAAATGCCACCTTGGTGAATCCGACATTGGGACAGACTCCAGAGAAATTCAGAGAGGGCTATCTGGTAGCAGCTCTGAGGGGAGGGTACCGGTCAGAGCAGAGTGCCAGGCTCTTCTCTCTGAGCCTCTCCAGCACAGTTGCTGCCAGTGACAAAAGGTGCAAGTGTTACTGGCCCTCTGGCCAAGTGTACTCTAACACACATTCTCCATGTCCAAGGCCCCTCTGAATCTTGCGGAGACTTGGAGACAGTGTCTATAAAGTACTGGCACATAGTAGGCACTCAATAAATGGGGCCAGTGGTTCATGGCTTTCTCTACCTCTCCTAACCAAGGGTTTGGGGTCCACCAGTTCTTCCTCAAAAGTGCTTTAATAAAGTTGAGAAACTCTTTGAATAAAAATGGTGATGGAGTATATTGCCTAATTAACTGCGTTGGTAATTAAATTGCAACAGAAACGGCCTGTATGCACACTTAACTAGGCATTTGTTATAGCTAAATAAGGTAATGATTGTATGATAAATACACACCGCTTGATTAAAGACTCTCTGAGCATAAACAAACGCCGGTTATAAGCTAAAAATATTACAAAGTTTATAGAATTCCTCTTTTACTCTCACATATTTCTTCACTTTCTTCATCTCAAAAATACTCAGCTGATGAGACAAATACGAAGAAATAATCCAGTCGGTCTCTTTTGCTACCGTTCCTCTCTGCTGCCAGCTTTGTGATTACATATGGTGGAATCAGATGCCAGGTGGAGGGGCCGCTAAGAGCTGGCAGAGCCCTTGGAGGTCAGCTGGCTCACGCCCTCATGAGAAACCCGGGGACCAAAGCAGAAGCCTGCCTTGGCCTAGGTCACACGGGCAAAAGACTCGGGACAAGGACTTGGCTTTCATGGCCTTTTCGACGTATTCTTTTCTCCTCCCAACATGGATATGGGCTTCTGGAAGGCTGTCTTCTCATTTTCCTTAGAATAGCTTCTCCACTGCTCATTGACAGGGAAAAACCTCTTCTCTTCCAGCAGAGAAAGGCACATTCTCTAAAACAGGGAACTAAGGGGCACTAAGATGTAAAAGACTGATGTATAATCCTGTTGGGACAGTGAGTTTTGACACAGATGGCAGGAGAGACTACCAGCATTAGGGCTCGTGGTATGAGGTAGCCCCCACTACAGCATCAGATTCAAGAGCCAAACATGCCCCACAGTGAAGTCAGGAGCTTGAAACCAGCCCTGGTACAAGGCAACAAGGCATATTACACAATGGGAAGAGCAAATGGTATAAATTAGGACGGGATTTTTTTTTTTTTTTTTTTTTTGAAGCTAGATTAACAGCAAAGCACTAATTAGGGCTCTATGGGTCTGAAGTAAGTGGGAAACAAGGAATGAGGGAGAACACGGAGATTGACTTTGGTTGAGTTTGATGGAGGCCAGCACGGCCCGTTTCCCAGTTTTGCCAAGAGTTGTCCCTGGGCACAGCTTCTATCCTCAGAATCTTTCTGATCCAAATCCATGTGCACAGACACTTTTTAATTAAAAAGGAACTGAACACAGAAAGGAGACAAATAAGGCTACAGAAAAAGATAGTTCAGAACACACTTCTGCTTAATTAATGCTGATTAGCTGTCCAAAAGATATATATTTGAAAGAGACCCTCCATTGGTTAGGTATGAAATGTAGTGTTTGCCAAAAAAAGCATTGTAGATTTTTAAGCTTTGTAAAACTGAGGTATAAAACTCCAAAAATTATTATCCTCATAATCACCTGTCACCTAATTGAAACCCAATAATTGCCTTATTAGGTCACAAAATCCTTCCTGGATTCATGCAATAGACCAAAAGAACCTGAGCTTAAGTTTTTATTTAAAACAAGCCATTTGGTTCTTTGTCATACTTAAAGACCAGAGAACGATAATAATGGTATTATCCCAAACATATGAGCTAGCATTGTAGGACAGCAACTGGCAATTAAAGGGACATTGTATCAAGTGAGAAATCACGTATTTAAATCAATTACTTACCAGCTTTATTACTAATGCACATGAAAGCCATGGAGATACAGAGAGTACTCAGCACTGTTTTTCTTCCTGTTACTTTGGGGCTCTTTTTGAAGTTGAAGCCCTTGGAAGTTAGAGCAATCTCTGTAACTCCCATGGTTCTACAAGGAAATTTACTTCCTATGACCACAGAGAACACAAGTACTCCATCACCAGGCCTGGGAGGTGGTGACCGACCTATTCTAGGGACCAACACCAGGAGTTCTAGAACTCTGTGCAAACCAGTAGATGAACAACTCCATGAGGGAGTCCAAAACCCCGAGGTGATTTGAATGTGTAGCCGGGAGTATAGCTCCTGGTCCTGGTCAGTCTCATCACATCTGCTCTCTCTTCCAGAGCGAACATGTCTCTCATGGTTATTATCAAAGTGCAGAGAACAACACAGATACTCCCTCCCCCTTCCACAATATGCATTGGCTTAGAGTAATGCTCTTTATTGTTAGATCATCATATTATCTCATTTAAACCTCAGACTTATTCTTCAGCATAGGTACTATCAATCTCATTTTATGATAAAGACAGTAAAAAAAAAAAAAAAAAAAAAAGGGTCTGCCCAAACTAGGAAAATATGGGCTGATAGGTCTGGACTCCACTCAGGTCCTGTGATTTGAGACCCAGGGCTCCCCAATTTCACTTTCAAACAGTTGCTTATTCTTAGGCCTCCCTCCACAAGATTCTGATTTAATTAGTCTGTCATGGGCATCACTGCTTTTTGAAGAATTTCAAGGGAGATTCTAACATGCAACCAACATTGAGAGACCGTCATGAGAGCTAGGATGCATAGTCAAAACTCCTGTCCATCCCAATAAGCACAGGTAAAGACACCCAACATCACTATTGGTTAGGGAAATGCAAATTGAAACCACAACGAGCTACTACTTAATATGGTTAGGATGGCTGTTATCAAAAGAGCAGAAAATAACAAGTGTTGGCAAGGATGTAGAGATATTAGAAGCTTTATGCATTGTTGGTGGGAGTGTAAAATGATGAGTACAGACTGTGGATTTGGATTTGGATTTGGAATGTGGATTAAAAAAATCCTTCCAGCATACTTATTTCTCTAGAACCGGGCCTTCCTGTTTTACCTCGTATCTAATCGCTCAGTTAGAAAGTGTTCCCTGAAGCCCTCCATGGACACTGGGATCCGTTCACTGGACATCACCAACCAGAGGGCCACCCCACCGCAGCCCCTTTGGGTTGGTTTCCAACTGAAAATGAGACCCACTCTACTGCACGGCTTCAAGTAGCAATGCCTACTTCATTTCTAAACCCAGCAGGGCTCAGCGCCTCAAAGAGGCAGAGCTGTAAAGAGGAGTTTTCACTAATACATTGCTTACATTAACTGCAAAGCCAACAAACAAAGGAATGAGCTCTGGTACAGGCAAACTGACTCCTCTTCCATTTATGGACCCAAAAGAGGCCTTTTCAGCCTCATTCTGGGAGAGAGGAACAATCCCCAGGCCATAGGCCTGCTGCAGGACTAACCCCACAGTGGCCCCTTGTAAGGCATGTTTAGCTCAGATACTGTGTTTAAGGAAGTTATAGTTAAAAGTCACATCATGTACTCCATGTGCTTGGAATTTGCAACAGTTCGGGCCAGAGTGTATCTACTGATGAGGATGCTGGAAATTATTTTTTTCGGAACTTTACCTTGGGTACTTCCAGGATCTTAGAAATAAGAAAGTAGTCTAAATTTAGTCATTTGGGGAGTTTGATTGATTGTTTGGATAGATCTTTTTCACAAATTAAGAGGCAGTCCCCATGTGGGACAGTCTTAGGGCTTCTAAGCAGAACTGTAAAGCCAGTGAGCCTTGGCTCCCCCTGGGAGGGAATTCTGTCTGAGGTCCCTTTACCACCCTCCATGCCGAGCAGCAGATCCTGGAATTCAAAGGAGCTCAGTCTGTGCTCTTAACCAGAAAAGAGGCTAACTATACAAACCCAAGGAAATCCCATTCCTTTCTCTTCCAAATGCAAAGAATGTGCAAGGGTGAAAAACCTCCGGCTCCCTAGACAGTTCTCCAGAGGTCTGCTTCTTCATAATTCAGAGGACTTTCAACCTAGTAAAATCTTCAGGCTGATGGGGAGAATAAGACTAGCCAAATTCCTCTAGAATTTTCAAGAGATGCTTCCTAATCCCCGGATGCAGCAGAGTGGAATGAACAAGTGCTGGCAGAAACCTTCCCCGCACCCAGCTGGGCATCTCTGACAAAGTCCAAGAACTGCTCTGGGCCTCAGTTTCCCTTCAGACAAAAAAAAAAAAAAAAAAAGTAATGAAGTCTGTCACATCTAGCCCAGAAGACAAGAAGTTGGCCTGTCATTAAACAAATGTATTTTATGAAGGTATGCAGAAAAAAAGTCTAATAAACTCTTAACAAACATAAAACATTTTCACATTTACAGTGCTCATCTTGCCTTTAATGCAGGTGCCCAATCTATCCTGGGGTGGGAAAATAAGGAGTGGCTTGTGGCATTCGGCAATAATTTATACCACGAATAAATACACCCACCTTGACATTTTCAAAGCCTGGCTCAGAAGAAAAGTCCTTTTTTTCCCTGAAGCATTAAGAGAAAATGTGCATGATTATCATCTGTCTAAAAAAAAAAAAAAAAAAAAATTGGGGAAAAAAAGAGGGAGGAGAAAAGGAATACAGCTGAACTGACACCGAGAAACTTACCATTTTATTCTGCACAATTGAACTTCATTAATCATAGAAAATCAGAGATGGAAAAGACCTCATAGGTCACCCCATCTATCCCTCTGAAAGCATTAAAAGCTTTCAAATGAGACAGAAATCGGAGGTCCTGATTGCTGATGGTCATTAAAGATGTTTTTTGTGAAGAAAAATGTTAACCTCCATGTCCCTGACAAATTACACTCTGGGTGGTGACAGGCTGCCTTTGCCAGAGCGCCCCAGCTCTGGGGTTGGAGGTCACCACCTCTTAGCACGAGTGCCACTAAGTGGCTTCATCAGGGGCCCCTATTAGATAACCACCACTTGCTGGCTGAAAGGGCGCTGGAGGAGAGGAGCAGGGTCTGCTTCCCTGCTTTTCCTTTGCTCTCCCTGCAAGAAAAGAGGAATGCAGTTTCCTCTCCGAAAAATACTTTCCTCTCAGGCTCCACTTCTCACAGGGAGCCTTCCTGCTTTTGCTACCTCTCAGTAAGAGCCTCTCCTCTGGAAAGAGCCCAGCTCTCTTATTTTAAAGAGTTGTCCTTCTCCCACTCCATGGGGCTCTTGTGGGGCAAGACCCAACCTTCTAGTTCAGCAGAGCGCTCACAGGCCCCAGGCTGCCCTATCAGAGCAGCTCAACCCTCTGACTACAATTACTGGCCAGAAATGAACACATGGACCAAACCAGTCTGATATGAGTCATTGTCTGGAGTTTTAGGTATCAACTCCGAGAGAAAGAGTCCTTCTCTTTCCACTGATGTCACTATGGCGGCATGAAACAGACCCAGAACTGGAATGGCCACTCCTACTGCATGAAGGTAGCCCATGAGATCAGACTAGACCGAGAACAATACTCAGATGTATGCCTCTCAGGAGTCCCTAAGAGCAACCTCCCTTGTTTTTCCCATTTACATAAGCCAGTACATCAAGTCTCTTAAGCTACTGTTTCCCTCCCTGGGAAGCCACAGAGCCCACCAGGTTTTTGCCATGTTATGCTTACTTAGGCGTTGGACTTCCTAACAGAATGCTAGCATGTGGAGAGCAGAAGTCATGCTTTCCTTCTCTCTTTAGAGCCTCAGTGTAATAGATCCAGAGTAAGTAGTAGATCACTGGATTGTATCCAAGTATCTTTGCCAACAGGAACTTGTCTTTATTTTTTTCCCCTGCTAGTAACTGAGAAGCACCTCGAGTCACACCCCTAGCTCACTGGTTCACATCCCCACAAGGAAGGTAATCCAATCCCTCCCAGGCATGCATTCTCCTGTAAGGATAGGATGAACACTGCTGGGCCAACTGACCGTGTCTCGGAGCCCAGCAGGTCACCCCGGCACTGACCTCCCCTTCTCAACAGTATCTTATGCTATGGCTTTTCACAGGGCTGCTTTGTGCTGTATGTATCATGTATGAATCTGCTCACATCACCTAACACTAACTGTTTTTCCTTCTTGTCATGTATCTATACTATCGACGTAGTTGTTGATCAGGCTCAGTTTGGGCACCTGCTCTTCAGGGTCAAGGACATAATTTGGTGTGGGGAACTTTTAATAAAAGCAAAGGAGGCATCTGGCATCAGCCACCCTTCAGCCCAAAGGCTGAAGGTGACAAGAAAAACCCAGTCTCACTGACACATAAGAAATAACTGAAGTTAAGTCTTTAAACAAAATCATAAAATGTGTATACCCTCTCCTCTCCTGTGGCATCTCCCCCGTCTGCACACTTTCTCTAGTGCCCCATCCTCCAAAGTCACCTCCTCCTTTTTGTTTCCTTGGGACTCCCAAAATCTTCGGGTGGTCAACCTCAGACAGGCATCAAGAGATTATCCAATGAATGCCAATTTTTTATTAATCACCCCATGGGTGAGCTGTATGTTTGTGGTTTTTAATACTGAGTCCAACAATAATTATAATAATAGGACTCGGACAACACTTTCTAGGGGCCACACACTGTTCTGTTTTACAAAGATCAACCCATTTAGTCTTCACAATAAAGCTTGAGAGAGAGCTAACTGAATCATCACCAATGAGGTTAGGTAATTCGCCCACATCTACATGACTGAGAAACAACAGTGCTGGAACCATTTTTTACCAAGAAAATATGTGTAGTCAATGGAATTAGAAAGATGCATTATTTTAAATTGGGGATCAATGGGGCTATTGGCAGTTTGGGAATAATCTGGATAGGAGAACTGGAAAATGGAAGATGGAAAAATAAGTCAGAGGAGGCAGGTGGTTGGGGCTCACCTTATATAAGGAAGGAGGGATTTGGGACAGAAAGTTGGACACTGAGAAATCTGAATGCCCACAACATCCAGCAAGTCCAGGGGAGACAAGCCAGCAGGCACTGCCATACGGGAGTCTCACAGGGCCATAAAACATTCCCAGGTTCACTGGTCCCAGACTATTCCTAGGTAGCCTGTGGGAGGGCAACCATAGGGAGAATGGAAAGAAGAGTGAGTGCCTCTGAGCAGGCCTCCAGTAAGACTCAGGTTCTTCAGGACTGGGGCTTTGTTTCTATAGTGAAATATAATCTGAGTTTCAAATGATAATATGGTGGTTAGAATGTGGGGGACCCATATATTATAATAATAAATTATTTTGATAATTTTAATTATCCTTAGGAAAACATATGATTTATATTTAATTGCCTTACTACAATAAAATAAAGTGGTTGTAACTATAATTGTTATATATAATATAGAATGCACACTATAAACTAAAGTAGTCCTATTATAAAAAAAAAAAACACATGATTTAGTTAACAATTGCACATTTCAGATGTTTGAACCTGAGGGTTTTGGGGGGTTTTGTTTTGTTTTGCTTTTGTTTTTTTGTTTTTTTGTTTTTTTTTGTTTGTTTGTTTGTTTTTTTTGCTTCTAGGCTGGTAGTAAGTTTTCTCAGGCAGAGCTCTATTCGGTAAAATTCTATACCCCATGGCCAGGTCAGGACATGCCTGTTCCCTGCCTGGGTGACTGGACAGCCAACTGTCAGGAGGAAATGATATTATCCTTTACAAGTCAGCCTCAACAGTGGAAAGGCTTACCTCCATTTTTTAAAAGATTTATTTATTTATCTGAGAGAGAGGTAATTAGAGTGAGCATGAGATGGGGGAGGAGCAGAGGGAGAAGCAGACCCCTTGCTAAGCAGGGAACCAGATGTGGGACTTGAGATCTGGGGACTCCAGGATTATGACCTGAGCCGAAGGTAGTCACTTAACCAACTGAGCCACCCATGGGCCCCAGCGTACCCCTATTTTTAAAAGCCACTTTATTAAGATATAACTTATTTATAATATTCTGTACCCATTCTGAGTGTAAAATTTGATGAGTTTTGACAAACTTATATATGTATTTAACCACCAACACAATGCATGAGTACTGAGATTGAATATAAACAAATGCAAACACGTAGAGACCATGAGGGTTCCTAATGATAAGGAATGGGACAAAGAAATTCAACCCAAATCAACAAAGATTTGTTTGGTAATGGGATCAAAATCACACAGCACAATGACTGGCACATTATCAATGATAATTTTATGTAAGAAGTGAAATCACTTTTATATGCTATTGTGTTAGACATGAAGTATTGTGCCACAAAATGACAATGCAAACAATTTAAATAGTAGGTAGAAAGTGATGCAAACCGCAAGAGAGGAACACAAAATTGTGGAAATTAAAAGAGAAATGAAGAAATCCAAGTGAAGAAATGTGAAAACCACTCATGATAGCATTTGAGCTAAGACTGGATAAAGGAACTAGCTTTTGAAAAATAAAATGTAGGAGTTATCATTTGTGAGAGCAAAGGAACAGCTCCAGAAAAATCACAGAAGTCTGAAAGTGATTTGTGTCCATAGGATACCTGTAGGACAATAATAGACTCCCCGCAACCACCACCAAAAAAAAAAAAAAAAAAAAAAATGCTAAGAAGTAAGTTAACATGCACTTGAGGGGTCCCCTTATCCAAAATGTCCTGGCTAGCTGTCTGATGACAATTATTTCACCAAAGGCTAATGCGTGTGTTTTGTTCAAAGCTTTACTTCTTATTTAAATATAAATATAGAAGTTCCTGGATGACTCTAGGTTTTAGCTCAGGTCATGATCTCAGGGTCATGAGATCAAGTCCTGCACAGGACTCAGTGTGGAGTCTGCTTAGGTTTCTCTCTCTCTCTCCCTCTGCCCCACCCTCCAAAAATAAATAAATCTTAAAATAAAAAAATATATATAAATATATACATGGAGTCATGTTATATGATGCTCTTTAGGCATATGTTCCTAAGGTAAAAATGGGAAAGGGATTTTGAAGTAGGGAAGAATATAAGTTACCAAGTATCCCAAAAGAGAGAGAAGGATGTGCCCAAAAAAGCATCTAGGACCAGGAAAATAAGGAGACCTTAAAGGCATTCATCGACATGAAAGTCTTGCTCCAAACCCTGAGAGTTGATTTGCTGGAATGAACCAAGTATAAGAGCACTATTTACGATATGGCTTATGAATCAAATTAAACAATTTTGTTCAGCCATTCTGCCATGTGACTACTCTCCATCACCAGCTGAGACCTCTCTCAAAGTGGCAGCTCTCTGAGAACCCCTTTGCTCCCTATGGTAGGAGTCTGGATCCCAAGAGGTTAAGTCTTGGCTGCCATCACCAATGTGACTATAAAGGAAGCCCAAATTGTTGAGTACAGTGTGATTAAATGTCTGTCAGGCCTCATGTATTTGATTCCTTCCCTCCGTACTCTTCAATTATGGGAAAATCTTAACCCTGTGGTTAAGGTTATTTTGGGAGCCAAGGACATCTCCTGCCAAAGACCAAGAGTGATATGTACCATTATGGTCCAATAGTTCAGTGCAGCTGTTTTCTGAGACTGTGTTTCCTACAAGATGAAAAAGCAGGCTGCCTCTCTCAGAGGTACTGATGCAAAGAGGACAAGAGGGTGATGGGCAGTACAGGCACCAAGCTGAGACTCTAGAATCTCATCTAGGTCTGCTTAAGATATTTCAGACATTCTCAGAGCCTGGAGGACCTTCAAAGCACTTTGCCTTTAGTCAAGTGAACTCTAAATATTTCTGCTCTTCTTGAGTCTTCAACTCCAAGTTTGATTAATTACTGCCAGAAGACTAAGAAGATTCTAAACAAATAAGTTAAAACTCATGTATTGCTCATCCAATACATGCTGGTACTCTGCTCTTAAGAAATTGACATCTTGATTGAAAGACAAAACACCTACTAAGTGATTAACACAGTCAATGTCTGAATAAATTCTAAGGGAGTTAATATAACAGAGAATGGGAAATTATTTTCTTTTTAGTGATCTATTTTGGAAAGAACTGGAGGCAAGAATTCCTGTTCTCATATTACACAGAAATTTAAACTTTTTATACCCAACTCAAATTTCCCAGGCTTTCATTTTCTTTCACAGGTCCTTCTACAGATAAGGAAAACAGGGGCTCACCAACCAATTCACAAAGTTCATTGATACCTGGTGAACTTTCCTTTAGAAAAAGGCAGACAAACTCTTTAAATGTTCCTTTTCTGACCACTTCATTGGTTCTTGTTTTTAGGTTCCTCTTTGTCTTCTTGGTCACTACATGTGGATTTCTTTAATATTCTGACTTGGGTCCTCATCTCTACTCTTTGCATACCCTTTCTTGAAATTCTCAGTCAGGCTTAGAGTGTTAGGATGGTAAAACACTTTACAATTCTATGCACACTATGCACCAAACCAAGGACCAGACAGAATAACTGACTTTCTGACATCATACCACAACTTAGTTCTGTAACTACTAATAAAATCTCTGTTCATAATAGCAAAACTCAAACAAGAAAAATGACTTGGATGGCCTTTCACTGTTTTCACTGAATTAGTTGATGGGTATTTTAAAATTGTATAGATACAAACTCAGTGCTCTAGCCTTGTGCTGTTGTAACCAAGTATAGTATTAATGACTGGATGCTCAAAGATGAGATCAGCCTTCTGGTAGAACATATTTCTTCTCAGGTCATCCAAGGTCAGCACTCCTAAGAATATGCTTTGGGAAGCTAGTTCATTAATAAGGCAGACTCTCTTTGGCCCACGTTGTCAAACACGAATCATCTATTCCCTTTCTTTCAGCAATGAGCCAACAGGTCTAATATATCTGTCAAATGAAAGAAAAATATATAACTCCTTAGTTTTCTTTCCCTTCTGCTTCCTTTAGCTCCCAGATGAAGCCTAGATCCTTTGAGAATGGAAAAGAGACTTATGATGTTGCTGATGATTGATTCAAGGAAACAGAATAAAAAGGTCACTAGATTACTCATTTTATCCAAGTTCCAACTTCCACTATTAACTCGCTGACCATACAACCCTCAGCAGTCCATTCAATCCTCAGGACCACAATTTCCTTAGTTGTCAAATCAGAGTAATACACACCCTACCCATCTAGAATGGTCATTCTTTCTAAACCCAATACCTACATACATATCTTAAGTTTAGGTATCCCTATGAATGCTATGGCCCTTTACTCTTCTATCCTTTCTATCATGATGGATATTACCATTATTTCCTCAAGCGTCAAAGATAGCTTCAGCCTAAAGAAGCACTAAAATCTCCTCTATCAACACAACCAGTTGATTCTACTTCCATAATATTTTGTGAAGTCTTCCTCCTCTTTACCCCTTTTCCCTACATTAAACTTTTATCATGCTTCATCTGGATTATCCCAGTGATTCCCAGTTGGCCTATGGATCTCCCTGCTTCCCATCTTGGGCCCGCCAAATCATTCTATTACATAAATGACATTTCCAAAACTTAAATCTGATGATATCATCCTCTAGTTAATATCCCTTAATTGCATTGCCTCATGAAAACATTTACATTCTTGGTTAACATTCAAGTGCCCTCTGATAAGCACTGAATGTTAATGTAAGTGAAGAACCACTAAATGCTACTCCTGAAACCAATATTACACTATATGTTAACTAACTAGAATTTAAATAAAAACATAAAATAAAATAAAATACCCTTCAAAATCTCTAACCCCACAATCTGGTCTTTACTTATCCTATTTCCTTCACCTGGTTTGACTCTTTTTCTTTCCCTGCCTTCACCTTTCTTACCCACATCCTCACAGATTCAATTTGCCTAACATTCTTCATATTCTAGAATATCTTTGCTACTGTATTAGCTAAAATAAGTACACCTTCTTCATATTCCCACAATAGCATGTGTCAAGACCTGTGAAGGGTCTGAAACTTTATCCTACCTACAAACTAACAAGTTAGCTTGTTACAGTTCACGAATGCTGGTAGAAGACATAAGAATCACTGCAGTAACCAGAGTATTAACCTGTTGATCTAATTTCCAATTCCTATAGAGTAACTGAAAAGGAGCAAGAAGGCATCTACAAAAATAGTGGGTGATGTTATAGGAAAAGAACTCTGATCATTTGGAAGACAAGTATTTTAAAATGGGCAGTAAACCCACCTGACCTTTGTCCCAAATGAAGAGATTCTCTATCTTCCAAGATTGTTCATTATACTAATATCCTTGAAAAGATAGTCCAAAACAGGGAACAGTTGGTACCCACTTAAACAATGTGTAGAAACCTGAGAGAGCCATGCAGAACTGTCTTGCAACACAGCGAACCTTCTGCAATCATAATATTTATAACACTGAGTTCTTGTTATCCCCATAACTATTTCTGTCACTAGATTTTGAACTTTTTTTCCTTCTTTCTCTCTTTTTGAGAGAGAGAGAGAGAGAGACTGCATGTGAGCAGGGAGGGGAACAGGGAAAGGGAGAGAGAATCCCAAACAGGTCCAGGCCCAGTGCTGAGCCCAACATAGGGCTCGATTCCATGACCCCAAGATCACAACCTGAGCTGAAATCAAGAGCTGGATGCTTAATCAACTGAGCCACCCAGGTGCCCCTTGAACTTCTTGATGTTAGAGATTAAGCCTTGTTTTAAGGATTCTTCTTTAGTGTACAACACATAGTTGGGATCTCAAATATATTTATGGAACAATAAGATCATTTGATTATGAAAAATCTTAGATGCCCATTACTCTGTACATTCCTTAACATGGAATCCATGTAACTTCAGTTAGATAATGGATGTGGAATTTTCTAAGTCACAATAAACTATTTTTTAAAAATAAGATGTTTTAATAAGTCTAGAAAAATTTTCTCCAAATCAATTTTTCTTATTTTAAAAATGGAATAAATTGTAAGATGCATTTATTACTCAGAACCTTGCCTAAGGGTCTCCATTTTCTTGAATGTTTTCGAATAACTACTGTGAGAAAACAAACATGCCTCCAACCCACACTATGTTCACAAAGTAATTCCTGATAGGGATCATTGCGGTGTTTATTTCTATGGACTCCCTCAGTTAGGTGAACCCAAACTCTTCTATTTAATTCCCTTTAAACCTCTATCCTCCTCCAGCCAAATCCAGACTCAATGTCTTCAACTTTCCCCTTAAAGTTCCTTTACACAGTGGTCCACTATGATGTGTTCCCTTGGCAGGGTCTAAGAAAGGGTGACATTATCCTCTGAGGTCATCACACTCAGGGAGCTAGAATTCTCTGGGAGTTATGGAGTTAGAATCCTGGGGTATGCAGAATTCAGGTGTCAGTCAAAAGATTTGGAGACGGATACTAAATTAACAAAAACAATCTCCCTTAGAAATTGTGAGGGTGGTCCAGCTCAGAAAAGCTCAATCGCAGGTGTTACATATTATTTTTATATGTCCCAAATTGTCCCCTCATTGACCTGTTCCTTCCTGTCTTCAGATATCCTTGCCCCATCCATCATTTAATAAATTCGGAACACTGTCTCAAGATCATGGTGATAGCACAAATACAATTTAAGAAGAGAAGAAGGGAACCGGGGGGTGGTGGGGGGAAGTGCTCACCTATAGTCCTTTCACATTTACACATCATTAAAAACATATATGAGCATTATTGTATTTTATTATCTTTTAATGAGGAACATTTATAAGCATTTGTATTTATTGCCATAATTGATGTCCTTAGGCTTTAGCACTTTATTTTATAAGATTCCTTAGCATTTTCTTAATTTTCTGTCTTTTGCTGGATTATGATTTAGCTTTTATTTTTTCTAGCTATCTGGAATGTTATAAATCCAGGTTTTAATTATCCTAATGGATATATTTTTTAATATTTTTGATGAAATATGATATACACACAGAAAAGAGATATGTGTATATGTGTATATAAAATTATATTTTCAGAAATATAAAGCTATAGTAACAAGCATATCAAGAAACAGAACATTGCTGGTATCTCAGAAGCCGCCTTGTCCTCCATTCTAGCCTCTGGCCCTCTAAAGGCAATTGCTCCCCTGATTTTTAAGATCATGGATTAGTTTTGTACTTTATACAAATGGAATTATCCAGTATGTACTCCTTTGTGACTGGCTTCCTTAACTCAACATTATATTTATGAGTTATATCCACTTTGTTTTATGTAGTTATAGTGCATTCATTCTCACTGCTATATAGTAGTCCTTTGGGTAAATGTACTATAATATATCTATCCATTGGACTGTTAATGGGCATTTTTGTAGTTTCCAGTTTGGGAGTATTAAGAATAGTGTTACTTCTGGCTTCTCCTTAAGATGTAGAAAGCTAGTAAGAGCATAACTCCCACCCTTACAACAAAAATGTTACACAATCCACAAATTCATTGCAGTGAATTTGAACTTGTCAGTGATCTAGCTCCCAGGACAAATAACTGATCTGAAATCTAAGTAAATGAAATTGTGTGCAAGAAGAGCTAGAACATGAGCACTTGCTTGCCTGGGGTAGATGCTGCTAGACATTGGTAAGCAGTCAGCTAAAATTCTTACTGAACTGTTAAGACCTAGTGAGGAATTTCAAGAGAATACAGAACTCCTGAGGATGTAGATATAATGAAAATGCACCATCCACAGGCTCTTCTATACACACCCAGACCAGTGCTCACAAAACCACTGATGAGAATCCTGAAGTGCCCCCTTGTAGTTCAAGCCTGAAGAAAGTGAACAGCAGCTGCCACGGGAAAGGTATAAAATCACATCCAGATTCTCCTTGCCTGTTGCCTCTTCATAATCCTAGTCTTAGACTACTGGGAGAAGGCAACCCACACTATCACACACAGAGCAATGCTGAAAGCCTCCTCTGTCTGGGGGAGGAGAACATAGGAAAAAACATGTACTCGAGAGGAGCAAGAATATGAAGTGGGCCCAGTAATTGCCCCCAGGGGAGGGGCAGGGACACAAGAAGACCACCCCCCCGAGACACAAAGAAACAGTGCCATTATAAGACTGAAGCTTAATTAGAAAAACTGTGTATACACCTATTCCCCTTTATAGGCTAAGAGCCATCAAGTTACAGGGAATAGTAGAACTCTAGTGTGGAGGGGCAAGAACATGAAAAGAAATTCTCTCAAAGCATGATGTAAAGGGAAGATCTAAAGTGGCTTCAACATTGAGAAAAACTCTCTGGCCAACCAAAACTCAACCTCAAGACAAGGCAGTACTGAGGAACTGGAAGCATGTGGTACATTGAAGGCAACCATAACAACAACAGATATTAAATCTAACGCAATCCTTAATCACATTCATGTACATCCCCAAGCTAAAATTTTAACAGAAGGAAAGGCATGCCTATCCTCAAGCATACAAACTGCTTACCTCAGCTTCCAGGGCCCTACAGAAGACATCTCTTTCAACAAAAACTTATAAAGCAAACCCCAACAAAGCTAGGGGAAGAAAAAACACTGTCAAGAGAAAATGCAATTAACAGAACCAGATACACATATGACACAGATGTTGGAACTCCCAGACATGGAATTTTAAAAATTGATACATTAAAGCCTTTACTGAAAAGATGGGTAACATGCAATATCAGATGGGCTATTTGAGCAGAGAAGTGAAACCCAGAAAGAAGAATCAAAGGGAAAAGCTAGAAATGAAAACACAATAACAGACATGAAGAAAGACTTTTATGAGTTCATCAGTGAACTCAACACAGCTGAGGAAAGAATCAATGAACCTGAAGACAGGTTAATAGAAATTATCCAAACTGAAAAAGAAAAACAACATAAGAGTAGTAGTAGTAATAATAATAATGATAATGATAATAATAACAACAATAGTAAAAGAAAAGAGCATAGAAAAGCAACAAGGCACTATCAAAAAGCATAGCATATTTATATTTGACTCTCAGAAGGTGAAAAGACACTGAAAGGGGGACAGGAAAAATACCTGGAAAAACAAAATCTGAGAGTTTTCCGAAATTAATGATAGTTATGTCATCAATCAAGGGAAATAATAAAATGACAGTCAAGCTATTGAAACCAAAGACAAAGAAATATCTTGAAGGCAGCTAGAGGAAAAAGGCATCTTATCTATGGAGAAATGAAGATAAGAGCTAAAATAGACTTCTCATCAGAAACTACACAAACCTGAGGAAAATGAAATGGCATTTTAAAGTATTTCAAAAAGCTGCCAATTTACTATATTCAGAAAAAAAAGTCTTTCAAAAATGAATGAGACACAACTACTTTCTCAAAAAAAAAAAAAAAAGAGAGAGATTGAGAGAGAACTCAATGTTAGAAGACCTATATTTAAAAAAAGAAAGATCACAGAAAGTCTTAAAGAATAAGATGCCAAAACAAGAAAGAAAGAATAAGCCACCAAACAGAAACTGGGATCTACACTAAATAAAATCAAGAGGGATAAAAATAGAATTAATAAAGGCAAAATAAAATTTTCTTTATTGCTATTTTAATAGCTCTGAAAGATAACTGTCTAAAGCAAAAATAGTAGCAGTTTATTGTGTTTATAGTATTCATAAAAGTAATATGCATGATAAAAATAATACAAAGGATATGAAAGTGAAATTGGGAATAACAGCCATGTGAATGAAGAGTCTGCTGTGTTTACCAAAAATACTTAACTCCGTACTTTGTGGGCCCCCTTATGTATGGAATGACTGGGTGGCCAGAACGTGGCGGTCATGGAGAAAAAGCAGGCAGCCTTCCCATCCACTGGTTGCTCTCAGTACCCAGGCTAGACAAGGCAAAAGCCCCATCACCCTTCACAGTCAAGGCCACAAAACCCCTCATAAAGCACATCCAGGGAGAAAGGAAAGCCTATTTTCATGTACTCCTGCTACCTACTTTTCTTAAAGCTTTATCATATTCCCTCGGACACTTGGAGGAAGAGCCCACACTAAGGCTCCTTGCTATCATTCAGCTTCTTTTCTGGGGCCCCAGCTCACGGACAAAAAGCCTCTCTAGGAATGAAGTCTTCAGACTCCAGACACCACGGAAGGGACAGTTTCCCATAGCACTGTTTTGCCCTCTCTTGCTCTCTCTTCCACCATACATACCAAAGGAGCCCGCTTAGAAGAAAATTGACAACAGAAGCTGGAAACCCAATCTTTCAGGCAACAAAAAGCTGCAAGAAAAGCTCAGGAAGGTAGAATTGAGAAAGGAACAGCTGCCGTTTTGACGGTGTGTCAAACCTGCCACGGCTGAGCGAGTCCCAGGAGCGGCCCGGTGCCGCCCAGCCCTAGGGCTGCTGAGCTGAGCTAAAGAGGTTGGCAGGTGGGAACGCGACGGGGCAGGACTACTGTGGGGGGCTTCTGAGGGGAGGCAAGGGGCAGGCTGGGGATATGACATAGACCCAGTCTTACCTCCGGAGCTGCCTGTACCATTCTATCATGATCCAATAAAAACATGAACCTGGAGAGCCACCATTTGTAAGGCAACAAGCAGCTCCCTGTGTCAAACCCAGAGCTGAGGCACACAGCAAGGCTGAATCCTCCAGCAGCAACGATCTCAGGCTGGAAGGCAAAAGCTGTTGGCCTCATGGAGCTGCTGTGCAGATGCCTGCTTTGCGGGGGGAGCCTGGGAAGCAGCCAAGGATAAAGAGTCCACGCACAGAGCCCCAAATTGCCACCGACATGCTTCTGAGGTGGCCCCTTATGTCACTCTCCATGTGCCCAGGAGGTGGTCCTGGTACAGGATCTCAAGGGAGGGTGAGCTGGGCCTCCACATGCTTTCCTCTGTCTCCTAAGACTACGCAGTATCTGGGTCCACGGGAGGCACCTCTTCCAAATGCTGAGCCTCAAGTCAGAGTGCCTTTATGACAAGCAAGCTTCCAGAGCTCGTACATGCAACTCAACAGGTTAGAAGCCCTGAGACCACCAGGAACCCCAGACCTGATTCCACTGTCCCTGTCACCAAGAAAAACACATCCTCTGCTAAAACGTATTCGTCCTTCAATGCCACCATCTTCCTAAACCACAAACCCCTTTCTGTGTCAGTAAAACCTCATTCCCTAAAAGGATTCATCTAATATTTTAATATAACTTTTCGCCTTACAAAGAGACAAAGATAAAAATACCCAGTCCTGGAAAAACCAAAGGGAAATAAGACATTTATTTGCACACTGGTACAGTTCTCCAAACGCCAGCTCAGCAAGTTGCATAAACTGGAGAATGTATGTAGCCCTAGACTTGGGATTTCTCTTCCGGAAACTTCTCCAACACAGACACGTATGGACATGGATATTCGTGAACATCCAGCTCATACCGAGGGTGAGTCTGGAGATACTTCCTAACCCTGCTTCCTGTCTCTGTCACTTGGAAGCTCTAAAACCATCTCAATCTTGGTCTTTGCATCTGCAAAATGGGGTTACACACAGGGTCGCTGTGAAGATTCAATGATATAATGCACACAATCCTGTACTTAATGAAAACCCACCAACTTTCCATTATTGTTATTTGATTGTGTTTTTTCAGAAACTTAGAGAGCTACCAATTGGATTAGATTAGTAACATTATGATTGGTCTCTGCAGTAGAATTCTATGCAGGATTTTAAAAGAATAAAAGCTCTCTGTACATGTGGAATTAAAAAAAAAAATAGATTTCAGAAGAGCCTGTGTATGTATGTACGTGTCGGTCTATGCCGCTATGCACGTATGTGACCGGGGGGCAGGGGCTGTGTTTGTGGTGTGTATATTGCAATGTGTATGTCAGTCCTGTGTATATAACTGTAGTGTGTGTGTGTGAATTTTCTGTGATTGTCTACCGTGCGTGCACGTGTGTGAGTTCTGTATATCTCGGGGTGTAAATTCTGTCTGTAGGGTGCGTGGGTCTTCTGTGTGAGTCGTGGCATGTGTGTGTCTGTAGGGCCTGTGTGTCCGTGGGTGCGTCTGTGGGGTGTACGAGTTCTGTGTGCGCATGTGTGGTGTGCCTGCATGCGAGTACAGTGTGCATCTGTGGGGGGAGAGGGTGGGCCAGTAGAAGAATCTGGGCCCTGGAATGAGAGCAGCCAGAGTTGGGTTCCTGCCCCATCACATAGCACTTCATCCTGCAAAAATTATTCCTCTGATAAGGAAGATGTGGTCCATATACACTATGGAGTATTATGCCTCCATCAGAAAGGATGAATACCCAACTTTTGTAGCAACATGGACGGGACTGGAAGAGATTATGCTGAGTGAAATAAGTCAAGCAGAGGGAGTCAATTATCATATGGTTTCACTTATTTGTGGAGCATAAGAAATAACACGGAGGACATGGGGAGATGGAGAGGAGAAGGGAGTTGAGGGAAATTGGAGGGAGAGATGAACCGTGAGAGACTATGGACTCTGAAAAACAATCTGAGGGTTATGAAGGGGTGGGGGGGTAGGAGGTTGGGGGAGCCTAGTGGTGGGTATTACGGAGGGCACATATTGCATGGAGCACTGGGTGTGGTACATGAACAATGAATTCTGCTACACTGAAAAGAAATTAAATTTAAAAAAAATGACTGCTCTGTTTCCAGTTTCTTTATCCTCCAAAAAACCCCATCACCTCCTGTCCATGGACCATGTGAGAATTAGATGACATATGGGAAGCACATAGCACTGTGCTGGGCACATAGTAGGTGCTCAGTAAAGTGTAGCAATATTTCATCATTGTCCTAATCATCTGGATAGATGTTATCTGGGTAATAGAACTATAGGAAAATTTATAATTTTCTATGTTGAATGGATATTTTGCATGCAAATATATTATCTCTGAAATGAAAAAAAACAATACTTGCCCTTTTCAACAAAACAAAACCCTGAGACCGACATCAGTCATCTCCACTGTACAGGTAAAATACCCTTTAAACCTGGATCCTAGCACCAAGTATGTCTATCTTTCAGAATGCATCTCTCTACTCTTCCCTGAAATTCCCATCTTTATTGTATTATTGCATTTAATCCAGCACTTCTGGATTAAAAGCCCAGACTGTGTTGTTTTGTCCAGAAAGCCCTGGTTTAAATTCCCACGACACCTGGGATTGGCCAGTTGTTGGAGCAACTTTGTATCTTAATCCCACTAGAATTGATTTTTCAATCAGATTAACTTGTTGTCACTTTGGAAGGTTTGGTGGTAAAGGGAGGCTCAGTGTCAGTCCCTGTCAGAGTGTGAGACAGGGAAGCCAGGAGTGATGGAGATAAGTCCCTGGCAGAAGCGGATTTCAGAGGTGAGCACTTGACATCATGAGCTGGGGGCTGCGGGCGGGTGGCTGGAATCCTGCATGAGTAGAGAGGAGGTGGTGGGGGACACTTAAGAAAACATTCACTTTCTTTACGATTTGGTTCCGGTCACGCTCCCCCACAAGGTCAGGGTTCCCGCTCAGCAAGTTTGTCAGAATCACCTGGAGAGTTTGCTAGAAATGCAGATTGGGGGCAAGACCTTTCCCTCCCCACAAGAGATTCTGGGAAAGGTATGAAGTGGGGTCTGGACATCTACTTCCCTAGCGAGGACTGGATTAATCATTGTAGAGCACTAAGGAAGGTCTTTGGGGTTAAAATCCCACTATGAAAAATTGAGCGCTTGACCACCTTCATGGCTGTGTGTCTTCGATTTGGTTACACAACCTCTCTGGGCTATTCATGCCAGGGAAAGAGGGGTGATGGTCCAGAACAAAATGATGATGAGGCTATTAAGGTTGGGCAGTTTCTGTGTAAAAATAAAAGCTGGTTGATTTGAAGCCAAAGCGCAGTTCTACCATTCTCTGAAAGGGGAGAGGGTGCTCCAGGGATGGTTTCTGACCCTAGGGTCTCCCAGCCTGTTCCCAGGCCTCAGAAGCTTCTGCCAACCTTCCTGGTCCTGCCGCTGCAGCCTCCTGCGAGTGTGCTCCACTGCCCCCTGGTGGTCTCATCCGGGAAGGTGAACCGTCTCTTTCCCTGTTGGGCTTTATGGGGGGCCCTGAGCAAAGGCGCAGCTGCCAGGCCAAAGGGCGAGGACCCAGCGAGCCACTTCTGACACTCTGGGGACTGTACGGCTCCCACCACCACGGCTACCTGTTCTCTGGTACTTGGACTGTCACTGTGGAGCATCGCCACTCTGCTTACGGGTTTCGTGTCCGTCGATGCTTCCTGAGCCCGGAGCCAGGCTTTGCTGGGAGCAGCGCACAGGAAAGGATGGGTCGGGGAGCCACACCTGTCGCCTCTGGAGCTGGAAGAGCCGAGTATGACCCATGAGATCATTGCCATGTGGGTGGAGCCGCTCAGAATTCTGCACGGAAACAGGTAGAAGCTGGCCCCGAGGGAGCACACTGCAGACCCGCAGCTGTGCTGCAGCTTCAGCAGGAAGAAGGACATGAAGACTGAATGAGAACTGTGTGCTCATGGGGAAACCTGAAATCTAAACCTCAGGGCTCCGCCATGAGCAAGGCTGGCCCTGGTCAGAGCGAAGCCACCATCCTGAGAGCCCTGTTGCCACAGGCTTGACCTTTCTGACATTCCTGTTTGGGCTTCAGGCTGCACCACTCCTCAGTCCACCACCAAGCCCGTGGGCTCTCCACACAGTGACACACCCCGCCCTGTACCCGGTGCCCCTTAGGTACATTCCCCTAAGCTGGGCCCGTGGGCAGGCCGAAGCCCCCATTTACACCTTCCTGAGTCAGAGCCTCACCTCAGTTAACCAATTCTCTGTGTCCCTACTGGTGTCAGGCGGAGGCTACAGGGATTGGAGGATGGCTAGTGACAGCAGCCACAGAGAACGCGGTGCTGGCCTTTAACTGAACACACACCATCTGGACATGGTCCGACCACAAGGAGCAGACATTTGGGATAGCTGTCAGAGTACCGTGTCCCCGCGTTCAGGCACACCCTCCATGGCACTGAGGACTGGCTCACTTCACAGTCTGTGGCCCCCACGTGGGTGTCTGTGAGGACAGAGGGCATGCCTCGGGCTCCCAGAGCTTGTCATCTCACACAGCCAGCCCCAGAGAGTGTCACGAGAGGAGGCAGGCTGGGGCATCAGGCGACCCTCTTGAGCATGGGGAATGAACTACGTATCTCCTCAGGAAGCCCACTCTTGTTCCCACCAGCGGGCTCCAGCAAGGCAGGTTAGAGCTGGTCGCCTTCAGTGAGACGATGTGTGGGGGACCCATGACAGCATGAGGCTGTGTCATAATCACTCTCATCCTTGTGTAGGAAGTGATCTGGGTCGTAGTCACCTTCCTTTTCCCCCAAGAGTTCCTATATACTTACCAGCCAAAGACTACTTCCCCTGTTCCTTGGTGTTCTCTCCTAGAAAACAAGCCCCCACATCTGTCCCAATTTCAACAGAAAGGGATAATAAAAATTACAAAAACAAGGAAAATGAATGCATTGTATTTTTATAATGGATTGGGCCTACATAAATTGATTATAGCACAATTCATCCCATTTAACTTTTATAGAAACACAGATGGGGCAGGGCTATACCCAGTTTTAGAGACAAAGAGACAAAGGCTCAGAGAGGCCAAACTAGGATGTGGCAAAAGCTAGAACTGCCCCCAGTTCTCCTCTCTCTAAGTTCCTGGTCTTTGTGCTTTGTCTACAATTCCCAGCGCTGGCCTGGAAATTCTTCCCACCCAGGCCTGGCACCATTTCCTCTCTGCTCTTTCATTCTGGACTGTATCAACGCCACCAACACTTCCAACTGCCTGACGTCTGGCTGGCCTCTTCCTCACAAACTCTCGCTTTCCACCAAGCACACCTTATAAGCACAGCTGGGGTCTGCTCAAAGGAAGCTAGCGCCTACAGAGGAAGGAGACTTTGCCTCAGGCTGCCCAGATGGCACAGTCCGTACCCACAGCTCCACCTGCCCCAGGAGAAGTTAATCCAAGGCATTTCTCATGTTCTGAAGCCCCTCCCCCCACAGCCCCATGCATACGCTGCTCATGACATAGCAGTCCCTGCCTACACAGAACCAGTCCCCGGGGCTCAGGGCTCACTGCTTCCCCCCCACCTCCCCACACCAGATCCTGCTTTCAATCCTCGTCCAGGTGAAAACATCCTGAACAGGTCACAAGAGAGCTTGGCAGTATTTTCCTCACTTGACTTTAGGACACCTCTCCCCTTGTTTTCCTCCACCTCTCTGTTCCTTCTCAGCCTTCTTTTCCAGGAGCTTCCTGGTCCTGCTAACCTCTAAACTTTGCCAGCCCAGGTCTTGCTTTCTTTTCTGTCTGCACGCACTTGCTCAGGGATGGCATCTGGCCCTGGGGACTTCCAATACCAAATATATATCCTGATGACTTCTGTTTCTACTACATACGACCTCTTCGCTTTGATGTTATATCAAAGGTACCGTGGATGCCTCAGTCCGTTCAGGCCTCTGTAACACAATACCACAGACTGGCTCATTCATAAACAACAGAAATGTATCGCTCACCGTTCTAGAGCCTCAGATCAAGATACCAGCAGCTTAGTGGGCGAGGACACACTTCCTGGCTCGCAGATGGCTGTCTGTCTGCCCTCTCCCCACACGGTGAAGGGGATGGGATGCTCTCTGGGGTCTCTTTTATAAGAGCACAAAATCCACTCATGAGGGCTCTGCCCTCATGACCTAATCACCCCCCAAAGGCCCCACCTCCTAATACTATCACAGAGGGGGTTAGAATTTTAATGTATGGATTTTGAGGGTGACACGAATATTCAGTCCCTTGTAATAGGTGAGACCAAACTTCATTTCTCTTCAAACCCGCTTTCCCCATAGTCTTCTGACGTCTCAGTAGAGGCAACTCTGTCTTCCAGCTGCTTAGGCCATGGAGTCATCCCCAGCTCTCCTTTCCTTTCCCACTCTCCTCCACTTGACCAGTAAATCCTGTCAGCCACATGTCAGTGTGCATCCACAACGCACCACTCCTCCCCCTGCGTGGCCTCGTCCATCCACAGCCCCGCGGTCCCGACCCGGATCATCGCAGTTGCCCCCTGATGTGTCTCCCTTCTTCTGCCTTCGTCCTCAGAACCCCAAGGCCCTCTGCTTGTACGTTTGTGGTTCCTCACCCATGCACAGTAGGAACCAGCACCACACACCCGCCCTCGCAGCAGATGCCATGTGCCCCAGCCTGCCCTGGACCCCACCGTACATGTCTGTCCTGGAATGATTACAAGCAGCACTGTTCTTCACTCTTGGAAGGTGCCGACTGGACAGTAAATTATATGTAGACACCCACCTGCCCCTGTGAACTTGCCTGACCTGGACTTGCTCCTTTGTGCCCTCCATCCCCCTTCCCTCCCTTGGGCCTCACTGTCTCTCTCCCATGTCTTCTGTCTCCATCTGGAACACTCTCTCTCCCCAGATAGTCTTATGTCTACTTCCCCAATACCTCCAGCTGCTCAAATGTCACCTTATCTGCTCCAAGGAATACCCCCCACCCACGACAGCCTCCTCTTGGGACAACAGACTGGTCACGCTCTACCCCTATACCCCGCCACATCCTTCCTCGAGGCAGGTACGCCCACCTGGCAGCTCCAGTCCATTCTTATTCCCACCCCTCCCCCCCAACCCCAGGAAGGCAAGCTTCCCAAGCCCAGGGCTTTGTCTTTCTGCTCCTGGCTTCACCTCCAGGACCTGGAACATTCTTGGCACATGGGAGGTGCTCATTAGGTCTACATTAGAAGAATGAATGGATGGATGGATAGATGTTTAGGTTCCAGAAAAGTCACTCAACCTGGAGCTTTTCTTTTACTGTGTCTGCTTTAAAACCTGTTACATCTATTTATAATGCACACAGAGGGCAGCCAGATCAATGTGAACCAAATACACGTTAGGGATTGTCAACTCACACACTGGTCTGAGGTTCAGAATATGTGCTGCTGGTTCGGACTGCATCACGAGGCAAGCCTTAGGACTCTCCGGAGCCTCAACTTTATTTTTAGAATAAGATAATGTCTGAAATCGTTTTTGGCACCAAAGTTCTACGTGTTAGGTCCCAGAAAAAGCACAAAAGAGCAAAGTAAATAAACAGAATCATCAGGAAAGTGTTTCGCTGCCTTCTCGCATCCCTGCTGTGGACACCCATTACCCAACCCGTGCCTGCTCTGGAAACTCTAGGACCAGCACAGACACTTGGACAAGGAAATGCCAATGACCTTTAGTGTGCTGTCCTCTCCAGGGGGCCCTAACCTGTAAAAATGTAAGGGGCAACGACCTTATCTGTAAACAATATGCGTCACCCCATTCAAGTGTATTAGCCACTCACTGCATTAGCCTCGAGCTGTCGCCTTAAAAAGAAGAAACAGAGAGAAAATGCATTTGAGGGGAGCAGGGAACCCAAAATGCCCTTCCTGGGGGCATGGGGTTCCCGACTGCATGGGTACCATATGTCATGGGCTATGGGCCAGGGCAGGAAGAGAGAAGAAAGAGATGAACCCACGATGGCGATCTAGGTGTCTGGAAAGGCTGCCCTGGTTCTCTGCTCTGAGAAATGTTACCTAAATCCTAGGCCAGGGAATGGGGGATATTATTTATTCTATAAAACATGTTCCTTAACAGATCATTGGCATCCCTTTGATTGAATTCACAAGTGTGCTTGGGTGTTTATAGCTCATTTATTATATTAGTAGGTATGTTGGGGGGGGTGAGTGGGGGGGGTCTAGGGAAACAGAGAGCCTAAAAGATCATCAAAAATAAAATTAAATCATCTCAGAATTAATTTGCAAGTTAAAGGGAGATTGTCAATTTATCTGCAAAGGGAAAAAAAATCAGTCTACACAGAACTTTTGAAGAGGGAGCAAACTGATTTGCATTAAAGAGCTGGCAGGAAGGTAAATGGACCAATCCCTGGCAGGGGCAGATGTCTGCCCTTCATTTTCCATTTTGCAGCCCCTGCTTCAGTGCACCGACACTGCAGCTGCCCCAAATCTTATGTTCTCCGTCCACCCCCACACCCCCACGCCCCCCACTGCCCAGTGCCTGTGCTCATGCCCCTCCCTATTGCCCAATGTGGGGGGCAGTCTCTAGAATCCTGCCCCTCCTCAGGCAGGGCTCTTTCCCTCTGGGGCACACGGTAGCTTGGGCATCACTCACAGGCTCCGTGGGAACAGGAGCAGCCATGTAGCTCTTGCCCGCCCTCTGTGGCCTGCTCCCCGGGGTTCCCACATTGAGAGACATCTTCCAGACAGAAACACTCCCAGCTATAAAAGGGCCAAGGCACAGAATCAGGCAGGGAGTCAGAAGATCAGCTCCTTCTGTGACAAGCCAGGATTCGTTTCCTCAAGCTCCTTGAGGAGAAGAATGCTGTTTGTCATGGTGGGTCTTGTCCTGGGCAATCACCCCAGCAGCAGCCCCCACACTGCCAGAATGCAGCGGGCACCTGATAAACACAGGCTGAGCCAAGGGAGGAAGGAAGAAGTTAAGAGGGTACTCGCACGTATTTGTTCCGACACATCTTGCTGCCTGGCCCCCTATCCTGGCTTCCTAGCTCTCTGGGTTTCATCTTCTCAGAGCCTTGAGGATGGAGCCAGCTCTGCACGGTACTCGTTCTGGAAGCAACCTTGAGACCAGCATTCTGTTTCCCTCCCGCTGGCGTCCTCACCCTCCATGGCACAATCTATTGCCAAGGCTCTGGTTCAGGGAGTTATACATACACTGAGTTTGTAATCAGAATCTAGCAGAATCTATTTTAAATACACGGGGACTACAGTACATATGAATATGCTAATCAACTAAGCTTAATAGTTCTCATTTGTATTAATGCAAATTAGGCAGCTGCATTTCCCACCAAATATTTTCCTTGGTATTTACTGACGAAATCAAGGTCCTTCTAATAAGTTCTAATATTTAATCTAAAAGCTCTAAAGAAGGTGCTTTAGTTGAGCATAATCTAATTTCACTGAACAAAATTGCATCTAAAAGCAATATAAAGTTACAATTTGTTCCTTGTCAAATAGTAAAAATGGCCTTTAAATTTTACATGGTTTTGACCTTTGGTTTTTGCATTTCAATTAAACTTCCCTCAGAGCCCAGAGGATCAAATGTTCCCTGAGTGTGAATTAGGTCCTGGTGAGAGGTGGCTACTGACCCCTCTGCTTCTTTCCTTTTCAAACTGACATCTGTCTCCCTTTTGACACAGAGCAGAAATTTTCTCTCTCAGTAGCTGGAGCAGGGGTAAACAGAAATAGTAGGTCTGGACAATATCTCATCTTTAGACCCTTGAAATTTCTACGAGTCAATCTTCAAAATTCATTCCTAGATCACGATGCCATTTTGCCAGACTCCTTTCTAACACTGGTCTGAGAATGACCCAACCTCTCCCGCCAGCCATGCTCCAGCCACAATTTTACCTCTGTAAGACCTGTGGGTGTCTGTTATTTTCCTCAGGCTTCGTGAGAACCCAGAATGCAGAGGAGAGGTCATCTTTTGATTTCTGATCAAACAGAATCAGGTGCTCAGGTCTGAGAGGCCATGACACCACTCAATATCCGTTCTCCCCTTCTTTCTGGTAATAGAGTCTGATTTTCATTCAGGGCAATGATGCCCTCCAGCTAAAACCCCACATTTCCCAGCTTCTCTTGCAACTGGTGAAGCAAAAAGATAGAGAAAGTCCCTGGTTTCTTCATGAAATGGTGGAACCACCTTACGAGGCCCTGGTTGTTACCTCCAGGCGTCTTTTACATGATGGACAGAAATCAGATGACTTTTCATGTTATGTGCAACTGAATCTAATCATAAGTCTTGTGAAATTAAGTAGCACAGTTCCTGGCACATAAGTGCTCAATAAATTACAGCAATTAGTCAAGAATCCGATGGGTAATCCGTCTAGACAACACATCATAGAAACCAGCTAAGGACTCAGAGAGACAGAGACAGAGAGAAAGAGAGAGAAGAGATAAGACCTGCATGTCTACAAAGAAAAGCATAAATGGAGAACTATATGTATCACTTTAATAGTAATAATAATAACAAATATTTGGGATTATAGGCACTCAGCACTATTTTAAGTATTTTACATGTATTAACTGTTCTATACTCCAATATTAATGCAACATTTATAAAGTTATGTCTTATAATCATATATATGATATATACATGTATAATATGCATATAATAATATAATATATATATCACACATATATGATATATATAAAGTGTGTGCATGTGTGTGTGTGTGTTGAGTAAACAAATACACAAGCAGATAGATGACACCTTGCTTACCTAGACTTGAACCTCATCTGCTCATTACCCTGGGTGAGTCTAGGTGAAGTGACACACTAACTCTTCAGGTCGATAGACAGCATATTCTTATGATCATGGTTTCCCCAAGGTTGGGCTCATTTTATCTCCAGCTAACTGGGGAATCCTCAGTAAAGATCACTTGTCTCTTCCCAAAAGAGGGAATTTTATCAGTGCATCCCCTTCCAGAGCTTTGCAAACATAGCATTCTTCAAGATTTTGCCATCTTCTTGACCCGGGTGATTCCAGGATGACAACTTTGGCAGGCCACGGTGTTGGAAGGAGAGGGGCCTGCTGAAGCCCAAGTGGCCATCTGACACACGCAAGAGCTAGACCCACATAGAAAAGTCTGGAGCTTCCCTAATAACCTACCATGAATTGGGCCCTTGGACATATATTAGTACCTCTTATCTTTACAATGGCCTCATGAACTGGAATGCTATTTTATCTCATTCATTCTTCTTTTAATCATTCAAACGTATTAAACACCTACTATATGCCAGGCAATAACTTTTAAGGATATTAGGGAAAATGTGGCATATGACTCTTTAAGGAATTTTAAGACTAGGGGTGGGGGGTGGAGATAAATTAATAAATAAAACCTATACATGTGACTGGTGCTGTAATGAAGGTATCAAGCATCATGAAGACCTATTAGGATAGTTACAGTGGAAGGGCCATTAGGGCTGAGGTCCAGGTTAGGACAGAGGTAGGAGGCAGAGGGAAGATATTCTAGGAAACTGGTGCATTTACGAAAAGATGTTGGGGTAAGGGGAACCCAGGTGTGATGTCTGTGTAAAGTGCCAACTCACTAGGCTGAACCACATTTCCTGATCCTTCCTTTCTTGTATGCTTCTCATTTGGGTGGCCTCAAGGGAGGTCCCTGGGAGATCTGCAGAAGCAGAAGCAAAGTAGCAGCTCTTTTGTACCTCACACAGATAGTTGCTTACCTGCACCTCAATGAACCAACAGCTGGGGAAATACTCTAGCCCCCTGCTCCTTCAACTCCTGTGGCCCCTGATCCAGGTATGCAGTTGGCTCTGTGACGAAAGAGAGGTCCTAGCATCTGCAAGACAGCCTCATCACAAGGTCAGAGACAACAGGCATGGACAGACACTTAAGACCACGCTTACAGGTCACACCTCGTGCTCTGGCTTACAGCCTGCTACGTGACCTTCTTTTCCTGATGACCTGTGTTCAGAACTCAACTCCAGCAACAGATACGAAGACTACACCCCTATAGGACTGCTTAACCAGCCCCCACAATTGTGTAAGCCTGTCACAAATCTATCCATCTATCTATCTATCTATCTATCTGTCTCTCTATCTATCTATCTATCTTACGTTCTGCTTCTCTGGTTGAACCCTGACCAATGCCGAATTGAGTACCAGAAGCAGGACGTTACTGTAACAAATGTCTCAAAATGTGAGAGCGGGTTTGGGAACAACAAGAGGAAGAAGCTAGAAGATTTTCGAGGAGCATGGTAGAGAAAGCCTAAACTGCTTTCAACAGGCAGTTAGTAGAAACATAGACAACAAGAACACTGCCCGGGAGGGCTCAGAGTGAAGAATGTGCTACTGGAAACTAGAGGGAAGGGGGCCCCTATTATGTGGCAGCAGAAAGTTTAGCAAAATTGTCGTCTGCTGGAAGGGGAAAGCAGAACTTGTAAGGGATGAACCTGGTTATCTGGCTTGGGTGATTTCCAAACAAAGTGTTGAAGGCAAGCCAGGTTTCTTCCTGCTGCTTACAGTACAATGTGAGGGGGAGAGATAAATGAGCGAAGAACTGTGAAATAAAAAAGCATCAGGATTTGATAGTTTTGAAATTTCTCAGCCTCTCCAGGTGGCAAAAGATGCTGAAACTGAGAAATGACTTCCGAGCTCATCAGGAAAACATGGCAGAGAGGTGAAATCTTGCTTGAGGATGAAGCCACTCCCTTCCTAGAGCTTCGGAATCACCTCTGATAACTACTTGTTTCAGGTTCTAATTGTTGGAGAAGCAACCTGAAATGCACGCTTACTCTTTTCCTAAATTCCAGGGATCTGAAGCTTTAGCCACGCCCTCCCTCAGACTCGCATTGCTCCTGGACTGCTCTCTCCCAGTGCCCCCTAGAGGGTCCTCCTCTTCAGTCTAGCATGCAAAACCTAGGGGTTCTCTAGAGCCCCTCATTTATCTCTCTTAGGAGATTCTGAACCATTTCCATGTCTTCAAACGTCAGTTTGAGGCTGACACCCCACCACCTTGTATTTTGAGCCCAGTCCTCCCTCCTAGACTGCAGTCCCCCCTGCAAACCTATGCCACAATATTGTAAAGACACCTCCAGTTCATACACCCACGACTGATAATGCTCTGTCCCTCTGTCTGCCCATCTGTATGTCTCTCTGTCTCTCTCATGTGTGCACACACAAACACACACCAGAGCAAATCTCCCTTTCCAAGACTTATGTGTCTGGTCTACGGAACTAGACCACCTGGCTTTGAGTCCCGGCTCAACCACTTCCTGACTCTGGTAACTTGGACACGTTTCTTTGTTTGTTTACCTCCCTATGTCTTAACTTTTCTCTGATGATCTGAGGTTAATAATAGTTCTTACCTCTGTGAGTTATGGTCAAGATCAAATGGACTATATGTGTAAAACAAAACAGTGCCTGGCACATGTTACACTCTCCACAAAAATTTTAGTTCTCAGTATTGTTATGTTTTGGAGAATTGCATCACCCCAGAAGCCAAGGACGAAGCCCTGAGTCCCCTATCGCCTGTAATGCACACGTATCCTATTCATCATCTAGATTTGTCGTGATTCTACCTCGTAAGCGTCTTCAGAATCCATCCACTTCTCTCCAACCCAATTATTATCTCTTGAGTTCAAGCTTCATGATTCCGCCATCGATCAGAAGCAGTAAGTAGCTGCTGCCCCTTAGCTGAGTTTTATGTGTCCAGTAACCAAAACAACCCCACCCCAGGATATATATATCCAGATCCCTTCTCCATATTGTATCCAGAATATCCTTCTGAATTAAAACTCTCATCAGGTAATTCCCCTGCTTAAGAGGCCTTAAGAATAAAATCTTGACTTCTTAGCCTCAACGTGACACAATGGCCTCCACATTCTCTTTGCCCAGTGCTCACTGAGCTCGGCCTTACCCTCAGCCCCAGCATCCTATGTCCCAGTCATCTTGATCTACTGAACTTTTAACTTGTTCTTCCTCCTAGAATCTTTGGTGCTGAAAAGGAAAGAGTCTTTATGTCAAAGAATACTCCTGTAATGATAAGTGTCCTGAATTTAGCAACAGGTGAGTAGGTCTCTGGCTAGGGAGGGATGGGGATGTCAGATCTAGCCCGAAGCAGTCCACACTAACCGTGGGCTGCTCTGATCCCTTCAGAGGGCAGCTCCTAACTGAACGTGGCCCCAAACTCTGTTTTGCTTGCTTCCAAGCCAAGGGAGAACTTTGGTCCTGTCAAGGTAATGAATCTAACCCGGACAAAGGTCAGGAAACCCACTAATGGCAGTGAGTCCTTCCTGCAACAGTGGAGGAGATTTTCATGGTAGAAGCCAAACTAGGGGCACTCAGATTGAAAGGCTTTTATGCTATAGGATTAGGTTTCCTTTTTTTTTTTTTTTTAAGCCTTTCTTTAAAAAAAAAAAAAAAAAGTAGTCGAGAGGCTGTCAGGCAGCTCCGCGTCTCCATTAGAATTCAGAGTATTCCACGGTAATTACAAAACAGCTGTAATGGAAAATTGGTAGTCAAACCCATTTTCCAGCGACTAGAACGGTGAATGGGCTCCATTATGTTCCTAATTCTCATTAACTTAATTTGCATAGGAAACAATGAAGGAATACATAATGAGGTACAGTGGGCTAGCAGCCCAGCCCTCACCCCCCGAAGAGCTGGGTGCAACCCACAGTGACCCACTCCGAGGGAGGAGAAGCCCAGTGCCCCGCTGGGCTCCACTCTACTCCAGTGACCTGCGGCTGCAGGCCAGAGCTGGTCTGGGGCGGGCAGCGTGGAGGGTGACTCCGGGATTGCCTTGCCTCAGCACACACGGTGCAAATTCCATTTCTTCGCCCATCCCCGCCCCTGCTTCTGGTAAGACTGAGAACTGGAGCAGAAGGAGGAGGGAACGTGTTTTCGGGTAAGCAGTTCCAGGCTTTGGCTGTGTGTGCACGCGTCTTGCTTCCTACCAATCTGGTTTAAGTATAATTAGCCCTGGCAAAAGGATGAGATCAGCAACCAGGGAGTTGGGTGGGTTAAGGGTGCTGGGCTGAGCCTGAGCTCGGTTCCCTCACCCTTAGCAGGGCCTCACCCTGGTCTCTGCTCTAAGCAGTGACCCCAGCAGACCAGAACCACTACTGGCAGACCAAATGGAACCTGAGATGGAGAGGGATCATCGCCAAAGCTGAGAGCTTGAACAGCTCAGTTATCTCCTGACTCCATCCACCAAGCTGTGAGTACGGGAAGCCAGAAGTTGTACTCTTGAACAAATAAAATTATAAACTGGAAAAGCGGTACATTCAACTCACCGTTATTAGTATTTATGATATTTCAGACACTACACAGGACAGTCTCACTGAACCCTTACAACAAAACTACAAGATAAAATTATGTCCGTTTTGCTCATGAGAAGACTAAGGCTCAAATAATTCTCTATGCTGGAGTTAGTCAGCTATTCAAAGGTGAAGCCCACGGGGCATCTGGGTGGCTCAGTCATTAAGCCTGCGCCTTGGGCTCCGGTCAGGATCCCAGGGTCCTGGGATGGAGCCCCACATCAGGATCCCCACGCAGCAAGAAGCCTGCTTCTTCCTCTCCCTCTGCCTGCCTCTCCCCCTGCTTGTGCTCTCTGTCTGTCAAATAAATAAGTAAAATCTTAAGGAAAAAAAAAAAAGACAAAGGTGAAGCCAAAACTCAAGCTGTCTCCTGAACGAGCTGGACTAGTCGGCCAACGTTCCCCAAGCTTGTTTATTTCATGGCACACATAGAAAATTGTAACATTTGTGCAATATCCCGGGATGACGGAGAGGGGACCTGGAACCTGGAGAGCTGCCCCAATCCCCAACTGAGCGAGATAATAAATATTTCTAGCCATACATGTGGGAAAACTCAAGTATAGGAGAAACTTAGTAGCTGCAAGACATTAGGCAACTCACTTCCTGAGAACTGACCACATAGCTTTCCTACTCTTAAAACTTTGTACATGCAGGGGCGCCTGAGTGGCTCAGTTGGCTGGGCGTCCAGCTCTTGGTTTCAGCATGGGTCATGATCTCATGGTCGTGGGATCAAGCCCCACATCTGGCTCTGAGCTCAGTGTGGATTCTGTTTCACATTCTCTGTCCATCTCCACCCCATTCACTCTCTTTCTCTCTCAAATAAATAAGTAAAATCTTAAAAAAATAAATAAATTCTGTAAATGTATTTACCATAGGCTTTCCTCTTGAGGTGGGAATGCGCCTATGGTATGCCACATGCCAAAAGGAAGAATGACGTAGGCAAAGTGACTGAAAACAACCCCCCTAACATTCTACCTTCCCCAGCTGACCCATCCTAACTCTTTTACTAACAAAATCTCCAACAATTTCCTGAAAACCTGCTGTGCCCCGGGCATCACTCAGAAGTGATTATAATTCCAGAACAACCTTATGAGATGAGTTTCATCGTCACCATTAGGTGAGGAAACTGTCACAAGGTGGTAAAGCCACAGAGTCAAGTGGTCTGCCTGATCTGAGTGTCCCCCTCTGTCTCATCCTAAATCCCGAGGCTCCTTTATTTTTGGCAACAAGTTGCTCTCTCTTCTTTGGCAAAACTTCTCCGCACCTAGAGTTGACAGCACACACTCCTCAGCATTTCAGTGTGTTCTCCGTGCACAAAGTATATCTGGGAACCCAGGCATGTCCCATCTCATTTGCTCCCCAACCTCATCCTTGGAAATGCTGTCTGCATCCAGGAGACCTGGAGACACATAGTTGAAGGAGAACTTTCAGTTGACTTGACCCACTGGGTTGGTTCTTCATAGGCCATGACCAAAAGGCCCAGACAGAGACACGCCTGAGAACAAACACAGTGATCACTCATGGGTGAGACTAAGGAAAACAACTAGTCTTCACTTGTGTGGAGAGATCTCCTGCTTTTCCATCTGTGCCCACCAACAACCAGTTCATACGGTGCTTGGTAAGTGTTTGTGGGTTAATGGATTGACTGACTGCCTTTATTAATACCCAGGACTATTTACCAAGTACCCGATATGTGCAGTCATTGTACCAGAAGTCATAGAGAACTTTACATGACTCCAGTTTGGACAGCACATTCTGATTTTCTGTCTCCATCTTTATATTATTACTCAAACCTGCTTGATTGGGACTAGGCACTGGGAGAACGTCATCCTTGACGCTAAACTCATCGTTTGGGGGTATGCAGTAGATTATGGCAGGGAGGAGACCAAGAGACCAATCCAATGTTCTAATGTCGTTCTACTTCACCCTGATTTTAAAGACGAATACCAGATTGTCTATCTGACCAAGGTCCAATCCCAAGTAATCCCCAGGCTCAGATGGATTGACTTTTAGGTTAGTTTTCTTGTAGGTTCTCTAAGTACAGTCCTTGTCTCTCTATTTATAAGAGAACAAAGCTGAAGATGTTCTAGGAAGATTCAGGGCTGGTTTGTTTGTTCCCTTCTTGGGTTCGCTCAATGGCACTTACACACCAACAAAAACCCACTTGTGGTTGAAGTTTCCCACGCAGAGTTGCAGGCGTTCTGTGTTCCCTCAGTAAAGAGCCTCTCACTGCGTTCCTGGGAACCAGCACCACACCTCACAGCTTTGCCAACTGCGTCACTTTTAGATTCTGGGCTTTGAAACCAAATAAAAATTGATATGTGTGTAATCACATTTGTTTAATTAAAGTAACACATCTGTGCAGTAAATATTCCAGCACGAGCTGGTCAATAGCAAATCCTCAGCATGTACAGTAATAATTGACTAATGTAATTAAATGCATGTCAGAGTTTTAAAAGAAAATATAATGAGATTTCATCATTTTATATGTACAGGTAATTAGTTCTTAGGAATGTGAGTAAAAGCAAATTATCTACAGATTTGAACTATCAGCAGATAATTCAAATGACCTAGTTTGGGAGAGAAAATGGTATCTAAAAATGAGAGAAATTCAAACCAAAACAAACGTTCCCTACGATTAAATCTGAAAGCTATGTTAAGAAATGAGCATGTATAATTTTACTCAACATGTTTCCATCGAGCTTTCTTTTTGGATGAGTTGAGCCTTAGTGTGAGGACCAGGCTGGAGTGACATCTTTCCTGGCTCACGCTCCTCTACTGGCTGTTTAGGCATCCAGGCACCCTCTAGTACCAGGCTCTAGGTCATTTTGTCAAGTGTCTCTTTTGCTTTGTGTTCAAGCTGACTCCATCTTCTGCTGCTTCTCAAGAGTTCCTGTGCGGCCTGTGTATTATCATCCTGACTTCTGGGCAGCATGTGCACAGGAGGGCTGTGGGATGGGCATTCCAAGAGTAGAGAACAACTTGACAGATGCAAGGAAATAGGAAAGCACATGGCCTGTTTGGAAAGCAGCGAGAAAGCAGCTCAGTCTGACTGGAGAAGATTCCAGTAGGAGAAAAGAGGGAGCTACCACTGTCAAAATAGGCTGGAAGTGATGGGCAGAGATTTGAACGTCAGCCAAGAAGCTTGAACATCCTTCCTCTGAAGGCAAAATGGAGTTGCTGAAGATGCTGTTTTTCTGCTACTTCACTCAACCCCAGTTAGACCAAATGCTTCAAAAATCCCAACACTCAAATGTGAACTCGCTGCTCAAAGAAATGGTCAAGTCCTCAAGACCAGAGTCTGCCAGTTTGAGATTAGGATCTCCAATAGGAAGCTGTCTGGATGCTTCTTCTCCTTTCCTCCCCGTGATTCCTCAATTCAAATCCCTTTCCTTCTCTACACTCCCAGAAGCGATGACACTGGTCATCATAATAGCCCCTCTTGGTGACCCCAGCTCTAGACTGAGAATCCTGCTGGTGTGACCGTCATTGCCATAACCAGACTGAGGGTGGGCAGAGACAGCAGGAGCCTCTTCTGTGTGTGTAATTGTAGGTTCTGAATATATATACACAGGTTGTTTGTCTGAATCTTTGCTGTCATGACCCCTGTCACGGGACACAGCAGTGAGAAGACAAAGCAGCCGTGACAAACAGAAGACATGATCATCACCTAATATTGAGAGTGATATGTTCTTCACTGGTTGGAGGGCAGAAGCTTTACTTGGTGACACAGTTAGTGGTTGTACTGAAGGACACACTCCGCCCACTCCCTGGCTTGCATCCCTCTTGGTCAGAGCCTTCCTTCCGTGGGGCAGTGTGTGCTGATGCATCAGTGGCCAGGGCTAAAGGTCAGCATGGTCCCACATTTAGGGCTTTATACTTGGAACTTCCTTCAACAGAAATAAAAATGCAATAAAAGCAATAAAAAGGAAAACTGCTGACTAGAAGCAATATATCAACAAATAACAAAGTGCAGACCTTATTTGTATCAGGAAACAAACTGGAAAAAAATATATGTATAAAAGAAATAGAGAAATAGGAACACTAACTAGATATTTGTGCATAAAGAATTTTTAAGTTTGTTAAGTTTTAGGTGTGATCATTGTATTGTGGTTGTTTATCTTTTTCTAAAGAACCCCTATATTTTATAGATAAACACCAAGATATATACAGGTGGTAGAATATAATAATGCCCATATTTCCTTCAGAATAACCCAGGAGAGAATGGAAATAAGTGTAGGTAAAGATATGAATGAAACAAGAACGGCCATGTACTGACCATTATTGTAGCTGGGAGAGAAATACATAAGGTTCAGTTTATTAGTTTCTTGATGTCTGTATATATATATTTTTTTCACTAAAAAATGAGGATGTTTTTGCAGTTAGGCAAGTGCAGAGGTCTTTCTGTGGCTGGGTTATTAGTTTATGGCCAGGGTTTGAGGTTGGGCTAAAGCTGGAGCCCTGACTTCCATCTGTGAGTAGGGTTATAAACTTTAAATTATCAGATATGGAACAATTTACTACCAAAGAAAGAGTCCGGGAGTGGTCAAAACAGGTAGCAAGCGTATGATCATGATTACAGGGTAATTTTGGGTGTGGGCTTGGAACCAGTCCATGGCCAGCTTATAGGAAGCTGGGACTAAGAAGAAACCATCTGTAGCCAAAGGAGGTCATTGTTTCTGTGGTTGAAGATGGCCTATGCCCTCAATTAGGGAATTATCTATTTCCAGAGCTAAAATTCACATCTATCGCCAAATATGAATATTCTCTGTGGCAATGGTGTGGGGCAGATGGTATGTTGGATCTAGCATGACATCAGCTCAATGATTAAGACTTAGAAGCTCGTATGTAGTTGAGGCAGGGTTAGCTTTGCCTGATTTGGGAGAGTTAGTTTGTGACAGAGGTTAAAGAAGTCTACATTGGTTTTCCGGATAGGGTTAGGAGGTGATTTCACACTCTGGGCTGCATATTAGAGTTACCCAAGGGGTGCGGGAAGGATAAAAATGCCAATGCCTGGGTCCCAGCTAAGCCCAACAATCCCAGAACTCTGAGGCCATGGCCTAGGCTTTAGCGAAAACCACTGGGTTAAGGGGGTCAGAGAGTAACCAGATCAAGGGATCTTTTGTATCTAAATTTAAAGGGTGTTCTATGATGGGAGTTGCAAGCATAGGGTCAATCCATGGCTACATAATAGAGAAAAGGTATTTGGGCCCTCAGAATGATGCAGCCAGTTTACTTTATTAGCACTGTCTTCTAATCCTAGTCCTGGTTCAGACAATTCAAGAAGCACATACACAGAATATGTCTTGATTTAAAACAATGCTCCTGACCCACCTATATGGCACATGTTAGAGTCTTTTTACCTGTAGCAAAAATGGGTTTCTCCACTGAAAAGACCCAACAATAATTGATCTAGAGCCTATGACCACTCAAGAGGTCATGAATAAAATGGTTAATTAGGAAAAATCTCTGACTGTGGCCTCAGTTGATCCATATGCCAGTCCACTCAGCTAACCCACCTAGCAGGACCTTTCCAATAGCTCTGTACAGTGAAAGGTATAATAGGCAATGGGGTTGAATGGGGAGAAAGTCAGGAGTATTATCAACTTAAGCATTGGAAAGAAGGCAGAGAGGGAGAAGGCATTCCTTGTTCTTCCTTAATCAGTAAAAGCTTCCTTGGAGAGGTAAAATTCTGCAACCCAGCATTCTGCTCTGGATTCCAATTAAACAATATATAAAGTACATAATGCACACCTATTCTTTCTACCTGTGAGGGTGTCTAAGTCAGCCCTGCTCATAAGAAGCTTATAACCTACAACATCAGGGGCTCAGCATCAGCTGGACGAGGACGACATGGGAGATTATATAGATGGGCATGCAGAGATGCAGGGTCACACCACCACTGGGTTGAACCCTGTCAGTTAAAAGGACTCCAAATGGTTTTCTAGCATCTGACCAGGAGAGGAGCTTATCATTACTTCCCTTTCAGATGGTCTCTGGTACCCAAAAAGGAGAGAATGCTCCTTATATGGGACCTGAGACCACCAGCAGGTGTCTTACAGTTTTTTGGGATAGCCTGCATTCCCATTAAAGTCTTGATCTGGGTGCTGGTAACACTGAAGAGCACAGCACAGAGCACTGAAGAGTATGGGAAGAAAGGTTGCAAGAGGAAGATCCCAGAGACTTGGGAGGTAGGGTAGGCTGAAAAGTATTGTGCAGTGGTAGACAGCGTAGTTGCCTACCAAATGTTATCACTTTTCCTTCCTACAAACAGACCCCAATTCAATTCAGGGAGGCAATGCACCCAGTTTTCAAGGCCATTTCCTGGTCTTCCTTGCTATTTGAGGTGATCATATGATAAAACTATGACCAATAATATTTGCAAAATTCTGCTGGAGGGATACATAAAACACTTCTTCCTCCTTTACTCTTATTTCCCAAGTTCCAAACAATTCTCTTCTTGCAGCAAGGACAAGAGGCCTGAAGTCATCAGTTCATGGAAAAGACCGTCCCAGGCATGTCTCAGGATTAAACGTGTTCTCCTGGGCATTCTTCTCCAGCTACTGGCAAGAAAACAGACCTACTCTATGAAGGCACCACTAGACAAGGTCAATGCTAGACAAGGTCAATGCTTGACCTTGTCTATGTGCTATGACCATCCCCTGCTAAACCAGGTTATTAAAAATTGTCATCTATTTGGCCAGGACATCAAGAAGTCCTGGGCAATAAAAGAAGAAGTACCTTTTCCCACCTGCTTCTTCAACCACTAGCAACACTAGGAAAAGGATCTAAGTAGCCCATGCCTTATCTTCACTTACCTACAAACTTGTGGCATTTACAGCAGAAAGGAGAAAGGATGCCCAGGTGATCTGAGAGAATTTTTTTAAGGATGGTGATGGCTACGGTGAGAGCTAGGATATACTGGATTCTGGTTTTGAAACAAAGCTCTTCTATCTTCATTTGAATTAGTTTAGATCATAGTAAGCCGGAGTTTAGAAAGCATGGCCAGCCACAGAGCATGCATCAGTGACTGTTGAGAATCACAAGACCATGAGGCTCAAAGACAGAACAAAAAGGCTCTCTGGGAGTGTCTTCTGCAGCCAGGAAAAAAACAAGGGGAGTTCTTAGCTGAGCAAAAACCAGCCAAGAGGAAAGAACTAGACCTCAATTGTCTCAACTTACTGAGGTTAGGCCTCAGAAAATAACTTTCCAAATCTTCCTCTCAAATAAGCAGGAGCTGAAAGCTCTTATCCAAGCTGAGTTACTTGGAAATAAGAACTGGAAATGAAGGAAAGCCAGGTTGCCTCTGATGGTAAAACATGCATCAAATGGGAACCAGAGTCTGTGTTTCAAAGGCCAACTGTGAACAACTAAGAATCTTAAAGTCTAAAGGAGGATGAGAGAACCAAAGAGGCAGGGGCCCAGCAGATAGCAAGCAAGGTGGAAGAATTGAGCATCCAAGGTAGGGAAGCTTCCATAGTAGGGAAGATACTGTGACCGTTGAGTTCAAAAAAACAACATCCCTATGTGACAAGTATTATTTTTTTAAGATTTATTTATTTATTTGTCAGAGAGAGAGAGAAAGAGAGAAACACAAGCAGAGGGGCGCTGCAGAGGGAGAGAGAGAAGTGGGCTCCTCGCTGAGCAGAGAGCCCAAGGCATAACTCAATCCCAGGACCCTGGGATCATAACCTGAGCCGACTAAGCCACCCAAGCATCTCTGTGACATGTATTATTATTACTTAACAAGCATTACTGTTTTTTAAAGATTATTTATTTATTTGAGTGGGGTGAGGAGCAGAGGGAGAGGAAGAGAATTACAAGCAGACTCCCACTGAGCATGGAGCCCAACATGGGGCTTGATTTCAAGACCCTAAGATCATGACCTGAGCTGAAACCAAGAGTCAGAGCTCAACCAACTCTGCAACCCAGGTACCCCAACAAGCATTATTATTATTATTATTATTATTATTATTATTATTATTATTGTTATTATTATTATCTGTCAATGCAGTTAAGGAAGTTGACGGTCTGCGAGATACACATTCAAGCAGTCAAGAAATGATAGGCTTAAAGCCAGGAGTGTGATTCCCAAATCAGAAATATTTTGTTATTCTTTTGTGGCACTAATTGCACAATGAAACAAATTCAGTGTGTGTATGTGTGTGTGCGCATGCTGGGGAAGGGGGTAAGAAGAAGGCAGAGGGTTAGCCAAAAGAAAATGATGATAATAATGGATAGTCCTGAATGTCTAGCAGGGAGATTTTTACTTGACTTGACAGTAAAGAAGATCCATTGTAACTCTTGAACCAGGGCAGAGACCATAAAAGTGGTGTTTGGGGATGCTTAATCTTGCAGGAAGAATTGAAAGATAAAAGCTTTGGGAGTGAGGCACTCGGGCTGCACGAATCAGAGCTTTCCTCCTTCCCCTCCTTGGCCACTGAGCCTAGCTCGGGGTTTCTGTCAATTTCCCTCTTCAGCCTTGTTGTTTCCTATTTTTAGGCTGGAGTGAAGGTTATCAGCTATGATTCCTTGCATTGGGATTTGCACCTCTGAAAGAAATTTTCTCCTTATACACAATCCTCCCTAGTCCTCATTTCGTATGAAGGAGAGAAATGTCACAAGCAATGCTTTCCCTAGCCACGCTGGGGCTGAAGTTTACCTCACATCTAAAGGGGAAAACCCTATAAACCGAGCCAAGCCGAGCAGGCAGCCCTGTATCTTAGAAGACGGGATCCTCTTGGATAAGAACTTGGAATAAGATGGTGTCAGGGTCTCCTCCAACGCTGTGATATCATGATGATGAGATTCTAATTCTTAAAAATGTGTCAAGTTCAGCCTTCTGCCTTAAAGCAGACCTGCACTCCTGGAGGAAGCTCTGTTCCTGGAGCTTGCCAAGCCTGTCTGCATTCCAGGGTTTTGGCACTTGCTGTTTCTTCTTCCTGGATGGCTCTTCCTCTTGCTCTTCGCAAAGCTGGCTCATCCTCTTCCTCCAGGTACTTGCTTTAAATGTCTTTTGCACACAGAGGGCTTTCGCAACCACCTACATAAGTAGATCACTCTGGCTTTGTTCGCTTTTTTTTTTTTTTCCCTCGTCTTAAAACTCTGGTTATTTCCTATGTGGATCTTACCACACTGGGATAATAATCTTATATATAATGTATTTGCTTCTTTGACGTTTATCTCCCCCCCCACAAAAACAGTAACTGTGCAGATTCGTTTACTAAAGGATTCCAAGGATGCAATATCATGTCTGGCACATAGTGGGTACGTGAGAAATACTAGATAAACAGAAGGAAGGATGGATGGATGGATGGATGGATGGTTGGATGGTTGGATGGTTGGATGGATGGATGGATGATGGACCAAGGGAGAGAGAGAGAAGAGTGAATAAACATTTTACTACATGTGCCAGGAAAAAAGAACCATTCTGAGGTCAACCGGGCTTGCAAAATATGTTCTCGTCCCTTCTTGGTAATTCACAGAGCACATTAGCAATTTAAAAGGCCTGAAAATTCCCTATAAGATAAATCTTGCTTAATTTTATTTAACCCAGCATTTCCTAAACTTGTTTTAACTTAAAATACTTCTTTTTCATGATACCCTTACTTAACATTCTGCCAAAGAGTGTTCTTTAAAAAACTAGTTTGGAAAATCTGCTCCTTTATAACCATTGCCATGTTGAATAGTAATTATTTTTAACTCCCTTTCCAGGCTGTGAGGTCCTTAAGAATACAGACTGAGACTCACTTATCTTTGTACCTCCACTGTATAGCACAGTGATAGGCACAAAGCAAATACTCAGAAATAACTAAATTACTGAAAAGGAAGGAAAGAAGAGGAAAGGAAGAAGGGAGAAGGTAGACCGAAGGGAGGAATAAAGGAAGGGGAGGAGAATATACCTGGGTTACTCAGCAAGTAATTACTCCCTGACATGTACCTTCAATTGACTTTAAGACAAATAATAAAATGCTAATAATGACCTTACAGAAGTCAGAATTACATTAACCATCTCAGATAAATTCTAGATTAGTAATTTACTCAGGGTTAGAAAGTTAATTCACAATAAAAACCTCCCCACCACCCTCTCCCACATACACACACAGACAGACATAGTGTTTTGTGATGAGCTCTCTCCTATTTCTGAGAGTCATATAATTACTTTATTTAGAATGGCAACAGTATTATATATTTGCTAAGACGATACGTTCTGAAGTCAAATCCAATCTCTACCATTTCTGAGTCTGAGCTGCTATAACAAAAATAGTACAGACTGGGTGGCTTACAAACAACAGAAATTTATTTCTCATCATTTTGGAGGCTGGGAAGTCCAAGATCAAGGCACTGGCAGATTTGATGTCTGGTAAGGGTCTCCTTCCGGTTCACAGATAGCCATCTTTTCACAGTGTCCTCACATGGAGAAGGGGTTTAGGGGCTCTCTGGGATCTCTTTTAAAAGGCCATTAATCCCACTGATGAGAGCTCCACGCTCATGACCTAATCAAATTCAAAAGGCCCCACCTCCAAACACCATCACATTGGGAATTAGATTTCAACATATCAACTTTGGGGGAACACAAACAATCAGTCTATACCAACCATACACCATCTCTGCGAATTTTGACAAAGCAGTTAACCTTTCTAAATTTCAGTTCCTTCATATGTAACACACAGATAGTAATAGTGTATAGTTACACTGCGATCGTGAATATTAAATTAGATAAATATGCCACAGGCTTAGGAGAGTGCCCGGTATGAAGCAAGTAATCAGTAATCTACTACCACTTCCAGGTGCTCTGACTGTAAAATTTTGGGCCCCTAGAAGGGCGATTTCAGAGGCTGGGGCTCTTGAAATCTTACACCAAGATTCTAATACTTCTTTGAAATCGCAAACAAGCCCATTTTATCTAGCACTTTGTAGATGCTCTCTGCACCAAGAGGCTGGGGGGAAACCACAAATAAGCACACTGCCTCTAGAGAAAATTTAACCCACCCTGGCTTGTGGAAATGCACCCAGAGCTGCCTTTGTCCTTGTAATCATGTCAGATTCATTCCTTTTTCTCTCCACTCCTCTTTGGGTTTCATAAATTATAAGCACAGTTAATTTCTACCTGCATCTAGTTTCTGAATCTGTCTAGGGATAGAAGGTGTTGGAGGGGCCACAAGAGGTAGGACAGGCCATAGTCTTGGCGTAGAATGGAATTTAGGAGGAGTGGGGTGCAGAGGGGCATGGTTAAAATATTAGCACCTTGGGGCGTCTGGGTGGCTCAGTCATTCAGTGTCTGCCTTCAGCTCAGGTCATGGTCCCAGGTTCCTGGGATCGAGCCCCACATCAGGCTCCCTGTTCCACAGGAAGCCTGCTTCTCCCTCTCTCACTCCCCCTGTTTGTGTTCTCTCTCTTGTTGTCTCTCTCTGTCAAATAAACAAATAAAATCTTTAAAAAAAAAAAAATATTAGCACCTACCTGGGGCTGAACACAAAATAAATACATGAGAAAGACACTTTGAAACGAACTGAATACCAGAATACCATCCAATGAATTATTATTTTTAAAGAGGATTTAGGTTCAGAACAAATACAAGTCCCTTTTCCTGACTTCAGATGTGCCGCAGGTGTGGCCCCAGTGGAAGAGTTACATGCTGAAATGGCTGACAGGAACTCAGAGAGTAATATAATCCCCCTGCTCCTAGACAAGATTCCCCTTAGATTCGCTCAAATGATCTTTACCTTTCTTTTAAATAAAATTTAACCTATCTAGAAAATCCCTGACTCAGAGAGGTGGAAGGGACTCCTTCCTGAAATCCAACATCTTTGACAGATGGCTATGCATGCTTGGAGGGTGAAGGGGGGTTGGGTTCAAAAGCTTCATCCCACATCTTTAATCTTTGGAAAGTTCGTTCTCCTGTCAAGCTGAAACCTGCTTCACTGGAACTTCCGTCTGCTATTCCAGTTCTGCTGTTCAGACCCAAGCACGACCTTTGACACCCTTTCATTCCTGACCCCACCTTCCATCATCTCTCCTCTGCACTGAACACCCTCCTTCTTTTTGAATGTTCCCCACAGGCTGTGGTTTCCAGACCCTTTACCATGCCCATGACCTCTCTGTGAAGCCACTGCTTGTTTATTTTTTGTCTTAAATCACATCTACTAGAGCTGAGGCCAATGTTCCGGATGTGTTTGAAGACACGTAGAGCAGTGAGACGATCAGTGGTTACTAACAACAGCTTTCTGCAATAGATACACTCGGTTCCACCACGTCTGAGCTCTGTCCTGCTATAGGTTTAAGTATTCAGAGCCTATGTCTCTCCATCCATAAAATGGGTGTGATAATAAGGTTGTCATGAGTCACAGTCATGTATAAAATACATGAAGCACAGTTCCTGGTACGTGGCTAGTGTAAAATGAGTGGTGGCTACAATGATGTTGATGTTACGTGTATTGTTAGACATGATATTCCATTAACTGTGTAAAATATTTAAGGGCTATTCATGCTGTTAATTTACAAAAGATGAGACTGCCAAAATACAGTTTGTTTCCCTAAAGTATTGTCAAGCAAACATCTCTATCTTATATTTGTGTAACTTGTAATTTGAATCCAAATTCAGAATTTGTCTGTAGTCATGTTTATCTTCTGGCTCTTTGTTCCAACATACAAATCTCACCTATTATGAGTAAAAAAGAAAAGACCCTCCCTTGGCCATGAGCCTCAGGGCTTGACCACACAGAGTTTGGAATCAGTACCTCCATGTAGTTGGGTCATCTTGCATCATGTTTCCTTTCCCTACTTGGGACTCCAGTGCCCAAACTTCCACCATTAGGATTTTAACCTATTCAACAAGTTAAATGCTTGTGTATTGAATGCCTCCTCCCCAGCAAGCACTTCTCTTAACTGTGTCTATGTGGTGGACGAGGCAGGCAAGACCCCTGCCTCATGGAGCATACATTCAGGAGGGGGAGATGGACGAGCAACAAGTGCATGCACTAGATAAGTTCAGATCATGATAAGAGTTATAAGGAAATGAAGCAGATGGCAAGATGGAGAGGGATGTGGGTGGGGAGAGGTCCACTAGACTGAGTGGTTCCAGAAGGCATCGCTACTAAAACGAGGCTAGGAGCTGCCAGACCCAACAGATGCACAAGTCAGCATTTACCAGTCTGTTTGGCTGTTCCTTTTTTATGGACATGAATGACACTAAAATGTAAGTCATATAAAAGTAGTAAATTGCTCGATCTTCCAAATTCCTAAAAGCCTGGCACAGGTTGTCTATCCACAGCGCAGGTTGTCTGTCTGGGCTTATCAGACAGAGCCTCCTTTGCCACTGGCAGCAATGCCAACAGCTCGGTGTGGTAATCTGGAGCGTCATGTGCTCTTCAGAAGTTATGGGAGTAATTAAAATAGGAAAACACGTTTTTACTACATTGGTTCACTTGAGAAACAAATCTTATGGGATCCATAAGGAGCTGGGTACAATAGGTTTACTTTTTGGGAAAGAGCCTGGGCATTGTTTCTCTAGAGCTCAGGCCAGGGAGAGCCCAAGCTCATTCGCTGGATCTCCTCAGCTCAATGTTCAGAGCACTATCCTCTTTGGACAAGTTGATTTCTCATGAAAAGGAGCCTCCCTCTTTTCTAATCAAAAGATTAGAGGTGCACTGGCAAAGAGCTTATAATTGACATTCTTCTCTCCCCCAGTTCCAGGCAACCTGCCCTTTTTAAGCAATTTGGCCTGCATTCTTCCTACGGTGGCCTCTTGTAGTGAAGCCCAGGTCTTTGGCTTTTTCCAAATCCTAGTGAAATCACATGAGAATATGGGAAAACTGAACAGGGCTAAGTACACCTTGGCCAGAATCTCCAGCCATAAAATGGGTGCGATAATAAGGTTGTCATGAGTCGTAATCATATTGGAGACTCTCCATGTTACATGAGCTCTGGAGCTGCGGTGCACATTAATTTATAAGGTGAGCCTGATATGGAAAACAAGCCCACAGGCCTGAGAAGATGGCCTTGCTTGTTCCTATGGAATAAATCTTGAATTAGATCTCCTAAATCTACCTCAGCAGAAAATGGGCCACACACCCACTGTCACAAAGAGGAGTCTCCTTTCCTAGGTAACCACGTTGCTCTGTATGTCCACCCCATCCCATCACAAACTTCTCACTGGTGCCTTCAAAGTACTCTTTCCCTGAAATAATAATGAAGTGCTCTCTCTAGTTATGGATATATGTACATAAATTCATAGAAAATTTTCTGGAAGGATTTACAGAAAATGTTCGTGGTAGTTACCTCAGGTAAAAATCTGAGTTGAGGGAAGGGTGGTCAAATGGAATTTTTTTTTTAATGACACTTCTTAATATGTGGAAGGAGACTATTTGAGGAATTACTTGTGCAATGAAAATTAATTATGTAAACACACACACCGCTAGTATCTGAATAGAAATGAACTGGATAGACTCCAAAGAGAAAAAAGAATAGGCTCAAACTTCCACATAGCAGTAAGTATAAGATATAAAAGAAATACACAGAATTTCTAGGGAAATTCTACAACCAACCAAGTGATCACTCTGTGATTGCAACTTCTGAATAAAATTGCTCAAAAAGATATTAGTTAGTCCAGTAATAAATTGTGTTAAATAAAATATAATCTATATATCATCTATATATAAATCTATATATAAATAAAATGTAATCTATAATGAATCTATATCTATAGATCTATATATATTCTATATATAAATATAAATCTATATATTTCTATAATCTTTATATATTATATAATGTATAACATATATTGTATAGTGTATTATATATAACATATATTGTATGCTATAATAATATATGTTATATATTATATAATAATTTATATATGCTATATTAAGAATTATATATAATATATGTAATATATTATATATATAATATATAAAAATCTATATATAAACACAAAACCAAAAAAAGAGAAATAATAAATTAGAAGCACGAAATAAATGTAAAAAATGAAAAATGAACATATTGTGTCACTTAAGTGCCCTTGGCTACAATTATCAGAAACCGAGATGCATAATGGCTCAAAGAACAACTAAAACCTTTCCTAATTTTATGTGGTGGGAATGAAACAGGTGGGACAGCCACAGGGCCACTGATTCAGAAGCTTAGGGATATTTTCAGGAATTCAGGAATTCTTCCCATCTCTTTACTCTGCCATCCACCCTTCTTTTTTTTTTTTTTAATCTTATTTTATTTTTCCAATATTCCAGGATTCATTGTTTATGCACCACACCCAGTGCTCCATGCAATCTGTGCCCTCCTTAATACCCACCACCAGGCTCATCCCACCCCCCACCCCCTCCCCTCCAAAACCCTCCGTTTGTTTCTCATAGTTCACAGCCTCTCATGCTTCATCTCACTCTCTGATTTACCCCACTTCACTTTTCCTTTCCTTCTCCTACTGTCCTCCATGTTATTCCTTATGCTCCACAAGTAAGTGAAACCATATGATAATTGACTTTCTCTGCTTGACTTATTTCACTCAGCATAATCTCCTCCAGTCCCGTCCATGTTGATACAAATGTTAGGTATTCATCCTTTCTGATGGATCTGCCATCCATCCTTGTGAGGACTTTGGACACACACAGGCAGCAAGATGGCACTTTATGGTCTATGGCAGGTCCAAGTGCAATGTCTAGACCTGATGAGGCCTAGCAGAGGAAGAGAGACCGCCCTTTCCTATGGCTTTCTTAGGAGCAAAGACATTTATCCAGAAAAGCCTCTAAACCCATTTCCTCGCTCGATGTCTTTGCCAGGATTGAGTTACCTGCTCATTGTGGAAGCAATCACTGGCACAGAGTGGAATTACATTTGAACCCATCAGGCCCACCTTAGAACTGGGGTGGATTCAGGTTCAAAGAAAATCTCCTGGAAATATGTAGGCTCCATTAGGACGTAGCAGGAGAAAAGATTCCAGGCAGGGGACAGCAATGTCCACTCTGTGCATCAGTTTTGAAAATAACTATCAATCTAATTAACTCCTCATTAATAAATGAAGCATTTTTTTATGTTTGGTCAAAATACAAAATACACAAGATACAACTCAAACAAGGTCAGAAATAAAGGTTAAATGCTTAGCCAAGATGTATGTACACAAAAAGGAAACAGGGATAGAAATTGCATTAAATAGGCCAAGAGGGGCATTTTAAATTGATTATGGGTATAATCCACAATTAGGATACAACAAATGCATGTCTTCATCTCACATTATATTATAGCATCATGAAATGTAAAGCAGAATCTCTGACAAACAAGAAAACTGAGAGCCATATGTTAATCACAGAAAAGCTGAACACATTTCTCCCAGGTTTAGGCCGATCATATTGTCAGAATAGAATGGAGGGTTCCAAACGGTATAATTAATAATGCTTATTTAAAGTATTTCTAATTTAAATGTCTTCTAACTGCACTAGTCTAGCCTAAAATAAAACTCACTTGACAGCTCCAGTTGCGTACATTGTAAGCCCCCATCTGACCAGGCAAGCAGTACCACCCTCGAAGAGCTTCCTTGTTCTTACAGCCCTTCAGGGCTCCTCAGCCCCAGAGCCGCCTCACCAATACCGACTGAGCCCTTATATCCCTCTGCTCTGGCTGCCTCCTCCAGCTGCCCAGCCGCCATCTTTGCCATAGCTGGGCCTGGGGAGGGTCAGTTTGGTTGCCCACCCACCTTGCAGAGGCTTCACTTCTCTTTCCTTCTCTGCACAAGTCTAGAAGAAACCTTTCTTTTAAGTCCCATGGCTGAGGATAGACTACAGTCTTTAACAAGGATTTACTAAGTGTTTACAAAGAGGAAAAGAGAGGACAAATGATCCTTGCCAACAGATGCACCCACTTCTGAAGGTGCCAGTTCCAGGCCTGTCTCCAGGGTCCCTCCATTTGCCCTCCCTCCACTACTCTTGCTCCAACCCTGAGATTTCACCTTCCTGTGCAGCTGCACTCCAGTGTATCTTCTCAGGCTAAGTTCAGCCTCCCCAGGCTGGATCTCCCCAGGCTGGACCTCCCCAGGCTACACTCAACTCTCTTTGCAGGCACTGGCTGACCATGGGAAGGTCAGTTGTATTCAGATGGGATAATGCCCTTGTCCAATAGCTACGTGGGCTCTGGTCCTATCAGTTGTATCAGACAGCATTTTACTTTCTATGTATTATATTTTCAAAACTCTTTGGACTAAATTTCATCTTAGGTATCTCATAGAGACATGTATTTAACTCTATATACTACCAACAGATAATGCTGTACCTTTTCAAATGTATATGAAACACTACACTGTAAAATTTGAATAAATTGCAAAAAGGAGAAAATGTTGCAAATATATTTCAAAGAGCAGAAACAACAAAACACAAGCACTTGGAAAATGAAAAAGTATTCCTAAGTCACACCAAGTCTAAATGCTTAAATAGTTATTTAGAAAATTGTAACGAATAGAAAATTATACATAAAAACTTTTATGTTGTAGCCAAAATTTTTTCAGTGATAAATAGAAGGCCTACAAAATTAATTAAATTCTTCCAAAATTAAAAATGAAATGTGAAAATAAATAAACATCACATCCAACTTGGTTATTGGAAGAAAATTAAGATAATCTCAAGGAAAGCAGAAATTTAAAAATCATTTAAAAATTATGAATTAAAAATTATAAAATCAATAAATCCTACAAATAAAGCTTTGAAAAGGAAAAGCCCAATAGCTAAATACTGAGTAATATATTCAAGTAAAACTAAAGACACAAAGGGAAAAATTAGAAATTAGAAAGTACATATATCCATACACTTAAAAGATACAACAATGATGAAAGGAGCAATTTTCTATTAAAATATAAGTGAATCAAAATTAATCATGAAGGGAAAGAATATAGAACTATGAAATGCAATGAAAAAAATCTCATGATGTAAGTATCTGTTACCTCCTAAATGGCACAAGAAAATACGTGAGTTCTTTAAAACTCTCAAGGAACAATGTCCACGCTCTGTTAAATATTCCAGTGTTTATTTTTATGACATTTCCAGTTTGGTCTCTACAACCCTGTTCCCCAAACTTGACAGAAAGAACACACATTTATATACCCACATGCCCCATACACATACACATAGAACCATACACAAACACCTACAGATCCTACTTACTGAAAATACAAATGCAAAAATCCCAAATAAAATGGCAACACAAATTAAAATCATAAGCATACCAAAAATTACATGATCAGGTAAATGGGACTTCTGAAATTTAAAGATTGGGATGATACTAGAAATCTGCCAATATCATATCAATTTTAAAGGATAAAAATATTTCTGATACTAAGAATAAAGCTTCCTTCCTTTAAAAAAAATCTCTCTTAAAATAGTAGTGGACATTGGGTAAATGATAAAACACCAAAGGAGCCCACATCAGAGTAAGAAGCAATACAAAGGATACCAGATGTCCCTGCTTTTAAATACGACTTTGGCAGATGTAGCCAATGCAACAAAACAAGAAAAATAAATGAGGTTTATATATTTAAATAAGGGATGCAAAAGGAAAACTTAAGAGAAGTAACCAAAATATTTGTGAACAAATATAAAATATGTACACACACATGCATGCACACACACACACCCCTCACAGTGGTTTTCCATTAAAAAAAATTAGCAAATATCTGAAATATTTAGCAATAAATGTAGGAAGCTGGTAGCATTTATGAAGAAAACTATTACACTTTACTGAGGTACATAACGTCTTGAATGAATTAAGAAACAGAGAGTATTCCTGAATAAGAAGAAATTTTTTTTCAAGATAATATTGTAAGTGTATCATTTTCTCTAAAATAATTCATAAGTTTCAGTTTACTTAAATCAAAACACTGAAATTGTTTGAAAAGGTAATATAAAAATCCTTCTAGAAGAAGAAACAAAGAAGCCCCCTAAAAAGAAGTAATGAGAGGAGACTAACACTGCCAGATAATAACACTTACTATAGTATAAAACTCAGTAATTAAAGCAACGTGGTGCCAGAGCAAGAATTGTCAGATGAATCAATGGCACAGAAGCAGTTCCAGAAATAGGCTCTAATAACAATTAAAGTTTAGCATTTGACCAGGATCACATTTTAAATCAAGGGAGGAAGAAAAGAATATTTAATAAATGGCTCTTAGACAACTGATTACATATTTGAAAAGAAAATGTTAGATTTCTGCCCTATACCATACCCCAAAGGCATTGACCCATTAATTATAAAATGAAAGAAGGGAGGGTTGCGGGGAGGGATGGAGGATAAAACAGAAGAAAATGTATGCTATTTTAAAATGTGATCTATACCTAAAAATGAAGAAAGACATCCTTAAAGGACAGGATAGCTACATTTTAATATCTAAGTATCCGAAACTTACGTTTGGGGTAGGAGATCACTATTTAATTTTGAAACAAGAGCAAGTATCTGGGGGAAATATTTTTATCATATATCAGAGCTCTGCAAAGAAATACGATCAATGGAAAATCAGCAAAGAATTTGAGAAGGCAGTTCACAAAAGGCAAACAAAGATAAGCAACAATAAGAATTTAGTATTTCATGCAAATTAAAACAACAGTATGATTTGTATTTTTGCCTGTTCATCAAAATAATCCTTTCCCTTTTTTCTAAATCACATTTTTCAATGCTGACAAGGTTGCACTAGAAATATGTGCATCCAAATAGTGTTAATGAGAGTCTAAATTGGTTAAGATTTTCTACAAGGTAATATAGCAGTAAGTATCAAGACATTTTCATTTGTTAAAAAATCTACTTTTAGCAATGTTTTCTGGGGAAATAAGTTGATGTTTGCCCCAAGATACGGATATAAAAATGCCCACAAATGCTATATATTTTCAATTTTAAAAATTAATAAAGAACAACCTTCGTACCTTCAAGTAGGGCTTTGGTAAAATATGTTTCCAAGAATTTGGCAAAGGTGTTCATGACATAATGTTTTAAGTGAAAACATCTGATGATTGACTTTATCATATATAGCATAAATATGAACATAAATATGTAAAACAAAGCAAAAGTAGATGAGAAAGGGGTACAGGAGAGAGAATAAACACACCAAATGTCAGCTAAGAAGTGGGACTATAGATGGGTTCTATTTTCTTCTTATATATTCCTGGGTGTTTGTTATCTCATTTAATGAATAAGCATCACTTTCAATACCATAAAAAAGATGCTGTTTCGAAAATAGTCATTGTTTGGATCAGGATCCTTATTTAGGTGGAAGTATTTGGATTAGAATCAAATCTTCCTTCCTGATCTTATGCTATAAACGTTGTACGCACAAATAATCATCACCATCTTTATCCTCATAGAAACCTGTGTTAAACCCCTCTTCATTGAAGCAGGTGGTATGCACAAGAGACACATATACATAATAAATTCACCAACTTCAAAAAATTAGAAGTTAGGTTTGGCCCCATAAGTGGGACTTGATGCACTACCGAAAATTTAACTTGTATTTATTTAATTTATTTTTCTTTCTCTGGGCTACACATACCTCAGTCTTCCTTATAAGGATACATCACAACTGAGGTACAAAGCTGACTTCTTTCCCTTGCAGCAGACATAAGGGCACGTCATCTGGGAAAGGGTGGTAAGGAGGCCATTTGCTTCTGTGCTTCTGACAAAAAGAAAGTGTCTCCCCCCATGGTGGTCCCATGGAGGAAAAAACAACCAGTCCTGGGGACACTAGGGCCCCTTCTGACAATAGACCTAGAGCCTTGGGGGACGGTCTTGAATGGGACAAGCCAGGGAAGTACAAAAGCTATGGCGGAGGGAACAATGACAGTGGGGAGTAAGCTTGACTTGACCGGCCCTAGGGAACGTTCCCCACACAAGACCGTCATGAGGGTCTTCCTCTCTCCCATAGCAAATTTGAAAAAGATGCTCATGATATAATATATGTCTTGGTCAGCTTAGACGGCTGCAACAAAATACCATAGACTAGGTAGCTCATGAACAACAGAAATGTATTGCTCATGGTGCCAGGGTCTGGGAGCCTGGGAACAGCGTGTAGCGCGGTGGCGTTCTCCTGGACAGAGCCTTCTACACCGTTGCTGACAACCGGCCCCTCACTGTATCCTCACTGCATCCGGATGCGGCAGAATTAGGGCAAAAGAGCTCTCTGGAGTCTCTTTTGAAAGGGCACTAATCCCATTCATGAAGAAAATCCCCATGATGAAATCCCTCCCCAATGGCCATCACCTCCTAATGCTGTCACTGTGTGGTTAGGTGGTTCGGGTTGCAACACGGGAATTTGGGAGGCTACAAACTTCAGTCCATTGCAATCTATTAAGGGAAAAATCCTGATATATAACTGCATCATGTATAGCATGAATATGAACTTAAACTTGTAAAACAAAACAAATTTCCTCCCATCCAGTAGCGGACCACCAAGTAAGGAGTCTGGAGAAAGGGCTCGCGGCAGCATCAGGATGTGACAGCAAGAAGAAACAGCAGGACCAGAAGGGCAGCCCAATCCGTAACCAGGGCATGGCCCACGTGAGTTTGGCATTTAAAGATGATGCCTCCCCCATTCAGATTTATAAGCCCTAGCAATTTAATTTTTCCCAAAACTTGACTATATATTTAAAGACAGGGGAGAAATCCCAGTAAGGAGAACTACATAAGCAAATGTGAAGGACTGGAAATGCTCTTGTCTCTGCAAGGAGCAGTAAGTGGTGGCGTTCTCTTTCCATGTGTTTATTATTACGGTTTGTCTCTGCTCTAAATTTAAAAACTGTTTATCCCTCCTCACATCAGAATGTGTCAAAAAAAAAAAAAAAAAAAAAAGCATAAGCTGCATTTACCCAACTGGATTTGTCAAGATAGAAACCATTTTTTTTTTCCTTCTTCCCCTTCGTTTTACTCAAGATATCTGGTCCTCCCACTTGGGTCCCAAATTCAAGAAAATAATAATCAGCGATTGATTTATTTGTGTGGACAAAATGATTTGATGCTGTTTCTTGTCATTGACAGAATGATCTGGGTGGAATTGCATTCCATTGATAAAACTGTGATGAAATGTTATTTGTTGGATGAATAAAGTTAGAAGTCAAGAGAAATTGCTTTGGCTCACATGGTATTTTTTCAGCCATCAGTCATTTCTTGGCATTTGATCACATCATTGTCTCGGCTCCCATCATATTGACTTCGTTGTCTGTTATTAATTGAAGCATGACTTTTCTTTCAAAACTACAACAGAGAGAACAAACTCTGAAAAGTGGAAGAAGTTTTCACTTTTACTTTTCCTATCTCCTTGACTGTCTGAGCCTTTGCAGGGAACTCACCTTCCTTATTGGTGTAATTGAAATATCACCAACACGTATGTCCTGCTTTTAAAGACATATGCTATGAGAGGAAGCTTGCCATGACTTGGCTATTGAGGAGATCTTCACATGTTCTCAGGAAGATAGGAATTTTATAGTAAAATTCCCTTGCTATGAAGTAAGAATACTAAATGGCACTGAGAAATAAAGAACAAAGAACTCCTAATAGTCTATATACATCCAACAAGCATAATGTTAAGTGAAAGAAGCCAGACACAAAAATACAGTGTGAGTCCATTTGTATCAAGTCCAAAATCAGACAAGACTAGTCACTGACATTAAAAGCCAGGGGAATGTTTACCCTCAGGGGCAGTACAATCAGGTGGAACGTAGGGTATTTCTGCTGGTAAAGTTCTGGGTTTTGATCTGGATGGTAGTTACAGAGACACAGTCACTTTTCTAAAAACCCCATCATTGTGCACCTGGCTGGCTCAGTCAGTAGAGTATGTGACTTAGCCTTGGGGTTGTGAGTTCGACCCCCACGCTGCTCACAGAGATTACTTTAAAAAATAAAAATACCATCATGCTAACACACTTAGGAAAGTCTTTTACATGTATATTTTAATAAAAATTTACCAATTTAGAATATTATTTAATTACTACAAAAATTTATTTTTCTTTTTTAGCTCTTCACTGTTTAGACGTGGTGGTGAGAGAAATGAGACTATAGAGTGACCTCCACGTTCCTTTCAGGCATTAGTGGGTGGGTGTGCACAAGGACACAGAGAACATAGAGGATTTGGGGGAGGATGAGGGGATGGGGATTGAAGGGGTTGGTTTGGAGAAGTTGAGTTTGAGGTGCCTGAAAGTCAGGACACCCAGCTGAAACTCAGAAGGACAACCAAGATGGAGCATATACTCAGGAATTGTCAGTACAGTGATGGTAACTAGAAGCGTGAGGAGATGGGATTGCCAGGGGAAAAAAAAAAAAGGGAAAATCAAAAGAAGAGGGATGAGGAAGGAAAAGGAGGAGCCTGTGCAGTGAGCAAAAAATTTCCATCCCAGGGGCCTGGCAGGGTAGACTTCCTGGGCTCTAAATTGGCCCATCTTACCCAGGGAGATGTGGCTCAAACCCAGGGCCAGTCCCTTCCCCAATTTGCCATCTTGATCCTGACCTCAACTTTTCAAATTCACCCAAGTGCCTGGCACATACTTGATGAATGGATGAATGTCTCATGTATAAATCCTAAGTCACAACAGCATTGATAGGCTTTTGCAATGTCAAACAAAAGTGAAATAGAAACCACAGATGAAAGCAACTGACGTGTGTGTGTGTGTGTGTGTGTGTGTGTGTGTGTGTGTGTGTGTGCGCGCGCTGGCAAAATGAAGGGAGAAATTTAAAACATTTTAATAACTGGAGAACAACAACCACAGGTACAGGAGTTTTATATTGAGTTTGGGTACAGCGACGGGGATGTGGGGTGGGGACTATCATTAAAAATTCTCTCATTTATAATTCCCTGTGCCCATTTTCCCAGTTCAGTTCAATAAAGACACCCATCCAATAATTCTCATTCATTCTATAGGCAGTCAATAATATCTGACAACAGGCAGGTCAGCAAAAATGACAGTTGTATCCACAACATGGAAATCACCAAAGAAAACCATTGTTTGTTTTGAAATTAATGCTTCTTGGAATCAATAACACATTGGAAAATTGATATTGACTACAATGTGTTTGTGGCAACTTTCAGAAGGGTTGCAGGGTCCATTGGCTCCCTTTTTACCACAGATGTTAAATTAGTAAGTCACTGTGCACATTCCATTGTTGTCCCATTGTCTGAACGATTCTTATAAGAGAGCCTGAACCTAATAAGAGCTCAGGGACTATTAACAACCATTTGTAAATTTGCACCTAGTGTACTAGTGTTTTCTCATTTATGTATGAGAAATCGCTATAAATTAACAACACTAACAATATTATTTTGGCAGGGGTGGAGGGGTGGAGAGGGAGAGAGAGACACTCTCAGGCAGATTCCCTGTTGAGCACAGAGCCCAATGCAGGGCTTGATCTCACAACCCTGAGATCATGACCTGAGCTGAATCAGGAGTCAGATGTTCAACCAACTGAGTCAACCAGGCAACCCCAAACATGAACAATATTAAGGACTTAGTGCATCTGTAAATGTCCACCTGTATCCAGCTCCATGCCTCAGACTCTAAGGAAACTCATAAATAAGTCAAACTCTGACTCAGAGTCTGAGCCTAACCTAACGAAGCAAGGTTTAGTCCACATCTTTGCAACCACTTTGTTCTCTAGATGAGGAAACTGAGTCCCCAAGAGATAAAGAACTAAGTCTAGAATTCAATATTCCTGAATCCCAGCTTAGTGAACTTTATTTTTTTTATTATCATGTTCAGTTTGCCTCTGTATAGTATATCATTAGTTTGTGATGTAGTGTTCGATGATTATTAATTACATACAACACCCAGTGCCCATCACAACACATGCCCTCCTTAATACCCATCACCCTTTTACCCCCTCCTCCCTCCCTTCTGTGAGCTTAAACAATAGCATCCAACCTCTTCTCTATGAGGAATCTGCATAATTGCAGCAGAGGAAACATAAGAAATACTTAAAGCAGTGAAAGTCATGTTGTTCATGGTGTGTGGTTCATGCTATAGCAGAGAGGGTGTTCACAGAGGAGAGCAATCCCAGACACAATGTGTGCTAATGGAAAGGTATGGATGGTTGTCTGAGAGTCACGGATTACAATCCCAGCTCTGCCACCTTCTAGCAGGATGACCTGAAATAAGTAGCCTGACCTCCATGAGCCTCTTTAAAAAGGATGGGAAAAAAAAAAAAAAAAAAAAAAGAGCGCCTGGGTGGCTCAGTCGGTTAAGTGTCCAACTCTTGATCTCAGCTCAGGTCTTGATCTCAGGGTCGTGAGATCTCAGGTCGTGACAAAGACTGTGTTGGGCTCCACACTTTAAAAAAGAAAGAGAGAAAATACCTTCCTCAGAGGGTAGCGCTTGGGAATAAAACAGTAACTAATAAACACTGGCCTCATTAGACAGTCACTATATGCTAGTTCCCTCCCTTTTGCCTTGTTCCTGAAGCAGCTAAGCAGGAGTTCATAAAAGATATAGACTAGAGAGGAACCCCAAGCAATTTGGGTGTTTTCTTTTCTTCCAAGTTGGGGTGTGGAGAGTTGCCATCCTTTGTTCAGGGCTGCCTTGAGACTCAAGCTGTGAATCCCAGTCCTCAGGATCATCACTTGCTTGACCTTGCTTGCCCAGGTGTGGGGTGTCTCAGTCACACCAAGGCTCATTCTCTAAAGCGCAGCCTAGGAGAATAGAAAACCAGCCTTCCCGCTTACTGAATGCAGTGCCACTGGCTGCCAATACCCAGACCAACCATACATAACCAAGGCCTCACAGAGGTTTCCATTCCTACCTCTTCTTCTAAGAAATAGGTGATTCCTCTTAGGAACCTTTGATAAAATCTGCATTTCTTTCATTTATCCAGCAAACTGTCCTCTCAAGAATAAATAAACCAAGATGAAGTTCACTGACCTTGCCAAGGTGTTCTCAGGGACTCTCTGGGCCCCTGGATGATTGTATGCTGACCTTGACTAATATCCACTTGGGGTCTACACACATAGTCTTCACCACCAATTCCCCCTTGGAAGGCTCCCTCCTCCTGAGCTCAGACTATATGAAAGTAGAGATATGACAACGGTGACTCTCTCAGTTCAAGAACTGCTGATACAGAGACTAGAGGAAACAGACATGTCCCAAGACACACAGCCACATGACCAGAGACTTCCCACCCTCACTCTACTCACAACAGAAAAACACATAAGCATGCAAATTATCACACAAACACACAGAACATCCACACTCAGCATGTAGTCACATGCACACTTTTGCAGAAAGCCTGTCATGTGACATGCCTTGCATGCCTGTGTCTGCCCAGGTACTCTGTACTCCCCTTTTCCTGCTTCTCCACCTACAGCCCCTGTGGCAGTGCCATTCAGGCCACGAGTCAGACAGAATGGAACTTCAATTCCTGTTCTAATCACCTCCACTCAAGTCTTCCAACCTCCTAAGACTCCATTTCCTCATCTGCAAAATGGCGGCAACAATGGCTTCCACCTCATTAGGGCTGCCATGAGTTTCCAATGAGGTAATATAAAATACTCGGCACGCTCCTATCAAATACTTCATGTTTCATAAATGAGATAGGTAGGTTTCGGACCCACAATCTCCTATTCACAGGATTCAAAAAAAGATTTGGAAACCAAAAGATTTTTTTCAACCTGACCTGATTGACATGAGGTTTTTATGATGCTTATTTACCTCACAGTGTCAATATTCATGTGTTTTGCTTCAAAACTCTTAGTGTGTTTGGCTAGGATACTACCTCAATCGCTACTAAAGTTTTACTTATAAACAATACATATCATTTTATTTTTCCAAAATCTGAAAAAACAAAAACTTGAGTTTTTAAACAAATGGTCCCAAGGATTTGGACAAGGAATTGTAGACCAGTGTAACTATTAATAGCTGCAATTTCTATAACAAAAATAAGAACATACAGATAATAATGACTACTAAAATATGATAAAGTTATAATGAAATAACAGCTCTTATTATTACCATTACCCCCATGCCCTGCCTCATTTGTGCATTTGTCTAAGTGTGAGCCATGGTGGTGGGTTCACACGCTGCCCTTCTTCCTTTCTAACTCAGAGATCGACTTTCTCCTTGTGAAAGGAGATTGAAGCTTCTCCTAACCACCAGTGGAATGACAGCCCCAGTGCCTGGGTCATCAAAGCCACTCTGATTTTGTTCCTGTATAAAGTCTTCTTGGCTATGGTAACACATGCTCACCTCTCTTTCGTGCATGCATGCGCACGCGCGCGCGCACACACACACACACCAGGATGCTGATGGCTCCAATCCTGGGTTCCCTATAAGGTAATGTTACAGAGCCGATGGGAACAGAGGAGGAAACCTCTCTTCCCAGAGGCACTGCACCTGGACAGCAGAGGTCTTGGATCTCACTTCCTCAAATCCCCACACCTAAGGACCAGAACCATTAAAAATGGCCAGGAGTCACCAGTGCAACTGATAAAAACTTGGGTTTTCCGCCCTCTTGAATCTATGACACAGTCAATAAATGGTCGTCTCTCTTTAAGTCCCCGTCACCTGAGACCCCACGCCAGATATGCGCTTTTCTGCACTGGGGACTCTAAGGCCTTCGTCCTAAAACTGGAAAGCTCATTAGCATCACCAAGGAGATTTTTAAAATTCCAGTTGGTGGACCATACCCCAGACCAATTAATTCAGAATCTCTGGGAATGAGACCCAGGCATTAGTATTTTTTTAAGCTCCCCCAGATATATCCAAAGTGTAACCAACGCAAAGAAGCACTGTTTTCCAGGTGTCTGGAAGGAAGACCACACCTGCATGTGTTACTAAGTCTCACCGGTAACCTTCCCCTAGATGTCCTAAATAGTCCCGGACTTTGGCCCAAGTACTAAGAGAAAGCAATCTTCTCCCAGAGAAGATCATGGCAGGTTGCTCTGGAATAGGAATCTGGAAGGCAAGCAAGTACCAGTTTCTTCAGAGGACTGAGGCAGAGAAGATCCTGGAACCAGAGCTCTGGGGGAGTTCACAGGCAACCTGAGGTCTACGGAAGGGAAGGTCACCAGATAAGATACAGTAAACGTGAACAGCAGTTAAATGGTGAATAATTTTGTAGTTGAAGTATGTCCCAAATATTATACTAAAAATGAGTACATATCTGAAATTCAAGTTTAAATGGACATATTATTTCCTAAGTATGGCAATGCTGGAGGAGGGGGCATATATTCCTGACTGGCCCTCACTTGTGTCAGGAGAATTTGCTTGTGTGAAAAAGTAGAAAACGCAGTATGGTTTTTCAGATGACATCTATTCCATTTGTCAAATAAACAGAACTTGCAGTTCTCTTTAGAAAAAAAAAAAAATCAAAATCAAGCTTATCCACATATCTTTTTCTTTTTCTTCCAGAGATGGGTGGCTCCTATCCTGCTGGCCCTTTCCCACCTTGTCTCAGGCACTTCCCACCTGTCATGGAGGGGATGCAGGGATGCCCTCCCTTTCTGTGGCACTGCAGGAAGAGAGAACTGAATCACTCACAGAAACACCCTCAGCCACCTCCAGCCTGCTGGTCGTCCCCCAGCAAATCCCAGAAGGGTCAGTGCTCTTGCCTGCCCTAAGCCTAGGAAGCTTTACTCAGAGAAACAAGGGCAGAGGGAACTGGGCAGCGGCAGAAAAAAGGTGCTAACCAGAACAAAAGATTTTGCCCACTGGAAACAGTCGCTCCAGGCAAGCTCAGACCACAAGAACCCAGGGAAACTCCAAGCCTGATTCTAGCCTGGCTCCCCCAGGGAAGACAAGACTGACTCCCCACTGAGGCAAGCCAGACCAAGCTTTGATAATAACAACGCATCAACTAAAGGCAATTATAAGGCAGCAAATGTCTGTATCTTTCTACTGTCTCTCTGTGAATTTCACAGTCTTTATCAGAAGACAATTTGCTCCAGAGCCTCAGGACCTGCTGGTCAGTCTGATTCGTGCTTCACCACTGAAGAGACTCTAAAAGGGTCATCAAGGATGGCCTTAACCAGGAGCTGTCACCTCACCATCCCCAGCCAGCTGGAGCAGTGGAGACCCCTATGTGGGCACTCCAGCAGATGCCTGAAAGAGTAGTTTCTGTAGTATCCACCTTCTGCAAAATGCTGTCTTTCCAGTCTCCGAAGCCTTCTCTGAATCCCACAGCATGCTGCCACACCTCTCTGCCATAACCTGTCCTTCCAGCCACCACCATCAGGGTGCATCGGCCCTACCAGACACAGGAGGGGGCGGACAGGGCACATCCCACATCCTTTTCACCACACAGTTGCTAGACTAGTGCTTTGCTCTGAAATACTAGATGGATGAATGAGCAGGAAAATAAATGAGGAGTGACAGTCACCTCCCCTTTAAATATACATGTTTACTATCTCCTTCATCTTTCAATAGGTTCATAACGCCAGAAGGGCTGCAGTGATTACACTCATTTTATAAGCTAGAAAACAAGATTTCGTTCTGTGACTTTCCCCAATGGGCTAAAACTTGTCTTTGGCAAGGCCAGCTCGATGCCCCCCACCCCCCAGGGTCCTGCCTGCCCCAGGGCTCCTTCCCCACACAGCAATGCCTCTTCACCAGTTTGGTGAGGCTTGATGGGCTTGTGGGACACAAGTCTCCAAACACTTGAGAACTTTCACCACAAACATGGACACCAGATGTGGTCCATTTCTTCAATAGTAAGTAAATGACTAGTAGTAATAGCCTATCAAAATATTAGGGAAAGGATAGGAAGGTCAATGTGTGCTGTTTGGGTAAAATACACAGACTGGATCCTTTCAAATAAAAAATATCATCAGCTAAAATCCATTCTCAAAGCTAGAATGCCTTCTCGAGGACATCCAAGCATTCCAAATCAAAGTATCTATTTGGGGCACGTTCATTTATTGAGTCATTAACTAAAGGCTCACCAAGTGCCCACTCTGTGCCAGGCATGGCTTTGGGAGCTGGGTTATAGTGGAGAAGGGAGCCAGAAAGACTTTCTGCTCTCACAGAGCCTACATTCTAGTGGAGGGAGCTAGACAATATGAAATAAACTGAATTAACAAGCAACATGGCATCAGATTATGATGAGTGCTTTGAAGAACATAAAATAGGATAGTACGAGAGAAGGCAGCTGAGGAGCTGCTTTAAAGTGAGTATCAGGGAAGCCCTCTTGGAGGAGGTGACATTTAACCCAAGTCCTTCCTGACAGGCAGAAGGTCCCCTTGAGAAGACGCAAGGAAGAACATTGAGGCAGAGGCAACGACCAGTGCCAAGGACAAGAGGTAGGCACAACCTTGGGTCTTCTGAGAAATAGAAAGGCCAATGAAGGGAGAGTGGAATGTACAAAAAGGAGAACAGAGTAAGGACATCAGAGAGCTGGGTGAGGAGAAGAAGTTTGGATGTTCGTCTCAGTGTGGTGGGAAGATATGGGAGGGACTGCACACAGAGGGGTAGGTGATTTGGTCTGTGTTCTGGAACTGCCATTTGGCTTTTGAAGACTGGTTTGTTGTAAAGACCCAGTCTAGATAGTCCCAAATAGACAGAGAAGTTCAGAAGGATGGAGAATATGATAATAAACAAAGTCAGTAGGATTCGCCCATGAAAGCTAATCAGGGAAGCCGATGACTGGGCTTCATCTTGACTTAAGCACTTAGCTGTAACGTGGTGCCGTGTATCCAGCCTGGGGAAAGAGAAGTCGAAGGAGGAAATCAAGAGCTTCCTTCTTGGGTACTTGAGGTCTGAGATTCCTAGGAGATAGGTGGACAGGAAGAGAAGACCAGTGGATGTGTGAGTCTCAAGATCACGGAAAAGGCCATACACATTTGAATTTTGGACTCATCAACATAAGGTTAGTAATTAAGGTGAAGAAATCTCCCTGAAAAGAGGAAAGTGTAATTAAAGAAGAAAAGAGGACCCAGGATGCTACTCTATATATTCCTGCATTAGGGTGGTTTCAAAGAGCCAACAAAGATTGGCGAGATGTGGGCACTGAAACCAGTGGAAACTTAGAAGAGCTCAGAGCACTGTGGGCTAAAATAATCATGAAAGGCTTCCTGGAGTAGGTGGTATCAAGTCAAGCGTTGGAGACTGGGTGGAACTTAGATCAGTGTCGAGCAGTTAAGGGCATTCCAGGTGGATGTAGAAGTGTGAGTAAGGACCTGGAGCAACACGGGGACAGTGAGGATCAGTGGTGACTGTGACAGCAGGAGGAGGGAGAAGGTGGGTAGTGTGTGATTAGGGCCAGTCCCCATGTGCCGGAGCCACCAGCCAGGTTCTGATGGTGTCTCCCACAACCCACTGCCTCAGCTGGGCTGCAGATACCTTAAATGCCCAGGAGTCAGGCCTGACGATGCAGGGCTACTGCTCCCTCCCTCCACAACGCCCTCAGCAGAGAGCCACTGAGAGTGATGGCCCGGGATCCCGACGACCAGCTGCCCTGCGTTAAACCCCTCCTTTAACTGTGTCCACATTATGGAGGGAGGCCACGGGGCCACTTCAATCCAAGAACTCAGAAAATAAGCTCTACTTTTAGTATTACTTTCTTCAGCCAACTGAAGAGGATTACTTTCTATAGACCTCTCTATGACCCAACTTAAGGTGGCTTCTTAATTAAGGTCATCTCCCAGTCCCTCAGTAAGTGAAGGTGGCTTATTTTTACAACCTTGCTCCTTATCTGCTTCCAGAAGTTTGCCCAATAAACCCAGTTTCTCCAGATTCCACTTATTTTGTACAAAATAGTCATTCTACCCAAAGAATCTGGGTTTCAACCTGGACAAATCACACTCCATCTTCAGTGTCCCCTCACACCCATCAACTGGTGAAATGCTTCTCATCTTCAGGCCTAAACTCAAGAAAGCATCTACAGCTGGACCTGAGGTCTCGGCTCCTCAGAAGAGGGACTATCCCCAAAGGGCAAGTGTATACAAGGGAGCCAGGAAGGTGGCCACTTGCTTAAGAGAGAAAGCTTCCTGGAAGAAGAGAGAGAATGGGTTGGCTGATTTGTGTATCGGCATCTTCAACCAAACCCCAAAATAAAGGAAGCCCTAAAAGTATGTGGGAAGCCCCACATGCATATGTGCACACAGTATACACACACATACACACATTACATACACACAATCACAAATCATGAACTTGTGTTTACAAACCATCCAAGTGATGCTCTTAGAGGCCTCTCAGATACATCCCCTTGAAAATGGTCATGCTTCACATACATACACATACAAGTGTGCAGTATTTAGGTCCAGCCCGGCCTTCCTTCCATAAGAGAATGCACTGTGTTTCCTGCCAACTGCTAGCTACAAGGTACCTGGTGCTGCCTACGGCTCCCCCTGTCCTCGCTGCCACCCAATTTGACTAGGGGCTGATGGACTGACCCCACATGTTCAAGCCATTCTGCTCTCAGGCCTGCCTCTCTGTCCTGTCCCTTGGCTCTAGCCAGTTAGCTGTAACCATTTGCGCATGTTAATGTCTTATTGGTGTCTGTTCTTGGGCCTTTTAAATATGCATGTGTGTCCTAAATACTGGCCTGTGGCAGAAACCACATCTCTCAAATTAGGCCAGGAGACCTGGGGCTCCCTAAGGGTACAGACTGTTTATCTTCCACCAGACGTGAGACACCTGGTGATGGTGTGCCTGCTGAAGCTGCTCAGAGGCTGGGGCCTTCCCTTCCACTCCGCCAAGGTGCTCTGTCTGGCCCAGTTCAGGGATGCACAGCAGATGCTCTGTGGGAGGCACGAGAGTGTCCGAGGAACCCTTCTTCCTAAGTACTGGTATGCTAGCCAGTCCTCTTCTCAGCCAGTGCACAGAGGGACTGTCATCACAAGGACCCAGTCCTGGTTGTGCCAACCAGGTCTGAAGACACAGGCCTACATAACCAGCTGTCTGCATGGGTCCAGTTTCAGAAACACCAGGAAGAACTCTTAGATGCTCCTAAAACCTTGCCCACCTGCTGGGTGATGACCATTTTTTTTTTCATCCTTGGGTATAAAACATTGAGATCAAGTCTGACACACTGACTCTGACGTTATTCCTTCTGACAGGTCAGTGCGGGATTCTGGTGCCTCTCTCAGGGAAGGGCTGAGCATTCTAGGGGCCAATCTTGGTGAGCTGCTAGGGAAATGACCTCCAGAGAAGGAAGACTGGGTAATGGTCGGGAAACCCAAACTGAACCTTCATGCTATGTTCTACCTGCCCTGGTTCCAGCACTTTCCTCCTTGTTCTCTTTCCTCTACTCACAACCCCTCTCCCCCACTACCCATCCACTGTTTAATAGAGTATCTAGAAGGGGCAGGGTTGTGGAGGCAAGCAAGAGCACCCACTGCTTCAAGAAGGTGCTCTGTCTCCTAGACAGACTGCTCACAAGTGTCAGGAAGTATAGACCAGAGTGACCTGGGCTGACTCCTCTGGTCAGAGCATCAGCATCCCCTGCTGGGATGCTCTGACCCCACTTTTTCACACCACTGCTACAGTAGCCGAGACAGGTCTCTGGAGTTAGCCATTGACCACTGGCCCTCTGTTCGATGGCAAGCAGCTTGAGGAAGTGGGTCTTATCCCTCCTTATATTCCAGGTATTTAGCATGGAGACCAACATGGTGGGTACCCAGTTAGTACTAATGAAAGAACTATGAACTCAGGAAGGACTCATCATAGGTTGGCTTCCCCAGAAAGCAGACTCTGAGATGAAGCCTGGCAGGCGGGAGATTTATTCAGATGCCCTTGGGACCCACACCTCTAAGCCAGAGGCAGAGAAAGGCATTCAACTGCCGTACGGTCACTACAGGAAGTTCTGGAGCTCACAGGGAGACTCAAAGGCACCCCATCTTTATAAACAACCCTCCACCAGTATCTACATGAGGTCTGGCCCACGGCCTCACTATTCCCAGCAGCTGTAAGAAAGAGTAGGTCAGCTCCCAACAGTGGAACTTCAGTATCTGCCATGGAGTCCCCAGTTGAGTATGGGGAATGGAAAGACACATATTCGCCAAACAGCCTTGAGACCCAAACCAGAAACCCTGTGCACTACTCCACACACATTTTATGTTCTTGGACAGTCATTAAAATAGCTTTCCAGCTATTCCTTTTTTATCTGGAACATTAGGATGTGAGTTACACCAGTGGTTACGACTACTAGCTACACACTAAACTCCTGGTAAGTTTTTTAAAATTACCCAACTCTGGTCCCTACCTTATACCAACTGAATCAGGATCTCGAAGGGTGGCAGCCAGGCATCAGTGTTTTTGAGAACTTCCTGATTTTAATGGACAGCTGAGTTGGAGAACCAATGGACAAAACATAGTCCTTAGTGTCCCTTCTAGATTGATTTCTTATGGCTATATGCTGCATTTCTGGTACCTAAGCTCTGTAGCTAAGAACAGGACCCCTCTCTATGAAGAAGGACCAAAGTGACTTGTAGTTGCAGAAGTTGTAGTTGCACTCCTTTTTCTGGGCTGAATTACATCCCCTCCAAAATACGTTATCTTGAAGCCTAACCTCCAGTACCTTAGAATGTGACAAGGAGATAGGGCCTTTAAAGAGGTCATGAAGGTGGGCCCTAATCCAACATGCTGGTGTCCTTCTAAGAAGAAAATATTAGGTTATAGACAGAAGGAAGACCATGTGAGGGCACAGGGAGAAGACAGTCAAGGAGAGAGGCCCCAGGAGAAACCAGCCCTGCAGACACCTGGATCTTGGACTTCTAGCCTCCAGAACAGTGAGGAAATAAATTTTTGTTGTATAAGCCTCCTCTCAACACTACACCCCTCTGTCTTCTCTCAATTCCTTTTTCTAGCTCATTTCTCCATTTCCTCCAGAGACCAGTTCATAAACACTCTCAAAGCCTCCCTCTCCCTCCAGGCTTAAATACTGATGTCACAAGACAGAACTTAGGAAACTTTCATCTTTGTGGAAAATTAGTCAAATCTACTCTGCAGATCTGTTCCCCATCATGCTCTTAACTTTTCTCTCCAGTCTATCAATGAAGACAGAGTTAATCAAAGTTCTCCCAAAGCAGCCATCCCCTTGGGCTCATTCTTAGTAAAATCATGGAGGCAGGTGAGACATTTATAAGGGAAAGTATGTTTTATGTGGATGGACTGGTGCTGCTGTTCAAAGAGCTGGAGGAAATGCAACCTGCCCCCAGACAATCTGCCCTACCAGCCTGTGGGCAGTGCCTAAAATGCAATCATCTAGGAATTTCTTGTTGTTAGTTGAGGCCTCTGGTATAACGTCTATGCCGAAGAGTCAGGAAAGCAGAGGCATTATATGCTGTATATACTTTTAAGATTACTTTGTTATGAAGTCAAATCCTGTGAGCTAGGTTGATTAATGGTTGTTGGGAGAGAATTAAGGCATTGACCACCTACAAGAAAACTACTTGTAGAAGGTCTGCTGCCTACAAAGGCTGACTGCTCAGAAGCAGTGGTCACAGTTGTCTTTTTCATTCCAGAAAAAGCCCTCCAACAAAAAAACAGGGAGAGTTGTCTAGCCTGGCCTTATACTAAACAACCTTGGACAGGAACTAAGTTTCTCCAAGTACACTCAAAGGAAGGCCGGTTGATTTCTACAAATAAAAATCATAAGTACCAAGTGTTTTAAAAGCAAAAAGAGAGAGAAGAGACTTCTGGTCAACCTTCCACTGTAAGTAAATTCTGGTTTCTAACCAATTCCCTCAATGACTTGGAAAGTCCTGTGAGCACAGCAGTGTATTTCCTGGGGAGAATTTCCCCTAAGAATGTACTCTCTTAACCCACTGCTTTGCATAAACAGGAATGAAGTGTGAAAAACAAAAAGTGTTCCAAACAGGAGATGCAATTATTTTAGGTCCTTTCCTACAGGAAAAGAAAACTATCTTGCTATAATTTTCTCTTTACTTCCCTCCCTCATTCTCTCCTCCTCTTCTACCCACTGTTTAATGAGTCCCAGAATTTTTCTCCAGAGAACTTTTCCCCATCATATAACACAACCTTGGAAATAAACATCAGCTCCAATTGTATGGCCTGAAAAAACAGGATGGGCCTAAAGGAAACGTATTCGCCATAAAGAAATCGAGCGAGTCATGCATTAGATAAGGCCGGATGGTTTCTGCTTTCTTCTGTTCCCTTGTTCAGGTAGTTCCTACTCTGAAAAAAACATTTTAAGACTGACTTCTGGCCTTGCCCTAGTACTTGGCCAACACCAAGCCTGGAGGGGGAGTATTTCAGAGGTCCTTCACAATACCCTGGGACTCAGCACTGTTAGCTTTAGTTAGTGTGAACCATCCAGCCTTTGAGCCAGGGAACTTTCTTACCTGATTCTGATCACTGCCTCTTGCCTTGCTCCTATGTGTGAATTCCTGCCTCCATCAACCCAACATTCAGTTGCTGTAGCATGTGGTTGACGCTAGTCTAGACCCCAGCTGACCCTCCTCCCCTTTGGGGACAGTCCTGCTCCTAAGAAGCCCCCGCTAGTTTGCCGAGTCTGCCTCAATCATCTGACTGCTGGGCTCTCAGCTCTGCGCTGCCCACCCTTGGGGCCCTGCTCTACAGAGAAACAGTAGAGGACAGTTGTGAGGAGCACATAGCCTCCAAAGAGGCAGCTTAAGATGGTGTCCTGGTCCCATTTACCAGCTAGGTCCCCTGAGAATGTCATTGCTTCACTCTGACTCAACTTTTTCATCTGTAAAAAGAAGAGCAATTATGGGTCTCATAGGTTGAGTGTGAGAAGGGAAGCAGGTAACGCACACAGAGTGCCCGACACACAGAAGCACTCTCTGACCATAGCCTTCCCCATCTCGGGCTGCTTGCCCACAGGAATGCTGCCGTGCTGGCCAGCCATGCCCATCCAGTACCGAGTCTTCTGTCTACCGGACTGACTCCCCCCGGTATCTGCCCCATGCAATTGGGCCGATCTAATTCCAGAGCCTACTACTCCCTTCCAAGGCCTAGCCACAGCCTCCTCAAGGATACTATAGATTACACAGCACTGGATATGAAACATCTCATCCAAAAATCATTTGCTGAACACTTACTGTGTGCCAAGCACTATACTGGATAAGGGAATATACAACGAAAAACCTATATTGTCTTTTCTTCTCAAGGAGCTTGGAGTCTGATACATTTATAGAATGTCTCTAAAATCACAATGGCAGTTTATTGCAAAAAGAATCCTTAGTTCCGCCTGAAATGGGACCACTGCAGACATTTAGATTCTCCCCAAAGTTAATGATACCTAACCGGGCCCTTGGGCTCGCCAAGAAATAGAAATTGACAAGACGCCAAATGGGAGTTTCAGGCAAGGCTTTACTGGGGCTTATGCTCCATCACAAGGGAGATAGCAGAAAGGAAAGAATCCTTAGACTGACCCCCTGAGAAGAGGTCAGGGAGAGCTTTGGAAAGGCTCAGGTGGGAAAAGGGAGTATCTAAGCATGTAGAGGCAGGATTTGCTAGCACCCGCACAGTGAAAGTCAGACCTCTTCATGCATCACATGTCTAATTAATATGCTATATCTCCATCCTTGGGAGCGATTTTTAGTATTTTTTAAAATATTTTATTTTCTTACTTGAAAGAGAAAGAGAGCGAGCGAGAGAGAGAACAAGAGAGAGGACAGAGGGAGAGGGAGAAGCAGGTTCCCCGCTGAGCAGGGAGCCCAACACGGGGCTCCATCCCAGGACCCTGGGATGATGACCTAACCAAAGGCAGATGCTTAACTGACTAAGCCACCAAGGCACGCCACTTCTTAGTATTCTAATGAGGGGAAAAGTGGATGAAGGTTCAGCACTGGGTTCCATCTTGGCACAGACTGATTTGGTCTGATCTTGGACAGTCTTCATAATATGCTCTCCAGGGGTGTAAAGTTTTAGTTATCCTGGAAGATATACACTTCCAAGGGCATAGAGTTCCCCTGTCAAGGAAGACTGGTTTGGCGGTCAGGATTGTGCAGACCTGCACCCACTCCCTGCTGTCCCAGTCAGAGGTCCGCAGTTTTCAAGTCTGGGTTCTCTGGGTCAGCTGAGACAGGGAGAATTGGGTCACCTATCCAGCGTCTCATTGAAGACTGAAATTTCTCTGGGCTGTGGGGCAAAGGGATCTACCAGGAAGGGACACCGGCAAAGAATCGTTTGGTAGTTCTCCAGTTCTTAGGTCCAAAGCCCTTGCTGCCAATGAGAGATTGTGCTAATGGTGCCTAAACTAGGAAACAGAATCACGTGATGAAATTAGAAAACTAGTGAAATTGGCGATTCCTGCCTCTTCTCTGATTCATTCCACTACAACTATGGACAGAATGTGTTACCCAAAGTTCATGTTGAAACCTAATTCCCAATGTGATGGTATCTGGAGGGGGACGTTTGGGAGGTGATCAGGTCATGAGAGTACAGCCCTCATGAGTAGGACTAGTGCTCTTGTAAAGGACACCCTATTCTCATCCACCCCGTGAAGTTATTAGTAAAAGCCATCTATGAACGAGGAAGTGGGTTCTCGCAACACTGACGGTGCCTTGATCTTGGACTTTCCAGCCTCCACAACTGTAAGCAATGAACAGCTATTGTTATAAGCCCCCCAGCCTGTGGTACTGTGATACGGGAGATCTAAGACAATCACTGTCCCCCTCACCCCAATTCTTAGGAACCCAGCATGTTCACCGGTATCCACGATGATCTTTTTTCTTTCCTATCAGGGAATAAAAAGTGTTGTAATGCACTTAGTAATGCTGTGAAGATGGGGGTCCTTCAGCCAGCACAAACTGAGGATTTCCGGGGCTCCCTGCCAGCCTTTAAAGTGCTCGCAGGCCAGTATGCTCATGTTCCTCATAAAGCAGCCCATGAGCCCTTAGGCAGGGTGTGGGGAGCTCCAGGAGACTCCCAAAAAAAAAAATGGGTAAATTAGACTCAAAGAAGATCCTCAAATAGTGATGTTTAACCTAAATGATATACTGTAGGTTGAGTGAGAGCAGAACCTCAGGCAGACTTTCAACCAGCACACAGAATGATGGGGAGCCTTGCCACCAGGTGACTGTGAACTCCAAGGATATTTAAGATAGCCCCTGTGAGCAAACTACGTAAACTGCATGGAAAATCAGAAGCTGAGATATTGGGTGTCCCTCACGAAGCTGGTTTCCCGGGCCTCAGAAAGTCCCCCTCCCCTCCTCTAGCCTCCCCTCTGTCTTCAGGGGCTGCGTCAGGTGGGAACCCCGCCGGAGTCTCCTGCAGGATGGGTTTTCCAGGAGGCAGCAGAGGACTGGGGACTTCAGAGCCTCCTCTCGCCCCTCTTCATCCCGTAACATCGCATGAAAACCCGTGCGTCCCCGGGAAGCCTGTTTATGCAGCATCAGCACCAGCAGCCATTTTCTCACTCCCTAATGCCTTTTCTGAGACACACAGTAGCTCACAGGGATAAGAGCTGAAGCTCTTCCTCCTCGTTTCTGTGATCTTGGGGTATTCGCGGCATCAAGATCAGCATTGCTGAGACCAACAGAATCACAGGGTCCATTCCAGGTGCCTGAGGCCACCCCCTCCCAAACACACACACACCCCCCACGGACTCCTTCCTGCTGGCCTCCTAGATCCTTCCTCCCTTGTTCTCTCCCCCCTCCCACCCCCTGCCTCCTCCTTTCTTAATGGCACTCTTACTCTTGACAGGCACCCTCGCAGGTGCGTCAGGGGTATCTGCTTACTTGCTAGCTCCCCCTACAGGCTGCCTCAACCCTACAAGCCACACACAGAGGCGGCCAGGGATACATGCTCAATAAATATCAACTGCTTGTTTCCTTTAATGTCTCTTCTTCTCAAGGAGGGCTTTTTTTCTGGCCAAACACAATCCAGTCTCATTGCTCCAGCCCTCTAGAACCTTATGGTCATGCTTTAAATGGTCTAGCCCTTTCATGAGCTAGCTCACTGCCTCTCCTTCCCCATTAGGGTCATATCTCCAGTTCCAGCACAGAGCTGGCACAGGCAAGGAGCTCTCTTTGGGGGATGACTAATCAGTGAATGGAAGAATGTGTCTTCTGTGGCAGGTAGGTATCGAGAGAGCGAGGGCTCCATTTACTTCACTTTGATCTTGACCTGCCTCCAGCATTCCTTAGATGGTTCTGTACACAGAGATGCTCACTCACTTGTTGGCTAATTGCAATTGCAAAAGCCATTTGGATGGTTTTCTTTAGAAGGGTAACTGAATTTTGTCCCCTCTGCCTCTCCAAATCTTACGGATCCCGCTTCCAGCCCAATCCCCGCCCCCACACCCAGAGGCCAGACCTCCCTTCTCCCAGTTTTTTGCTCTTCTACTGCACCGCCTGTGAGTCTGAGAAACCATACCCTGCCACCCTGATGACTACAGTGTTGGGTATTTGGAGCTGTTTCCCCTGCACAGAGGACCGGTTCCCAGGAAAGACACACAGTCTCCACCGCCTTCTCTGGCATCTAGGAAAGAAGGGGTATGGACTCATAATGAATTCTGGACATTCCTCCTGGCCTGACTTGAATCACTTCCCAGAGGCCTCTCACTGGGGCCACCTCTGAAATCTAAGGGTGGTGGCACTTGACCCTTGACCACCATAGACCCTCCCTCAGCAAGGGATTCAGTCTGAACCAAAGACAAATGCAGAAGTCATTTTTGTGTGGCTGGACTTCTCTTTATGCCATAATCCAGCTGCCCCAAAGGCCCTCCACAATGTGGCTTTTTAAATCAAACCAGCCTATAGCATTCCGGAAGTGTTCGCCCTTCTATAAACAGACAGAAATCCAAATTCCAGGTCACACTTAAGGCTTTGCCTGCCACTGGAGCCTGAAGGCACCTCATTTCCCTCAATTGCCATCTGTCCCCCCTGCCAGACAGTGCAGCCGTCCCCAACCTGCCCCCTCCTGGCCCAGCTAAGATCTCTTCTGGGGACAGCATAAAGGATCTCCAACTCTCTGCCCCCAAAGGGCAAGTGTTTGTTCTGTTCTCTTCTTACCAAATTCTGACTTATTATCAAACCTATTACACACCTGAAAATTCCCTTAATTTCCCCAGCAGAGTTCATCTCTCCCTGCCCAAAACTTCACTCTATGCCATATTTTCCCATGGAATCATCCATCCAGGAATATACGGAATCTCAATCGTAGCAAGTGAGACCCTGCCTAAAGCAGTTCTATAGGGAGCTGATAAGGAAGCCACCTTCTTCCTTTCACACAAACTCCATCCCCCTGGGTTCACAATGCTGGAGTCTCCCACAGGGCATGGGGAGAAGCTGGCTCTTGTATGCCAGCACCCACCACTGAGTCAGCTGGTCCTCAAGAGACTTGCCATGATGACCCCCTACCCCCACTGCCTGGCCAGGCACACACATCCTGCTCCATTCTGCCCAGTTGGGAGAACAAGACTCGGGGATATAAGCTGAGAGGTCATGTGCCTGGGTAGTCTGGCAAACCAGGATGGCAACAGTGAGAAGCAACAGAGCCCAGCATCAGAAAGCCACCTGTAACTCCTTCCACACTGGGACAAATCCAAGTGCACTGAGACCTTTCCACGTACCACGGCCAAGTGAATGAAACTGGAGAGGCCCAGCCCACTGGAGTCTCACCGAAGTTCTGGTTTTCTGCAGAGGATTCACTTTTCCACAGTTAACTCTGGAAATCAGTGTACCCGCAAAGATGTCCCTGGCCATATGACCTCAAGGAAGCACCATATACAATACAGATGGTTCCTGTATTTTTCAACTTTACAGTGGTGCAAATGTGATAAGCAGTCAGGAGAAACTGTGCTCAAATTTTGAATTTGGATCTTTTTCTGAGCTAGCCATAAGTGGTATGATCCTCTCTTGTGATGCTGGGCAGAGGGCATCAAGCCATGGCTCCCCAGTCGGCTATGCAATCAAGAGGGTAAACAACAGATACACTCAGAATTATTGTGTATCTAGACAGCCATTCCATTTTTCACTTTCAGTACAGTATTCAATAAATTGCATGAAATATTCAATGCTTTATTATAAAATAGGCTTTTGTTAGATGATTTCGCCCAGCTGTAAACTAATGTAAGTGTTCTGGGCACGCTGAGGTAGGCTAGGCTCAGCTATGATGTTCAATATGTTAGCTGTATTACATGCATGTTTGACTTACGATATTTTCAATTTATGAGGGTTTATTAGGACGTAACCCCCATCCTAAACTGAGGAAGGTCTGTACAGTAATCAACAAGCCCAACATTTATCTAAGAGAAAGACAACTTCATTGAGGCAGGTGGGTGTGTCATATGAGAATCTCTTCTTAATTCAATGATTTTCAGTAAAGAGGATATTGCTCATGCTCCCACTCTTCCACCAAGAGAGAGAACTATTAAGTCTAAGTCATCTGGGAACAAGGTCCACCTTACAAGTTCGGGTTTGGGAGAAAAAGTGGAGGGATCTGAGTGGGAAACTGCCCTCCAAGAAGTGCCAGAGACAATCGGATGCGCTCATTAGTCTGGGAAACTGATTCAGGATGATTTGCAATGGGCCAGGCCCACGGAGCCTCCCCCACTCCTTCCCAGCAGCATCTGTGCATGTGTGGGGCCATCTGGAGGGCATCCCTGCCTGACGATGATGGAATCTGATCTGAAAAGCAAAGGGCAGCACCGACTGGTCAGACCACAGGCCGGGACTGCCTGGTGAATGGCTCTGCACAGTCTCTCCCCTGCAGTGGGACACGTAGGGTCAGCTTCGAGGCCAGCGGGGAAGCCAGGGGCAAACCCCACAGGAAGGGCCACTCCTCCCCTCTGCTTTCATGTTACAGCATGTGCTACCCGATTAAAATGCACACATCAAGAGCAGCTTGATCAACACAACTGAAGAGTTTAAACATCCACTCAGACACAGAAGAGAGGGCATCGCAGATGTGAGAACTGAAGGAACAAAGGGTTAGGGTGGGGAAAGACGGCATTGTGTTTTGGAAGAGAAGAAATCATCTGATTTGGAGATCAGCTTTTTTTCCATTAGGAAAGAAAAGATTAAATTGTTTTTCCTGTGCCTTTTTAAAAATAAATTAAATATCCTTTATTGATCTTCCACAAAGAAAACCATTCCTTCCCTTAAGGAGCCTGCGATATTGTGACTTATAAGAAATATGTATTTGGTTATCAGATGACCAAAATATATTTCTCATATATATATTCAGTCCTAGTTCACAGTTCCTGGCTCACAACTCCCCAAAGCCTTGGAATTTCCTGAGCATAAGAGCAATGGGAGCATCTTTCATCATAATATTTGGTCCCTTGTCCCTCAGTTCCTGAAATAGTGCCAGAGCCATCAAGGAGAAATGGGTGTCTTATTAATCATTACTAGCCCTTTTAGCCACAAATAAGGGGACTTTTGAAAAAGCCTAGGGATGCCTGGGTGGCTCAGTTGTTAAGCCTCCGCCTTTGGCCTCAGGTCATTATTCCAGGGTCCTGGGGGCCATGATTCCAGGGTCCTAGAATTGAGCCCCGCATCAGGCTCTCTGCTCAGCAGGGAGCCTGCTACCCTCTCTGCCCACCACTCCCCCCTGCTTGTGTGCTCTCGCTTTCTCTAATAAATAAAATCTTTAAAAGAAAAAAGAAAAAGCCTGAAAGGTGGGGGCTGCTTGCCAGGAGAACCAACCTGGAATAGAGGGTTAGAATCCAGGCCCACCCCCTGATTTCCAGCAAGGGGAGAGGGGTGGAAATTTGAACCCATCACGAACAATCAGTGATTTAATCAGCTATGCCTATGTAAAGAAGACTCCCTAAACACCCAAAGGACAAGGCTTGTAGAGCTTCCAAGTTGGTGGACACATGGAAGTTTGGGGAAAGTGGAACTTTCAGAGGGGGCACAGAAGCTCTGGCCCTTTCCCCAAATCTCGCTGTATGCATCTCTTCCATCTGCCTGTTCCTAAGTTATATCTTTTCGTAATGAAGCACTAATGCAGGGAGTAAACTGGTTTCCTGATCCTGTGAGCCACGCTAGCAAATTAACCAAACTCAAGGAAGAAGAGTCCTGCGAGCCTCTGACTGACAACCACCAGGTCAGAGCCACAGGTGACAACCTGGACTTGTGAGTAGGGTCTGAAGCTGGGAGAGCAGTCCTGTGAGATGAGCCCTTAGCCTATGGGTCCGTTGCTATCCCCAGGTGGACAGTGTCAGAACAGAGTTGCTTGGTGGTGGGGGAAGCGCAGTAATTGGTGAAGAGATCAAAGTTAATCTATTAGTAGGTAGAAGACAACAAAATTGTATCCTAATGCAGGCCCGAATGTGAGAATGCCATGGTTCACAAGGAGGGACATGGAGAGGATACTTTCAAGGGAAGACAGAAAATGCCAGCCCTCGAGAGAGTCTTGATGTAAGAATCATATCAAGAAAACATTCCCTAGATTTGAGAATGCTGCCCCAGGGAATGGTGCATCTGGGTTTGGCCCCCAAAGCCCCATGTGCTGTGGTGAAAAAAGAGAAATCGTTTTCAGGTGAGATATGCCCGCAGTTGCTGCTTCAGTGATTCTGCAGGTGGGGACTCATATCTTTCCTGTGTCAGTGATTTATAATAAATGCCGAGGGTGCCTGGAGCCATCTCTCTGCATTGCTAAGTGTGTGGTTCACAGCTCTTTGGGGAGAGATGGAACAGGTGAGCCAGGCTTCCAGCCCATACAGGTGAGTGGGTGGGGGAGGCGCTGTGAGATTTGAAGGGTTATGCCCAAAAAAGCCTTTCCCCTCCTCCCTACATCGCCCTGCTTACAACCCCCACCCCATTCTGAGCCTCTCTGGTCAGGGATACAGTAGAGTGGGTAACGAAGGAAAGGTTGCGCTCCCAGCTTCCTGGACCCTTCCTGCTGCAAAGAGAGAGGAACAAAGTCTGGACCTGTGTCCTACCAGTGAGGTGCAGGACCTGTCTGGGTTGGATGCCCACCCATACCCTAGGGAGCAGCGCTGCCCAAAGCTGGTTCAGGTAAGTAATGTGGCTGAGACTCTGGGATTCTTCTTCCCTTTCAGAAGTCTTGCTGCCCGTGTAGTGCCTGTCTTCCTGGCCTTCAGGGATGCCTAGTCATTTGAGTTCTGGGCACAAGAGAGGCTCTTCCCTTACCTGGTCCAAATTCCTTCTGTTAGTGTGATCAGCCAATGCTCAGCCTGCAGCGAGCTCTGGGAGAGGCATTTGGATGTGCAAAGATCTGTATAATCCCACAGATAGATGTCCTTTCAGATGGCTGCTGTGCATCGGCCTTTGGGATCTTGGGCAAATCACTATATCTCTTCAGTGTCAATACGCCTAACTTTCCAGGTAATTTGAATGACTGGGATCATGCATATAAAGCCCTTAGCTCAGTGTCTACGGCATATAATCAGATCTTACTTTACATCATTTACAAATAAACCCCAGATGGATGAAAGACTTGATCGTTTTGAAAAATAGAAAACCAGCATTGGCAAATGTGTTTATAATGCTGAGGATGAGGGCAGTCTACTTACAAACAAGGTACAACAGCAAGCCATTGAAGATCAGGGAGGTACAAAGAGATTGAGTCAAAATTTAGCACATGTATAGGACAAAAAGCAAACAGTAGATGGGAGAAAATATTGCCGTGAAATGTAACAGAGAAAGGATGACTATCCAAAAATGTTTCTTAAAAGATCTGCAAAAAATAATTAAGAAAAGGAAAAGCAACTCAGACAGTCGAGGGAGCACAACAAGTAATCCATAAAGCAGAACACACCATCGGCCCACAAATATAAAAAGTGGCTCAAATTCATTGGGAATAAGGAAAGTTCTCATTAAAACTTCAATACAATTCTATCTCCCTTTACATTGCCTCGACTGACAAAATCATAGCTAGGGAATAGAAAAGGATGAGGAGGTGGCAGGAAAGCACGTAATCTGTGCACAACTGACGCACGACCACTGTAGAGAACAGAATGAAAGCCTCTGAGAAAGTTTGAGGGTGTATACGTACATGGAGACATCTACAAGGATGTTATTCTGGTACTGGCTATAGTAAGGCGAAATTTTAAACAATAACTGAATTAAATGTGATATCCTCATAACACGAAACAGTCTGAAGGTCCTTTTAGATAGTGTACTCCTCTATGTTCCGAAATAAAATATTCTCTATGACAGAGTGTTGAATGAGAAGGACATGTAGGTCTGATACTATTTAGACTAGAGTAGATAGACAGATACTTATATTCGCTATATTATTTTCTACAAGTACATACATGTACATAGACGCCTTTTTAAAAATCCTAGAAGTTTGGGGAGCCTGGTGGCTCAATCAGTTAAGCCTCCACTCTTAGCTTCAGCTCAGGTCATGATTTCAGGGTGAGGAGACCCTGCTCCTAGCTGAGCCCCTAGCAGAGCCTTGCATGGGGCTCTAGGCTCAGTGCTGAGTATGTGCTCTGTGCATTCTGCTTAAGATTCTCTATCCCTCTCCATCCCCCTCTGCTCCTCCCCTCCCCCAAATAAATAAATAAAATCTGAACAAATATTCCCAGAAGTCTGTAGACCAAACTGAAACCCAGGAAATCCTGAGGAGGAACCAGAAATGGGGGCAGTAAAAATGAATTGTAGTTTTCAGTGTAATGTTTCAGTTTTTTTACAAGGAAAATATATTCATGAATTCCTTATGTAATTAAAATTAATTTTTAATTGAACAAATAAAGTACAATAAAACCTATACTTCATCATAAACTTCAAATTTGAATCTAAGGGATACATAATACTAACATCTAATGTTAATTGAGAGATTACCAAACACCAGACCCTGTTCAAAGTGGTTTCTGGGTATGTTTCCTGTGCTTTTATGTTCCTCTATTTTCTGTTTTCACTTTTATCCTCAGGACCACACTGTTCTCATCTTTCCTGTGGGAAAGCAATAGGAAGATTAAGAATTGTCTGCAGTCATCACCCCCAAGGAGTCACAGAGCTGGAATCCGAAGACTGGCCAGAAGTCTACTTGGGGGAGCCCTCCTCGACGTACCCTATAGCTTCCTCTAGCTTCGTGCCAGAACATCTATGGCAACAGCCTCCTGGGCCCATGGAACAGTCAGCCCTTCCCAGCTCAGGACTCCATTCTCTCCAAAAGACACCCTCTGCCTTCTCATGGCCTGGGCACCCCATGGCCAAGGATGGGGTGCTGAAGGGCAGACCTTGAAGAGTGAGTAAAATTGGAGAGCCAGGATAGGCAAGTGGGACCAAAGGGAGGGACAGCCCACAGGATCTACCCCAGGCTGTTCATGGCAGCACAGAGAGGCAGGAGACTGGGAGGGCTCCCCACAGCCTGGCCTCTGCCTCCCCCGACACACCAGATTTCCACTTGTGGCTCTTGCTGGCGTGGGAGGTCATACCATATTCAATCCTTCTAAGCTGAACATGAATTATTCAAGGAAGCTAAAGAAGAAGAAGAAGAAAACCTTTCTTGTAGTAAATGTGACCCTTATATCCTCTATTACCTGATGACAAGCAAGAGGCAAAATGAAGCGTGTGTCACAGTGTTAGAGCAGGAAGTGAAACAGTTCAACGGGGGCAAATCCAGCCCTGACACCAGCCTCAGGACACCAAGGGCCGGGAACTTCTCCCACTGCTGCTCCCTGCCACCCCCCGCCCACCAGCCAGAGATGGTTCCCAAGCAAAGTTGGCCAAGGAGGGTCTTTCCCCAGAAGCCAGCCCCTGCAGGACTGAACGGAAGGCAGCACACGTGCAATTTAGAAGCCACACAGAGTTGCACGGCTTGACCCAAATACACCCCCACACTTGTAGCTTCCCTAATTGGAAATCCCCCTGACAGACCCCATAAGGCTGGAGGCCACCGTCGCAACAATCCCCACGAGAGAGGACCCAGCCAGGACAGCAGAAGAAGGGGCTGCCCTGAGCCATTCCACAGAGAAGCTTCCGGGTCAGTGGTTCTCATCACCCTGCCTCCGAATACTGATGGGTAGCACTCGCGGAGTACTTGCTAAGTGCCGCGGGGTTGACATCTATTACTTGACTTGAGCCTCAAGGAGATATATAACTATTAATATTAGCCCCATCTTGCAGATGAAGAAACTGAGACACAGAAAGGTTGGGTGACTTGTGCAGGATAGTGCAATTAATCTGATTAATTTCCAGAGGAGAGAACCTGATACAAGAGCCCACTGTCTCTTCCTCCTTGAACCATGAAGGATAGTATTAAAGTAGAAGGTCTAGGGATAGGTCCAGGGAATCAGCATTTTAGGAAATTCCTCAGATGACTGCTACGCACGCAGAGTCAGAAATTTAGAATACCGTGTGCTTCCGAGACTGGTGGCTCCGTTATCTAGCTCATCTCACTTCATAGACAGATAATCCCAGAAGGAGCAGTGTTTTCACTTCTTGACACCTGCCCCACCCCGGACCGTTTGCCCCACTCCAGACGTGGGACTCAGTGAACGCGTGTTCATCCGGGGAGAAGGATCTGGACCCGGAGTCCGGAAGCTGAGGCTCACACTCCAGCTGTTTGGAAGTGCATGTGGACAGGTCCCTGCACCACATTCAGCCTCAACATTTTAATCCACTCAATGGAGATAATGTCAAGAGGAGATCTTTAAATAATATTTTTGAAAACAGCTATGTTCTATTTGCTGTTTATTCCGTGATAGACACTCTGCCAGGGCCTCTGCCATACACCGCCTGTGATTCTCAGGAACTTTCAAGGTAAGAATAATTGCTCCTTTGTTATGGATAAAGAAACAGGATTTCAGAGACACTGGGCTGCCCTGCTAAGCCTGCCCAGCCAGCAGTGATGGAAAATGCATTCTTAGCCAGATCCCTTTGATTCGACAGCATACACTCTTTCTCCCACACCACCCGGTGTGATCAACCTTTTTTCTATCCCATGGATATAATGAGAACCAAATGAGATCACAGATATATCGGTAGGGTGGGCTGGGCTACGCTGTGATTAAAAAACAGCTCCAAATCTCAGTGGCTTCAAACAGAAAGCGTTTATTTCTTTTTCGCACCATATACCCATCGGGAGTCAGCAGGGCATTTCTGTGCACCGTAATCACTCAGGGACCTCGACGGAGCAGCCGCCATCCTGAGCATCGCTCAAGAGAAGCAGGGCCAAATCATGCAAGCACATTGAAAGTTTCTGCTCAATTAAATGAGGCGAACATCACAACTATCCGTAGTCCATTAACCAAAGCAAGTTCTGACCACGCCCAAAGTCAATGGGGTGGGAAAATTTAGCTAGGGCAGATAGGAAACAATAATTGTGAACAAATAATTAATCTACACAGAAGACCATGGATGTAAAGAATGCTTTGGAAGGCATGCAAGTGAAACAGCATGAAGTATGCTTTCTCCCACGGAGACATGGTGGCGGCCCCATGGCTCCAAGCTGAGCCTCCACATCTCCAACCCCATGGGTATCGCCTCTGTTATCAGGAATCTAATTATTACTCCCGTTTCTGCTCAATTATTAAAGACAAGGCAGTGAAGAGCCATGAAAGAAGAGGAAAGTCTGTTTTGCAGCCATGACAAACCGTATTTCATATGCATAAAGGGGAGAAATAAAAGAGCATTGCTTTTACTCTTATAATTGCAATTTCCTGCTCGTTTCCTTTTCAAATTAGTGGATGTAATTGTTTGGTAATAAAATATCAGCATAATATATTAGAGGCAGAGAACAGACGGGCTTAAGGGACAGTTGCCAAGAACAGGAGGGAGGGGAAAAAAGTGAACAGGATGAGAGTCTACAGTCCTTGTGGGTCTTTCATAGAATGCACACGGACAACATCCTGGTCCTCTCTGTGCTCTGCCCTCTTGACTCCTGCCTGAAGCAAATGAATGGTCCAGGCAAAGCAGCATTCTCAAACTAACTTAAAATTCTTGTCAGCACCAAGTTCAGACCAGAGAGAGAAAGAGAGAGAGAGAAGGAGGAAGCACTCAGTGGCGACAGAATGACTGTGGCACAGAACCCCAGCTCGGAGAACACACTAGGATTTAACACCAGCTCCACCACCCACTGGCTGTGCCACCTTGGGAAGATTATTAACTTCGTCGATTCTCCATTCATTTCTAAAGAAGGAATAAAAAATTCCCTCCCTCAAGAGGTAGATGCTCCATAAAGCATAGCTACTCGTATTTTTAGAAAATGAGAGCAGGTGGCTTAAAACCCTGCAGAGGGAATAGTGATGCGCTATGGGGGACACTTTGGCCAAAATGTCAAAAGCTAGGAAAGACTTTCTTTGTTGTTTTCAATTCCACTATTAGCCTCCCTTTCCTCCACCCTGGGCCCTTCTCCCCTAACTGCCCCATTTCTTCAAGGCTCAGCCCATGTCCCAGTGTTGCTTTCAGGAATGTTACTTCACATTTGTCATGCCTTTACCCCAAGAACCGAGTTGCGATGCGATAAAGAAATCTTGAAGGAGGCTGTCACGGACAATGAAAGTCTCCTGGATTGGGGACAGGCTGCCACCTCCCCGCTTGCTCTAAAAGCAGCCCCGGCCTTTAATGCCTGCCCTAATTGAGTGCTTGGACCCCATAGGCGAGCCCTAAATTGAGAGCCATGGGAGGTTAGAAATTAAACAGTAGATTCAGCCTGTAACCTCAGAAACCTCCAGACTGGTGGAGGGAGGAGAGGAGCCAAGTTGGCCCGGTGCAAAGCTTGTCTCTGCTGCTCTTGGGCATGAGTATGTGGGGAGTCACCAGATGATGTGACTGCAGGGACCTGAGGGCACTCCAGCTGCTCGCAGGGGGCCCCCAACCTCCGATGAGAATAGTTTGCTTCCTTCTGCAAACAGGAGTGAAGGCAGATGCTCTGTGGGAAGTGTCCTCCCCCACCCAGGAACTTCACTGGCTGACTCAAAGGGGAGAGAGAACACAAGTGCCCTCATGAAGAAGGTCAGAGTGAGGGGAAAACCCCCCATGCTGAGGAAGAACTTCCTAGATCACCCCAGTACATGCCCTTAGGGAGGCAAGCCATGTCAGAAAAAAGCTCAGGCGGAAGCTTTCCCAGCTGAAGCAGAAATGGAGAAAATGGCCCGCAGTCCCAAGTAGAGAGAGTTGGTATATACATAGTGTGGAACTTCTGGCGATCAAGAAGCTGTGGGAAGCCTAGAGGTCTCCCTCACTTTACCCCCAAGGCCACCTCAATCCAAAGCGCCCCTAGTGGCGGTCTGGAGGGAGTTTTAAAACAAGCAAGGTTATGTTCCTCCAGAGGGAGAAAGGCTGGGTAACAAATCCCCTAAGAGACACAACAAATCAAAACCTGCATAAAGAATAAGAAAGTGCAGGGGCGCCTGAGTGGCAGTCAGCTAAATGTCTGAATCTTGATTTCAGCTCAGGTCATGATCTCAGGGTCATGATCTCAGGGTCATGAGATCAGGCCCCATATCCAGCCCTGCCCTGGGCATGGAGCCTGCTTAAGATTCTCTTTATCTCCCTCCACATCTCCCCTTCTCCTCTCCCCACACATGCTTGGTGTCCCTTCCCTCTCTCTCTCTCTCTAAAAAAAAAAAAAAAGAAAAAAAGGAAGGTGGAGAAAAATGCCCAGAGGACAGAAGTCCTTTAGGAGCATCTCTGTCCTGCTGGGACCACCCCCAGAGGCTTGACCTCATCTTTTCCAACACAGTCTCTGGGGCCCCATCCAGGTCAAAGTCAAAGCCTGAGGTACCTTGTACCAGCTTGACTCCAGAGGTTCCCTCCTTCTCAGGTTAACATTCAATAAGCCCAAAAATACTTAGGGAAGACCTACTCTGGGCCAGGAAATGCACTAGGTACTTACTGAGCACAGCAGAAGATTCTGGAAGTGCTGGACCTCTCAGGTATTGGGAACGGTGACTTGGAGTCCCTGTCAAAGTCTTTAGCAGCATTGACTAAAGTTAATACCTGGGCATTCAAGGAATCCAGAAGCCAGGACTGAGCCTAGCCAGGAAGCCAGGGCTTGGTGAGCTGATGAAATCTGGGGTGAGACATAAATGATTCCCATTTTCTGGTGACGTTTTCCTAGATGATGGCAGCATGGAGCATCTCTCCTGCTAAATTGACTGAGTAATCGCTGTCCTCACACTCATGCACCATTACACTGTCCCCAGTAGTCGGTATACGTCTTGAATATGTGCCTCTCATGTCTTAAGCTACCTGAGAGACTTCACTTTCTTTCACGATGCCTAGAATGGAGTGATATGATGCATGACATATATATTTATATGTTGAATGAACAACTGGGTGTCTAAATGCTTCTGCAAAGCAAATGTTATTGATCCAAGTTCATTTCTTCTGCATGTACCAAGCATCTCGGGAGGCCTCTGGAATCGGCCAAAAACACATGTCGGTTAACAGGACAAGGCTTATATGCATATGGTGGTTAATATAAGTAATGTGTTTCATCATGCACGGGGCCTCCTTGCAGGAGCTCCCTGGACCTAGATGCATTTTCTCAGCCAGCCATTCTCAGCCAGAAGAATTCTTGAAGCTTGGCTTATCATCTCTGAGTGTTTGAATCTTGAATTACAAGTAGAAAAGGAGAAAGACTGCAACAAGGCTAAAACTGAATGCTTTGAATACACACATTTATGAGCCCACCCTGTTTCCCCTTTCCCACCACCCTCCCAACCCCAACCAGAGCTATAGTTGTAATCATCCATACTGCACAATTGGGACTTGCAGGTCCTTGACTTGTCACATCTCCTTCATTGCTTTTTCATTTTTTTCTTCATTTTGTTTTGGCTCTTTATCTAGACTATAAGGTCCTTGTGAGAGGGAAGCATATACAACAAGACAGAATGGGTATTTCCTGCTTCATTTTTCAACATGACCCCTTTCACAGAATTTATAAAGGAAAGAAGTCAAACATGGTTTCACAACTTTCAGACTCCTCAGCTCAGTCAAGGATTTAGGGAGAACAGAAGAATGTTACCTTCTCTCCCCATGCCTAATGAGAGGTTCTCCAACATGACCTCTTGCAGAAATGTGAAATGTATTTCTGCACTTAGAATTCTGACACAGAGGACTGCCACCAGACTCACATCTGAGAAGGCTAAGGTGACTTCAGCCAGGAGACTGATCCCTACCCGGAAATCTGTAAGGGCAGAGTTACCAACTACTCCAATGATAAAGGCTGCTTCACTAGGCCTGGCCTTCGCTCCTAGAATAAAGTAAGAGATGCGCAAGTGTTTCTCATAGGCCAGATATAGGCCAGTGAGAGAAGCTACTTTGGGCATTCTTGGCTCTAGTCGGTAGTGTTGTCTGGAGGAAGGAGGGTCTTGAGCAGAAAGAGGCTTAAGGTGTACCACTGGATGCCTGTGGCAATGAAAGATGTCACCAGTATTCAACTGGATTAGACGGGGTGGGGGGGGTCACACAGAGGTCATAGAATTTTCAGGATAGAGGAACCAAGCAAGGAACCTCTAACAATCCCAAGAAAGGACCCTCAAGAGAAAGAATTGGTTCTATCCATTGGCCAATACCAGAGACCATGATGACCCTTGCCAGGCAGATACTACTTTATCCACTCACCTTCCTCCCTCCTGTGCCTCCAATTTTGTGAGATCCAGTATAGCAGCTAATAACCAAGTGGAAAAGGAGAATAGCAGGGAGCCAGGGAACAGGAGAGAGCCAAAGAATTATGCCTTGTTTCCACACTAGGCTTCCACACTAAAGCCGTCCAAGCCAAGGAAGGAAGAATATGTAATGCTAAGTCCAGTTCAGAGTTCTGACCATAACATGAGACTACGTATACATTCATGGGCTCTAGCCTGTGTTTGTAAACTGTAATAATGGTCATAGGTCTATCTAGTTACCTTTAAAAAAGTGGAAAAGCCATAAGACATGCCACAGTTCTCATCGAGCACAGGGAAAACTGCTCCCACTTAAAAAGTTTAAAACAATGTCAGGAAACAAAAATAAAGTTAAATTTTGGTATCTAAATCAGTCACATTCAAAGTACCATGAAATGATACCATGTTTCACAGCTCTGGACAAAAGCTCAACTTTTTTGAAAGTAAGAGAAGTCAGGGACCAAAGAAAGAATTTGATAGTGGACACTCAGGGAATGGTCACCAGTGCTCATCCCAAATCTCCAATCCACTCAAGAGACCATAACACTTGTCACATGGATAATCACAGAAGGGTGACACATATGGCAAATGAGGCCAAAATTCAAGTGGGCCACCAGGAAGATGTGGGTTGAGACTAGGAAACCTAACAAAAGCCAAACAAACAAAATCCTCTGGTTTAAATACATTTTAAAAATTACAAAATCCAGTCACGTTCTTCAACTTGACTGAAGGCTTTTGAGGACAACAACTTGTCAATGCTTCAATGTCAAGGCTGCTGAAGAGTTACAAACATGGTATCTCAAGAAGGGCCTCCTGAGAAGCTACCTAAGGATGAGGTACCTCCCCTTAGTGACATGGTCCTCCGGAAAATTCAGGGAGCAGGAGAGACTATGCCAGCTCTCAGGAATTACAACATGTCCATGATGGAGTTCAGATGTCTGTGCCCTGGGGCCTCACCATCCAAATTACTCCACAGCAGCTGTGCCTTGGCAATGGGGTTCATATTTTCTGAACTCCAAGGGGGCTGCTTGGAAACAGAAAGGAATTCTTGTGGTCCACAGTAGGAAACCTCCCTCTGTCCCATAGGGTCTGGAAGCCTGGGAAAGTGGACCGATTATAACCGGGAGTGTACTGAGGAAAGTGGACTAGAGCCTGGGGGTTGCCCCCACACTGGCTCCCCAGATCTGCCGATGGGGTACCCACATAGCTTCTCTCTCACGCTGGGCCCTTCCTGCAAGTATTCCCCCTCCACCTGCCACAAGGGCCCCTCCAGGATCACTGCTCTCAGTGCCCCCAGACAGTGCTACCCACTCTCCTTTTACACTCCAAGGGTCTCACCCTGCTTGAGGACGAAAGGCTTATATAAAGAATTTTTCCTGATAAAATCATCCTATATCGACTGTGGCACGGGATGGAAATCTCCTTCAAAGACCAAACCAGCAACCAACCTAAGACCAAAGCTGTCAGAGTTCTCTATTAGTTCATTAGCTTTAATACCACCACCAACAGCCACACTGACCATTACTAAATTATTATTTTTTCTTTTTACCATCTTTCAACATCCTAAGAACCCAACCTGTAGTCACAGTTAATAGAGTAGCCTCTCCCTACTCTTAGCATTGGTTTCAAAGGATAGTTTCTCATAATCCTGCCTCAGATACCAAAGCCTCCTCACCAACCCCCACCACCCTGACCCAAGATTTGCTTTACACACAAGAGGAGGTGATTCACACGCTCAGGGGATTTATTCAGTAAGTCGCTAAAACTCAATTTCCTTGATACTCATGTGGGAGAAAAAGAAAAAGAAGAAAAGGGAAATGAACAAAAGGAAAAAATGAAAGTCTGGTTAACCTGAGAACTTGAAAGGGAAATGCAATCAACTGGCTCAGAAGTTGAGGGTTTCGGGAGCTCTATAACCAAATGCAAATAGACCCTCGGTGGAAAATTGTGTGGGAGGCAATGGAGGAGTGAAGAGAGGAGAGAAGACGTAGATTTCTTTGGTACTTACCTGTATGGCATCGACTTCAAGTCGTCTTTAAGTGGAACTGACGGCATTACAAACACAATAAGCACTTCTAGACAAACTGGAATAGCAATCACTTCAGGAGCTGGGAAGCATTCACAATTTTGCTGTTGTCAACGCTTTCAGTGGCTTTAATTTTCAATGGTAAGCACAACTTCTATATAGTGTTGTCAAAACCGCAATGAAGTTATGTCATTGAATATTAAAGGCCCGGCCCGCGGAATGCCAACACACAGATTTGAATTTCATGCTCACTCCTAAACATCAAGACAAATATGTCTAATTTCATAAAAACCTGGCCAGCCCCAGGGAGGCTGACAATCATATCTATTGTTACCCAAGTTTGCTGGAATAATACCTGGCCCTGCTTGGTGTGTGAGGCCAGAAAGGAGGAAGAAGAAGGGGAGACAGAGAACCGAGGGTTAGCAAGAGATGCAGTTAAAAACTGGCTGCCTTTGTTTGGATTTTATTGACTGGGAGCTGAGCTCTGCTTGCATCCCAAGAGGCATCTAACTGGCCACTCTGGGCTCAACATTCCAAAGTGGTACTAAGAATTTACTCAAAAGGAATTCTTTGACCCTAGCGAAGTGATACACTTCACCTCTGAAGAAATGTGTCCTGGAATTCCCTACCATATGCTGGTCTGCACAAAACCCAATAAGCAATGCACCAGGGGTCCAAAAGCGATCAGACCCGTTGGGCTGTAATGGAGTTGGGTTTTAGGAACCAGTGGGAACCAAGGTTTGAGAGGTACATGGGGACAAAGGTGGGAAAGATCCCTGCTGGAGATTTTTCAGCAAGTATGTTAAATGTGGTGTTCAAAGAAAATTAATTATAAGATTTGTAGAAGTTCAGTTTTCTCCAAAAGAGAAAAAAGCTGGCAAGGACGTGTTGTGGGTCATTCATGAAGGAAGAATATTGAGAAGACGGTTCATGGAAGAGGCTCCTCCTGCTCTTAACGTTCATTTCAAAAGGCGGAACTTCCGTGATCCTTCCTCAGATATTAAGCCACCCCTACCCCCACTGCCACCCACACTCAAGACCCACTTCACATTCGGAAGAAAAATATCATTTATAAAATCTAACAATCAGAGGGTCAGATGACATTTCGAAGCCTCGGTAATCCATTTTTGCATCATGGTATTTTAAGATTTAAAGGTGTTGTCACAGCTCATATCCTACTGGAGTCTCCTATTGATCCTATGAAGAAGGTACACTAATGCTACTAATTTGATAATCATTTTTCCCAACCCACTTTAAAGTTGCCAAATGTGATACCCAAAGGATCTATAACTTGGCCAAGAGAATGCATTGATTTGCTGAAGTTAGATCCCAGGAACTCTGATCCCAACACTAGTCATTATTTCTCCTCATTTTCCCCTTGGACTCAGATGGAGTTCCTATGTCTCCTTCCACAAAGCTTATACCCTGATCCAGCTGAGACGCATGCAAAAGAAACCCAAGAGTTAAATAAAATGTGTTTGCTTTATGAGGACACAGGTATTGGTTCAGGTATGGTGAGGAAGAAAGTTTTTCATGTCCATGGAGAATGAATGGGGTGAATTCTTCCTCCCACATTTCACAAAAGCATGTGCAAAGGCACACTCCTCTCCATAAGCTAGGAAAAAATAAGCATGGTGAGTGATGCACTGAAGAAATAGTGGGCCAAAAGTAGGCAAAGACATGAAAAACAAGCACCTTCATGTAACCGCCTTCCTGTGGCATTCTTGGCCAGGATTACATCACCTAGCCATTGATTAACTTCATTTCTTTGCCAAGATTTTATTTATTTGATAGAGAGAGAACAAGAGTACAAGCAGGGGGAGCAGCAGAGGGAGAGGGGGGAAGCAGGCTTCCCATTGGACAAGGAGCCCGATGCAGGACTCAATCTCAGGAACCTAGGATCCTGACCTGAACCGAAGCAGAAATTCACCTGACTGAGCCACCCAGGTGCCCCTGATTAACTTCATTTTGACCTCTTTATTAAGAGTAAGGACTGGGCACTGTTTTGTTTTATTTTCCAAAGCAACAATTTCCAGTTTTTTAAGTGCGTCAGACACTTACAGGGTGGTAGGCACTTGTCAAATATGCAGAGTCTGAGAACATCCAATGCCAGTAAGTTTCATCCAGAAGTTCTGGACCCATGTCTAGTGAGCATTTTCAAGAAATTAGATGACTGAGTCATGGAATGGATTTTGGGAAACTTGCAAGAGGTAAGAAGTATGACTGGAAAGAAGGAGAAAGCAGATCCTTCCTACATGCCAAGGCATTTGGACACTGTTCTGAAGACAGTGGCAACTCCGGTAGGATTTTAAGCATAGGTAAGGTCATAATTGTTTGTTACAAAATTATTGTGGCTGCAATGTAAAATTGGATCAAGGAGGGTAAAGCTGTAAACAAATAAGACAGTTAAGAATCAAACCCCACATGAGCCTCTGAGCTCAGGCAGCTTGAAGAACACAAAAAACAAGCAGCTCCAACAAGCAACTAGAAGGTCAAGATCCTTGCTGCTGGATTAGATGAGGAAGGAGAAGTCTGGAATGACTTCTAGGTTTGTGCATGGGATGACTGGATGGATAATAATGGATGTTTATTAAACATTAACTGTGTGATAGGCTCTATTCCAATGTGGAGCCACAGCAAAGCATGAGAAATTGTCCATTTAGGAAACAGTGGGCCCAAGATTCAAACAGTCAAACCCACAGCAACTGGGTCTAGAGTCCATACTTCTAACCCCTGTGGCAGTTACTCCATGACTGAGAAAGAGGATGGTGAATTTAGGAGTTGAGCTAGGAAAGGAGAAAAGGAAGAACAGGGAGTGAAAGAGATTGTAGACAGTGGTTAGCAGACGAAAGGGAGCCTGGAGATGACAGGAGGAAAGATGCTTACCAAATCCCGCAGGAAGAACGACATCAGTGCCAGATGATGAAGAAAGCAAGATAAGAGCCAAAAAAAAATCCTTCAGGTTTGGTCATCTGGAGGCCATTGGCAAATCCATGTGTATTTCCAGGGATTGGTATGGGGAGACCACAGCAGTGTAGACGACAGGGAAGCAAGGAGAGGGCAAACCCCAGAGTACAGGCAAGGTAAAGGAAGAGAGACAAACTATCCACACGAATAGTGTAGAGATGCAGCAGGGCCTGGAAGAAACTAGTCAAGAGGGATGGAGAAAGCAGTGAGGATAGCTGAGGGTGTGGGGACATGAGAGGGTCAGAGGTGGCAGTAGGCAGCACATGTCTAAAGAAGAATGAGGAGGGTCTGCAATGATAATCATTAGGAAGGAGAGGATATCATAGACATATAAAGCAGTTCTGGGGGATGCTGAGAACCTAGTGAGGTTGTGGCTCCACCCCTGGCATGACTGTGTGGGCATTTTCTTCAGCCGTGTCCACCAGCTTCAGTACAGGTGCACCACTGATCCCACAGCTAAAGATTTGTGGGATGGTTTGGTGTGGCTGTACCGTGGGTGCAGATAGGAATAAAGCAGATAGGTGCATGGACCTAAGCGAGTAAGTAGATAAATAGAGAAAGGGTGGCTAGACAGACGATTGATAAGTTCTTGAATGTGGTCACAAGAGCACATGTCCCCATCGGATCAACACAAAATGAGCAGGGAGGCAAAGCAGAAGCTCATGGCCTTCATTCTAAACAGGAAATCCAAGCGTGAGCTAATGAAGAGCTATGAAGAGCCTTTCAGTTCAGGCAGCTGGGCCCTAGGGAAGCTAAACTCCACAGCTACGTCCTTGATCCCAGCCCAGGGCAGTCCAGCCCATTGGAGCCCAAGGCCTTAGGGAGACTCATGTGGCATGGGCAGCCTCTTCCTGAGTTCCTACTTCTGAACAGGAGTCACTACTTCTAAATAGAGCACTGCCATTTGTGTCCTCATTTCCCTTTTCCTCTTCCTCTCTGTATCTCAATTTCTTTCCTTCAAGGTACAGGTCAAATCTTGCCTCCTTAATGAAATCTCTCATGGCCCAAAGTCTGGCATATATTAAAAGCTCAATAAATAATAATCGCCATGTTTTCATGACCATCACTGATATTGTTTTGATGGTATTTGCTTTCTTATATCCCCAGCTGGTCTGGGGACTCCCCTGAGGCAGTGAACACACCTCCTCATTTCAACCTGAAACTACCACTGCTGGAGGGCCACAGCAGTGTCCTCAGTTAGTAGACGACCTTCACCCTCAATTCTGAGGTTGACCATGCCTGAAGTCACTTATGCAAACTGTCAAGCAAAAAGAGATGAGGACAGAAACCTTGGGAGATGTGACAGTGGGAAGCCCCAGTACCAACAGCCAAATCTTGTCCCGGCCTTGGGAGAGAACTGTTACTGGTGTATCGGTGAGGGCCCAGCAGGAAATGGAAGGCACCCACGCTGGGGCTTTGAAAATAATTTAGTGATGGGGTGAGGAGCAGATTTAAGGAAGCCAAGGAAAGATGTCAAGACACCCGAAGTTTAGAACTTCAGGGGCCTGAGGGGCCAGCGAATGGAGGAAATGATGTTATCAGAACCTAGTAGGAGCTACTGTCCAGGAGGAGGACTCACCTGACAGGTAGAGTGGAAAAACAGCCAGAGCTGTTGTCCAAAGTGAGAGAACAGAGTAGACACCCTTACCTCGCTCTCCCTACCACCCCAGCATCCCACCAGTGGCTCCCATTGATGATTCACACAGAAAGACATTCCAAGGACTGCAAGGGAGCCTGGGGGAAGCAGTCTGTAGCTGTTCACATCCCTAGTCAGCTAGCGGGAACAGTAAAGGCAGAAATGGATGGGGTAGAGGTAGCTCAAGGAGTGTAATCTGCACAATTAGCAAAGAGAAAGAGCCAAGTAAGGGAATGTGTCAACATATCCATCAGATAAAGAGTTAATATTCTCAGAAAAGGCTGGACACCTAACTGGGAGGAGGTGATCATTGTTGACTAAGTGTTTAATAGTTGTTGGGGACACACTAGGAAGACCAAGGAGAGCCCACCTGGGCAGAGTCGGAGCAGAGCTGGGAAGATGTGGAGATTTCAAGATCCTGTGTCCAAAAGCAAACTAAGAGATGATCATGAAGCCCTCTTAATAAGTCTTGGTCTTGTATCCAAAAATCACCATCACGTGACAGTAATAGAAATTTTAAAAACTAAAGCCTGGCCTGGGTAAGAGAAGCAGCCCTAATATCAGCAAGCCTGAGGCCATGAAAATGACGTGGCGTCAGTCAGTTAAAAAGAAAAGGCCCTAAGAATGCTGGGGGCAGTGGTCCTCACCCTGGGGTCCCTGATGGCATGACGCAGGCAGTGGCCACAGAGGCTCTGACAGCACAGAGAGACAGACCGCTACAGCTCACAGCCCAGTGGTTGTTTTCTTCCTGGAAGGCAAAGCAGGCTGGGAAAGAAGCAATGATGCTCCGGGGATTAACGGCGCAGTGCCTGCTGGGAGCAGGTGGTGGCTCAGCAGCTGGAGACGCTGGAGTCCCATATCCCTTCCCCACAACAACTGTGAGTTTTATTAAGAGATGCTTAGATTCGATGAGAGTGGGAATTATGTGGAACTCATCTCACCACCCATTTGACTCTGTTGATTAAGTTTCTTTCTCTAAGACCTGGTGGTATGACTGCTTAGGAGGCTGGAAAGAGAGAATCCAATCCCCCAAAGGCCCATCCCTTGGGAAGCTGGGCCATGGGACTCTAGGCACAATTTCCATCTAGGCTCTGCCCCGGTGTCCCCCATAAAGGGGACATACAAGAGGAGAGATGAGAGTAGAAGGAACCCCTTCTATATTACAATTGTTTTGCAATACAGTCCATTAGAAAGTTCTCTGAAATGACAAACACAAGGCATTATAAGAAGGGCCAAGAAATGTATCTTTGTATGTAAATGAGACAGTAATCTAAATTTTCCTCTTTGGGTTCAAATATAAGTATATGTATCACACATATGTATTATACGTATATGTATTAGCACCAAAACTCTTCAATGGGATTTCCCATTTCACTCAGGGCAAAAAGAAGTCTTGCAATGGCCTATAAGCTCTCATGTGATGGTCCCCATCTCCCTTCTAAACTCATCTTCCCTGGATCACAGTCTCACTCCAGCCATGCTGTTCTTTCTTTCTTTCTTTCTTTATTTTTAAAGATTTTATTTATTTGACAGACAGAGATCACAAGTAGGCAGAGGCAGGCAGAGAGAGAGGAAGGGAAGCAGGCTTCCTGCTGAGCAGAGAGCCCGATCCCGGGGCTCCATCCCGGGGCTCCATCCCAGAACCCTAGGATCATGACCTCAGCCAAAGGCAGAGGCTTTAACCCACTGAGCCACTCAGGTGCCCGCATGCTGTTCTTTAAATATGCCCCATCTTGAAGGCTTTAGCAAAGGATGTTCCCTCCTCCAGGGCGCTTTCCCCCCAAAGACTTGCTATGGCTCACTACCTCACCTATTTTCCAATGTCATTTCAATGAAGCCTGCCCTGACCCCGCTACTGAAAACTGCTTTCCTCCCAACCCCCACCATCTCTATATCCCTTGCTGAATTCTGCTTTTCTTCTATTCCCACAGCTAAAGACATTCTATCATACTATTAAGTTTCCTGATTTGTTATATTACTGCTTGTTATCTGTTTCCTTCTCCAGAATGGAAGTTCTGGAAGGACGAGGTTCGGTATGCTGTCCACAAATGCTTGGAACAATGCCTGGAACAGATTAGGCACACAATAGGTATTTGTAGGGTGGATGAATGATCTACCATGAGCCAGACCTAAATTACGAGTCTTTACTCCACTCCGCTCATGCCTAGCCTAAATCTTGTCACAAATGCTTCATTAAGGGTAACCGATGATGTCACTTATTCAGCAAACACCTATTGAGAGCCTATTTGATCTAAAACATCATGGGAGATGCTAAGAAATACAAGATATCCAATCTTCTCTTACAAAGGTATTGTGTAGTTGGGGATGCAGCCGGCATCATAGTGCCTCCCAATATAAAGATCTTCTCCCCTTCCAGACACCTAGAAAACTGTGCTTTCTGACTGCCTTGTGGATGCATGGCTGTGTGACTAACTGGCCCATGAAATGTGAGCAGGAATGATACGTTTCACATTCAGGATGAGTCCATGGAAAATGCTATCTACTCCTGTGATAGCATTGATGGTGATGGTGACCAAGGAGGCTTTGTGCTCTGGAGCACAATTACTGGATGGAGGAGACCCATTTGGCTTGGATCCTTGAACAAGAGCATGAAACTTTGTAGCGCTGAGCCACTGGCATTTGGGAATCTTTTGTTCTTGCATAGGCTAGCCCTTCCTGATTAGCATGGGGTGCAGGGGGTAGATGGGGGAGGGGCAGACAAGGAATCTGATAAGAATGGTAAGACTGGGATGAATAGTTTTCATGAAGCTGGGTGTAACCAGTGCTCAGTAAGTGGGACAGTCATTGAAATATCTGTCCCTTAATGCTGAAGGATCACCGGGCAAACTGGACGAAAGAGCAGACAGCATTATAAAGATGAGTAGAATTTAGCTAAGCAGGAAAAAAAAGAACTTTTTAGTTGGACAAATGGCTTTCAGGAATGCATGATGATGATGGGACATCCAGGGGGCTGCTCAGTCAGATCTAAAACCAGCTGAGATCATGGAAACAGGCTTATCCACTCACTATCAGCCAAGCCCAACCTAGAATTGTCAGCACTGGGACAGGCCCCAAACAAGGAGAAGCACACTTCCCCTCACACTGCCCCACACACATCTCACAGGAGCAAATGTAGCTTAAAATTCAATTTACCCTTTTTTGTTGATTTAGGGTAGACATTTAATTAGTTTTTAGCATTGCACATTGTTTATGGTCATTGTTTCAATGGAAGTTAAAAGTGAGGAAGTTTACCCTGCCTTGATTTGTAGACAAAATAACTAACAGTTCCAGATTTCTCTCCTCTCCCCTTGCCACATTTCTGATTTAACAGTGTCTCTGACCTAGTGAATCGCTTCTAAATCATATCCCTGGGTTTCCTGAACTTTTATTATATGAAACTTCTCCCCTAAGACAACATCCCTCCAGCTGAGAAAACATGTCTCATCTTGGTGTTGCAACCGATAGAGTGTCTGATAACAAATGCAATAGGCCAAAAGAACATTTGTTTTCTGGAAATGGCATCATCCTCAATGAGGATGAGTCCACAGAAAGCTTAAGCTGAGAAGTTAACTCTGGAGTCCACCAAGGCTGGTCCCTGAGCAAACCTAACCCTTGCCCATGAACCAAATCCAACTTGGAGATGGCTCCAAGCAGAGGCCATTGCTTCTGGTTGTGAGTTTATAATTGATAAACAATGGGGATTAAATATCAACAATATATCAACCTCTGTGCAGGGAGGTATGGGAGATAAAAGGAGAATAGGGTCTGCTCCCACATTTCTCACAGCCCTGAGTACACACAGTTAATTTGCATAGAAAGGAAGCTAACAGTGGCTTAACAGCAGCCATGTTATTCAGGGTCCTTTCCTGCTGCCCTCAGCATCACAGCCTGCGTGCCCAGGCACTTCCGGTGGGCCCAAGAGAGGAGCAGTCTCAGAAAGAACTTTCTGAGAGAATTAAAAACATAGACAACAAATAGAAAGTAAGGATTACTTAAAGTTCTAAAAATAAGACTGGGACAAGGTTGATGCAAACATAGCATATGAAGAAATGGTCTATTTTAGGAATATTCCTATTTGTGGGAATTGGCTAAGTTGTTAGAGGGATACACACTTTGAAAAAAAGATTTTTCCTCAAAGCCCACCAGGATTTCTCCCTTATATGGCTTCTGTCCTTCTTGTCATTCCTAACTTCTCCCACCACCACACTAATACAGGCCCTCCACCCCGCATAGGCCCGTGCACACATACACATGCACACCCACACGCCTCAGCACGAAAGCCCGGTTCAGTGCTTAACAGCAGGGATGCTGGAGCCAGGTTACCTGGGTTCACACCTGGCTTTCTCGTTCTTCAGCTCTGTGACCCTCATGAAGTTACTCCACCTCCCTTTGCCTTCCTGCCCTCATTTGTAAATTGGGGCTCATCAGGGTATGTACCACACAGCGCTCTTATGGGAATTGGATGGAGTGATGTGTGTAAAATCCTTGGCGCCTGGCCAAGTACTTGTGTTGTGTTTCTAGTATGGACCTTCCGTGTGCAAGTCAGTTCACTGGGCCAACAGAGAAGACTTCACATACGCTAGGGCTACAGGCTTCAGGACAGTATTTCAAAGGCTCCACCCTTAAGGCTGTTAGAAACTGCTTGGGAATACAAGACACACAGAGAGAGACTAACTAGAGAAAGTTCCAGGGTGTGCTTGAGGTCAGATCAGAGGGCACAGCCACTAGTCCAGAGTAGTCGGGCTCCTGACGGGCCCAAAGCTCAGCCCGGGCTGAGCTCCCTCCTCGCCTGAGTGCAGTACGGCAAACGCAGAAGCAAAGCCAATGCGTAATGATGTCACCACAAGTTCCCCACCTCCACGTCACTGTCCCAGGATCTGAGGCATTCCACCATGGCCTGTGGTCCCTGAAAGGCCGTAAATAGGGGATTGAAAGGTGTTCCCTTCTGTTCCCTCAGCCAGTATTTCTTAAACAGTCAAGAAACACCTCTCAAAATAGCCTGACTTGCTACGACAGCTTTGGGCTTCCAATCTGCCGCTGTTGTCTCTGGAGCAAAGGCAGGAAGCCGCCCTGTAGGCCCCGCTCTCCATCGGAGGCCGGGACAGAAGTGGGAAACACTGCCCAACCCTGCGTCTGCCATCCGTTATTAGCTTGGCCCAACAAGAAACCTCTCTGTCTTTGCCCTCTTTGCACACATGCTCACCCACACCATGGGGCATTGTGTAAAAATACCACAGATGCCAAATGTGCCAATAACAGCATCCTTCCCGTGCATTTAAAACTGCACAATTCCGCAGACGATTATACAGGAGGACAGGGCAGGGATGGGGAGCCGCCCTTCCTGAGAAGTTCTTTCCCATCACAGGGCTCACAGTCCAGAGAAAGGAGGTATGGGCGGTAGGTGGGCAATGAAGGAATACCTCCCAGCCAGAGGAGTTAGCAGATGCTGGAGAAATGGTTCTGATCAATGCATATGGCAATGGTTAGAAATGGCAAGATTATCCCGGATGGAACTGACGAGGGCAAAGGTGCAGAAGTCAATGTGGCACCTGCAGAGGATGGTGCTACAATTATAATGATGTGCCGATCAGGGACAGGGGCACACACACATACATACATGTGAGTGTGCACACACACATGTGCATTTATTTACATTAGCAGACTTTAACGCTATGCCACATATATCATCTCATTTGATTTTCACAACTGATCTGCTGGATTGGCAGGATATGATATGATTCTTCATGCCACAGGGAAGAATTCAAGCTCAGAGAGAGAAGCAATTTGTTTAGTTCTTTGAACATTAGTACTTATGGAATTTGGATTTCAAGCCACAAGTTCTGATTCTAGGTTCAGAGCATTTTCCAGATGCCTTCTTCCCTCTCCACTCCCTTCCCCTCCACTTCCCCTTCTTCCCCATGCCCTTCTCCATCTCCTTTCCTCCTCCTCCTCCCCCTCCTCCTCCCTACTTCCTCCTCTCTAGCTATGGCCACCTCTACCTCCATCCCCATCTCTGTCTCCCTCTCAGCAGCCCTGTGCATGAAGAAGTTACAGAGGTAGGTCCGGCACCGAGTCGGGGCTCCGGAGGGCCAGCTGAGCCCACATTTCTCTCCAGTCTCTCTTATGGGGCATGAGTCCCTATCATTCTGGCCTTTTCCAAGTGCCCTCTCCTTCCTGATCCAGGGCTGGAATCCCATATGCATATTCTCTCACCACAGAGAGCAGAGTGTAGCTGAGGCAGAGGGGAGTCCTTCTCAGGAAACCCATCTGCTGAATCAGGCCGCACCACACTGGTGTGGTGTCCTCATGTGAGAACAAGAAAAGGGAAGAGAAGAGCGGGCCTTGGGGAAACAACCAGCACTGAGAGAGAGAGAATGCCAGCATGACTAGCTGAGTTGCCTGTATTCATGGATCTAAAGGCACAGGAGGGACTATAACAATAAGCAAAAATGAAGAGAAAAAGAATTGAATCACTAAGAAGGAAAATGTCAGGCCGCATATGCAAATGTCACTGTCGGATAGTCCTTCCTGGCCAATCAACTAGCCTACAATTGATCATGCCCCAAGACTCGGAGGGTGGGGATGTGCTTAATGTAGGAAGACAGAACTGGTCTCTGAGGTCTCCCTCTTCAAACGATCTCTAGAATCTTGCTTGGTTTTGGGGATCCCATAGGAATCCTAGATGCTGCTTCAGCCACCAAGTCTCACACACACACACACACACACACACACACACACACACACACACACCACATATCCCACCCAGACTTGCACTCACCAACAGAACCCTGTGCCAGGAACCTCCCTTCACGCCAGGCCCCAGTCTCCTCCATGATGTTCCCCTGGAAAGACTCTGATAATCTCATTCCCATACTGTGACAATGCCTGAGAAAGGGGCCTCCAAGCATTCATTCTGGATAATATATGTATTGATGGAGAGCCATGCCTTGGGCCAAAGGTTAAGACTGCAGGGCCAAAGCGCCTATAGGTCACACACCTCATTTCTTTTCAGCCCCCCAGACAGAGGGAAGCAGAGAGCTATTAGAAACTTAGCATTGGCTCAGTCTTCATTTGGAGTGCCAGGCACAGGGACAGAGGGGTCCTAAACTTCCTGACTCCCACTCCAATTTGTACTGCACAGAGCTCAGGGTCTGATGTGCTCCCCAGCAAGGGGGACCATTTCAAAGGAAACAACAGCACCAGGCAGCCACCCCCAAGTAGGATGAGAAGCCCCCCTTCTGTTCCTGGGCTTCACCTGGAAGGAGCCAGACTGCCTCTTTTTAATTCACCTGTGCCCTGGCACCCTCCCACGTCTTTACAAGTGGGATCTCTCAGAGCCCCTCTGGGGAGTCCTCACAATGCTCTGGATTGGTTTCTATCTCCTGCCTTAGGAGAACAAGTGCCATCCAGTCACTCCTCCATGATAGAAATTGATTTGTGGTTTCACCCTGCAGTGGCCTCTTTCAAGCATCCAGAAATGCCCAAGTCTAGGTATTTAAGAAACAAATTTTTCTTCCCCTCACACTCCTGTCCCATTCCCAACTTGAGTTTTCCAGACTTTTTTCTTATACCCAAACTCACTCTAGCAAAGGATGACTTTTTAGGGCAGTGGAGCTGGTGCTTCTCTGGGAAGAGGGTGTGAGTATATGGATCCTCCCTCCAAAGGGGACCAGGTCCAAGGAAATCAAAGGTACTGATAGCAGAAACAAGCTTGTTGTGAGAATGATCTATGGCCAATGGCTTCCCTTGAGCCAAAGGGTTTGGGTGGGAAGGATGGAACATGAGATGAGAGAGCAAAAATTGTGAAACTACATTGACTGGCTGGCAAACATATAGACACAACCTAATCCTATAGACGCCTTGCCTTGGAACCCTCACCCTGTCATGGAACATTCCATGGGGATGAACTTCTTAAGGGCTGGGGGTACCTATAGTCATAACCCCAGCCCTGCCATCTGATCAAACACTGCTTTAAACTCTAAATGGTGCCATTCTGGAACACATTCCTTCTTAAGACTTGTGTGTGTATGAGTCTTACCTATAAAGAAACTCTTAGCCCCTCTGGGACAAGGACCAGATCTCCCGTGGCATTGCTTTTTCCTTCTCACCAATGCCCACCGGGCAGGGCAGGGTCACAGAAAGAAGTTCACACATTGTAACCATGGGAAAAGCTACACTTGGATGCAGGAGAACCAGGCTTTAACCTGGGACCTAATTATCTTGTAACTTTGAAAAAATTCACCTAAATTCTCAAGGCCTTTGCTTCTCACCTATAAACCAGCACTTGAGCTACTTTACTTCTTTAATGGAAAACCAACTTGAAAATGCTTAAATTAATATGTGCTATCCAAATCTTAGGTATAGCAGACCCTCACATTCACAGATTCTACTACGTCATCTTTGACAGCCTGAAAGGACCCCAACATCCTAGGACATAACAGGAAGCCAGCAGTTTGCTGGGATTTGATTTCCATTCAGGGGCCAGTAAGGCCGGGTGAGTGGTGCACCTGGTGAGGGAGTCTAGCTGACTGTCCTGCGTCTACCTTCCCCCAAGCACAGCAGTTCTCCCCCGTGCACAGACACCTTTCACCCCAACGAGGAATCTGAAGGAGCAACGGCAGTCCCTATGTGTGTCATCTGTATCTTCCTAACATGTCTTGAACTCCTCTGCTTGCCACCACGTGCCTACCCTATTCTACCCCTTCTCCTTCTCCTTTGGGCTGTTGCAACATCCTCTGAAGGAGTTGGCTTACTTCTAGTCTTTGACCCCTAGGGTCTGTTCTTAACACAGTGGCTACTGTACTTAAAATCATAAGACAGATCCTGTCATTCCTTCATTCAAACTCTCCCATGACTCCCCAGCCTCCCCATCGGAGGGTAAAGAGTACTCTGGCCAACTCATGGACGGTGCTGAGTAAATACTTGTAGAATGAATGAGTGATCTCTGCATTGCATTTCTAGAGAGAGAGAATTATACATGACTGTGTTTTTCATGCGTTTGAGATTCACAAAGGCCTCAGGATATAATCTCACAGATGTCAAGACTCTCCCATACTACAATAGTAAATAATCCATACATATTTAATTGTGTATGGAAGTGAATTGAACGACACCTAAATCCACATTTCCAGACAATGCCCAGAATAGGTGTACAAATCAATCCAGGATTGTGCACTGAAGCATGAGGTTAGCACACATGCAGCCCAAGAAATGGTGGGTGTCATGTGAGAGGGTGGGAGGGTGGGAGCCCCGGTCAGGCCCAGAGAGCCTCCTTGGGCTGGCTCGGGCAGGGCAGCGATCACTTCCCGCAGGGGAGAGGAGCAGCACCGGGCGACTTGCTTAGAGAATTCTGTGGAGTATGTTAATTTCTGTGGGACTTCAGAGGCCCCATAACTCTTGGAGATTAATAAGAATCTGGGAAGTATCTGTCTTTGCCGGCTGCTTTCATTTGCGCAGTAATAAAGCTCGCCTTTCTTGTTTAATAAAAACAATGTGGAAACAAATGGTTCTGTGCACAGTGGAACTTTAAAGAAATGAATTCAGCGGCACAGAGGGAAGCGTTTCATCACGCTGCCGGCTCCCCAGATCTAAAACAGAAGCCATGTCTCCCTTTTCCCACCCATTTTTGCAGACCCCACCCCATATTTTGTTTGTGCATCTGGACCCCTCCCTGGGGTACCAGGCCAGTGGGTGGGATGGGGACCAATGGGCAAGGATGGGCAAGGATGGGCAAGTCCTTGGCCCCTGCTGGCCCGTACTTGTTCCTTAAACAAAGGAAGCCAGGGCTTGGCTCCTGAGATCCCAGTAGCTGGAAGGAGGTAGGTGGAGGCCCAGTCCCAGGCTGGCAATAAATATGATGAGAAATAACCAGTTCACCTACAAAGGGAAACCTGCCTACAAAAAGAAACAGAAGAGAAATTGTTTAGAGCGATCACTGGGAAATGGATCTCTAATGGGTCCCAGGGAAAAATCTGGGTCCCCTTGCCTGTTCACATATACACCATGCTCAGGTAGATGGCACAAAGAGGGCAGACAGTCCCCATCCAACTGCCTCAGCCACAAACAGAGTCCAAACACCAGCTAAATACGCCATCACACTAACCCAACAGTGCTTCTGATGCCCCCCACCCTTATTTTCTTAATTAAGGAAGACAGAGCTCCCAGCTCTGGCCCTTGCTAGGAGGTCATGTTTCCACTTTGAGGTCCCATAGGACCATCTGGAAAATGATACGGAGGCTGGTGAGGACCTAAATGATGCTTCATGATCCAGAGAAAGACTAGTGGACAGCCACCCACTGTGGGAGAACCCGGAAAATATAGAATTTATGAAATGCCTACTATGTGCCCTGCCCTGTTGGCCACCATCCCCGGGGGGACACATGAATCACAGTAATGAATTAGAACCTCATTAAGTTAGACAAGTAGGGGGTCTGGCCTATCTGCATTAATGAAGATCTGATTTATTAACTATCTTTAAAGAAATGCAGTTTTATTACTTTCAAGTATAAGCATTGATTCATATCAAGTGCCAACAAGTATTGCCAAGTAGAGGCACTGATGGCCCTGCCTTAACAAAAAGATAAGATTAATTTGTAATTAACGGCTTCCATTTGCATGGAAACAATTAATGGGCTAAAGTCCTCATAAAAACAGTGCAATCTATTAACTAGATTAATAATGCCCCCTCTACAATCTAGGATAACATACTAGTTTTTTTCCAGAAAAGGCAAAGGTCAGATCTCCAAGAGCTTGGGTGCTCTGCTGAGCCTAGAGAAAATTATAAGATGCCCAAGCTTGTTTGCAGGGTCCCCAGCTCTCTTCTCTCTTTTTTTCTTCTCAGTTTCTTTCAGTATTTATAGAGGGTAACTAAAAGAAATTTTAAAAGAAAGCTATAGGATAATCTTTGACCTCAAAGAGCTTACAGCCTGGCTGGGACAACAAGACACAGATGTATTAAAATACTAGAGAGAAAATCAAATGCTCAGCCAAGAAGTGCATGAACGCCAACTGTGTTTGAACCCCTCCGTCGTGCCGGTCACTATGGGAATCCTGTGACATATATATGTTAATATGTAAGCAACCCTGGGAAGTTAGGCATTATAGTTTCCCATTCCACAGCTGAGGAATCCAAGGCTTGGAGTGTTCTACATTTTGTCTATTATTCACACAGCTGGTACGATACGTGGTAACTAGTCTTCAAAATGGCCCCATCGGTGTGCACACCACTGTGTGGATGCAGCCTCTTGAACCTAGGCTGGGTCTGACTTGCTTTTGACCAGCAGGAGTGCTGCAGAAGAGCTGCTGTGTGACACTGGCAGCTAGATCACAAGAAGCCTTATAGTGTCTGTCCAAGCCACCTAGAATACTTCCTTTGGGGAGGCCAGCCAGTAGTGAGAAGTCCAACTACCTCGACACTGACATGCTATGAGGAAGTCCAAGCGAGCCCCACAGAGAAGCTAGGTTGGAAAAGGATGATGCTCAGACAGGCCTCAGCTACAGCAGCCATCCCCACTGAGGTACCAGGTGAGTAAGGAAAGCCTCCATCTTGGACATGCAGCCAAGTTGAGCCTTCAGTTGACTCCAGTGCCAGACACCATATGTCAACAACAACAAGAGACCCGAGAACCACCCAGCTGAACCCACGCAGTCCAATAATGGTTTATTTCTTAATAACCACATAGGTAATAATAGATAAGCACAACTAGCTGGTGACCTTTGAAAAAGGGTGGTCTAATGTCAGAGCTACAAGCTTAACCACCAGACTAGCAGGTGGCGAATACAGACGACTGTGTGAGGACTGCATGTGTCTGTCCTCCTTGTCCCTGCTCCTTCCCTCCGTCAGAGAATCCCAAACAGGCCTGTGCCTTCATTCTGATTCCTGTTCTCTGAGAATGGTATTCAGTCTGTGAGCACTCCTCAAAGTAGCTATAATTCTGTCCAGCTTCTGTGGGTCAGCATCCATTAAACACAGGGGAAAGGGTGACTTGTACCATCCTTCGGACTCATTTTGTACCCTCTGTGGGTGCTGTAAGAGTCTGTCCCAGGTGCTCTATTCAGACTTACATCTCCCCACTGTGAGTCCCAGACCCTGGTCTCTACTTTTAGCTTCACACTCTCCTCTCCCTAATGCCCTGTTGCTCTTTCAGATTCACAGAGGTGAGGACACTGGGTTCTGCTGGTACCTAATTTTGCTTGAGATCTAAGCAGGTGTCACTTTGAACTCAGAAGAATTTGTCCAGAGTCTGAACAATCCCTGAACCTCTGGTGTATACTAGTCCACCTTCCAACAAAAATGAGTTCTTGCCTAAAGCAAGCTTTGTCTTATGGTCTATTCTGGCTCTGGGGTCTGCCGGCCCCAATAATACCAATCAGGGGCTAAGATCCATGCACAAGGTTATACTCAAAATGTTACACTGCCTCAGCCTGTCACCAAGGAATTTGTGTTTTGTCAGAGTCAATCTGTTACTAATGAAATCAAGCTCCTGTTATAAAATTCCTGCCATTCTTACATTCAGGCTAGCTACTTTGATGAACCTCTTTTCAAAATCCCTGGACATCCTACCATGTCCCTTCCCCCGTGTATATGTACCACTGGTCAGACTTTCTGGTGACTGTCTACATCCCTGAGATTTTATCAGGATTCCCTCCTAGAGCTTAGAACAAAGCCAGGAGTTCAACTGGAGGCTGAGGCTACAACCAAGGGAAGAAATCCTACTCCCTCCTCCTCTCAGCTGTCCACACCTTCCAGCCCTGAGGTCTCTGAAGGAAAGCTCCAGAATAAAGCCTACCTCTCAGAGATAGTATGGGACAAGCAGGTCCACCACACACGTGAAAGGGGACAGGTGAATTCCTAGAGACATCTTTGGCATCCTAAGTCCCATCGAGGCAAGACACACAGCCAGGATCAGGAGCTCCGATCTCGGAGCAGAGCCCTGAGTATAAATTTGGACTCTGCTACTTTCTCACTCTGTGACTTCCTGCAAGTTCTTTAACCTTTAAGACTAGTCTCTTCCTCTGTAAAATAGGGTTATTTGTGCCTGTTACATAAAATTCAATAAGATATCTATAAAACTCTTCTATGTAGTACTCAACAAATGATATCTATTAGCCATGGTAGTAAATATACATAGTTTTCATATTTTTAAATCAGCTTGTAAGTTTTCAGTACTGGGTCCCTAATTTTATCTCCAGATTTAATTCAAATGAGTAGAGTGAGACGCTCTGTCATATGAGATTTTACTGAATCCTCACAAAATCACTACTATAATTCCACTTTTTTTTTTAGAATGAAAGTGAGATCTAGAGAAGTACAGGAACTGGTACAATCATTTCTGTCTGGCAAGTTAGGAAGGGCAGTGACTTGGCAAAGGTGGCACAGCCCCCTGAAAAGAGAAAGGCTTGAACCCTCTCTCTAAATTTGAAGTTTAACTCTAAGCCCAGGTCCCAGCACCCTGACCTTGCAAATGTAATGACTCATCTGTCCCTAAACAGGCACTTGTTTGAGCACCTACTTTCTAAGAAGTTCTAGGAGATATGAAAAAAAAGAAATAACCAGGCCTTCTTCTAAGGACCTCATGATCAGCAGGAGAGACAAGAAACATACAAGCATTATAATAATGTTTTCAGAACATGGAGTCTGAGTAGGTCAGGAGAAGAAAGCATCCCATTGAGGGAACCAGTGTTTGCAGGCAGGATACCGGTGTAAGACCAGTAGAAGGCGGTGGATGATGAGAATGTTAGCTTAGCTGGGCTTGGTAGAAGAAGAGTGGGATTTTAGGCTAGACCAAATGTTCTGAATTATGGGATAGAACATCAGAACATCCAGCACACAGTGAGATCTCAGAAAGTCTTTTTGAAGAAATAAATCAGCACAACTATTAAATACTTGGGTATGAGAATCTGGAATGCCATGAAGCCTTCTCTAGATCCTACGTGTGAAGAGGAGATCTTATAGGTAAACTGGGGGAGCACCTTTTCCCCTTCCTGGCCTTTATTTGTGAAATCACTGTCCCACTGAGCAGATACAGACTACTGAGGTCCAGGGGAGCCATTCTACCTTCAAAGAGAGTCTAGGCCTTTTCCCCCACTTTTATCTTGAACACTAATCCAAGACATTTCTATTAATGGAGGGAGGCTGTCTGGGTGGCGGAGGGTGCAGTAGGGTAGAAAACAGCAAGGAGGGAGGCAAGCAAAGAGGTAACATCACTAGACCACAAGGTGAAGTTGTGTTGCTCTGGCAGTCCTGCTGCCTTCCCCCTCAGATCCAAGGGTTTTCTCTCTCCAAGCCCCAAATTAACACTCAGGGCAGATATTCGCCAGGAGCACGTAACAACACAGGGAAATCCCACCCCATTCATGTCTGAGTTGCCATGGAACTTTCAGGGGATATGTCTATTGGACACTCATAGAATGGACAGAGTAGAAAGGAAAGAAGGAAGCAGGGAGGGAAAGAAGGAGAGAGGGAGGAGTGGAGATATCCTTACTACCACTCGTGACTCTTCAGAACAACCCACAGTGCTGTTGAAAAGACAGGAAAAAAAGGCACAATATAATTGGGGGAAAAGGCTGTGTCAAAAGGCATTAACCAAGTAGAACCATGGAATGGTTAACATGGCTGAGAACTGGGCACAAATGTAAAAAATGAACACACAGAAAACACAGGGAAGGTGAGTATGGGTCTGAGTGGCTCAAAGGATTGGTTTCATTTTAGTAGAATAAGTGGATGGAGGAAGGTTTCTCAGGTGAAGGGAACAGCTTGGGTGAAGGCAAAAGGAGGTCAGAACAAACAAGGAACATACCCAGAACAGATGCTTCCAATTCATATTCATAACTACGAATACACACACACACACACACACACACACACACACACACACACACAAACACACACACACGCAGTGCTGCCTAAGGCACAGGACTGAAGATTAGAAAGACAGAGTCCCTGTTCTCCAAAAGCTGCCAGGTTGTTACCAGCTCTGAGAATCTAGGAGTGGGAAGAAACTAGCCAGGCCAAATAAAGACTCTTTCCAGAGAATCCTGGAAAGCTGGTAGGCTGGCTTCTGCTCAGACATCCCCAGAGGGGGTATGACATAGGTTCATCTGGGTCCTCTCTTGGATGATCTTCATTGATAGAAAGTTTACTTTATAATAACTAAAACCCTCCCACTTGTTCCTACAAAATGTTGCTTTTACTATGACAATCATCAATGTTACAAATATTCTTCTATTTCTCCACACCAACTCCTCTCTGTGGGCTTTTCCCAGGGACACTTGGGACTGTGTGAGAGTGCTGGGGCCACTGCCAACCTGTGCTGATGGCCTCTCTTCCTTCCCAGGTGCAGGGGCCCCAGAGCAGGCCACCACTTGCTCCCAGCCCCCTTGGCCTCTATGCTTCGTTCGCTGTAGGAAGCGTACCTAAGGCTCTGGTCTGGCAATATCACACATGTTTCTGGTCATAAAATGTCCAGAACTGTCAGGAGAAATGTCAAGAGGAATATCATGGAGCCCCCAACTGCTCTCTTTCCCACCCCATCGACACATCCTTTGAAAGCTGTGGGAACTAGAAAATTGCTCATCTTCTTTTAATCAAGGACACTATTTAAGATGCTTAAGTACAATACTATTTTAAAATGGGCAGTTTTATATAAAGGAAAAGAGAAAAAGTATTAGCAGCCATGTACAGTATATCAGATTGAATTAGTTTTTCATGCCACAACATGTAAACAAATCTGTTTAATTAGAACACCTTGTTTTTATTGCATTCTGAGCCATTTTTCAATGATGAGGAGAAAAATAAGACAATGGGGAAGGGATTCTGAAATTTTTCATGGAACCCCAGGGATCTTCTCTACTTCCCCCAATGACCCAGTTCTGGGGTGTTCCCTTGCATTCCCCATCAGTGTCCCCTAGTACCCCATGTTCTCATGCAGCCCCCTCCCCCAGAGGCCTTCAAAATAATCTCTATTCACAGAGATTTCAGAAGATTTTATGCACAAAGGGGAGATGAGATGTGGTCTCCTATACGATGGTAACTTGGGACCCCCAGAAAATAGAAAGAGGGAAACCCTCAAAGCACACAATGCTCCAAAAGGAGCTGGCAGAGGAGAGCAAGCTCTGGGCTGGAGTCCAGCATCTTGTTCTGAATCTGGTGTTGGGGGATTGGGGGGGCAGGTTGTGGGGTTGGTGCCCCAGTTCAGGCCTCATTTCTCCTCATTTATTAAGAGAACTTGGCCGAGATCCCCTGACAGCCCGCACGTTCAGGGATTCAGACTCATGCCTTGGACCTCATACTACCATACACACCCTCCTAGCACACAGAGCCCTTCATCAGAGGAGCTGACGGGGATCTGGAAAAAGCAGCTGCATGCCCTTCGCAAGCCTGCTGAGAGCCCAGAGGATGCCCTGATCTCTCCGTACTGTCTGCCACAGTTGTCTCCTCCCCAAAGTGCACCCTCCCTGCTCCTTATGTACACCCCTGCTTCGCCCCTCCCCCCCCACCATTGCACTCACACCTGCAGGGGTGTGAGTGTTTGTATTTTTGGTTTCTGGTTAGTTTCCGAACAAGCAGAAGATTTAAGCTTTTAATCCATCTGTTGGGTGCAAAGCATAATATATTCTGGGAGTGGATTAGGGGACTAAATTTGGGAAATGTGTTGTCAAAATGTGGTTTTGCAATGCAAGCTTATTGATGAGGGTGTCATTTGGAGACTGAAGGCCTTTTGGGAGCTGCTGTGCGAGGAGGGGTGGAGACCGGGGGAGCAACAGGTGCATAGAGCTCACCCGCGACAGAATGCAGAGTGGAAAACATTCTTTCAGGGGTACCCCCTCCACTCCTTTCTGGGCTCTCCTCCTCCCCTTGCTTCTTCTCTCCTACAGCAAGATGCTACACCTTTCAGGACCCTCCCCTCAACAGGAGACTGATACATACTTATGCACACTCAGGAGTCAAAAAAGTCAAAAAAGACAAAAATATCAATTTCTTTCCTGGATACATGCATTTTAATGATGTTCAAAGTCTTATGATCTCATAGTGTGGATGTAGGTATCAACCAACATTTAGAGATGATACTGAGAGGGGAAATAGACAGGAAAGAAGACCCACCTCACTGACCGAGACACAAGCATCTGCTAGTGGCCTCTCACTCATGTGACACCTGGAATCAGCGGGGTCAGAGCACAGTTACCCTCTTGTGCATTGGGAGTGGTAGAAAGATGGCTTCTGTCTTCTTCCTGACACCACTCCCTCTATCTGTCCCCTGTGTCCCAGGCCTCAGATAGGGGTCAAGGGAGTGCACAGCCTGGAATGTAGAAGTCAGCTGCAGACTCGGGACAGGTGAGCAGCAGCCCTAGGATTCCAGGGTTCAAGGCTAGGTGGCACTGAGGGATGGAGTGGGGGGAAGCAGTAGGAGCTATCACTCACCCACCCATCTGGGCTGGGCACATCACAGAAAGGCAACAGCGTCCTTAAGGAACATCTACAGCAATGTAGGACGCCCATCCCTAGTATCCCTAGCTAGTAACCACTATCCTCCAGTAGACTGTCCCCGGAGAAGGAAAGCTAACTATCCTTCAGAGAGGCCTACCACCATGTGCCAAGTATAGACTGACTAGACAGAAAAGAGAACTCTGACCCCGAATATATCAATAGATCAGGAAGATCACATTCCAGCCTCCACACTATACATTTGGTATAGAAGGTTGGAATGAAATCTCCTCATCAGACCCATTCTGTCCTTCTGCCAGCTTAAAGATGGGGCTGAAACCTCTCCCAGTTCATAGGCTTTGCTCCTAGTTGATCCCTGCCATCCCCCATCTGAGAATTGCCTACTATTTATCAATCCACTATCCTGCTCCGGAAAGGAGCTTAGTGCCCTGGTGCATATAAGAAGTACAGACCTTGGCTTCAGAAAGTTCACAACTCATGTGGGTCTGGGGGAGAAACAGCACCTAGGACATAGAGAATGATTTCAAACAGGGCCAGGGGATCATGGGAAGGCTGTGGGGTGGGATCTGGATGTCAGTTCAGTAAAATTAGAGAAAAAAGTAAGATCCTTTAGTGGGAAGCCACAGACAAAGGAGAGAGGCCACCCCTCCCAATACACTACCTCTATCTTGCTTCTGTATAGAACAGCACTCATCTGATCCATTTATTAAAATCTCCAAAGCCGTTGTGCCTCCTTATCTCTTTCTCTCGTGGTTGGTCCCAGTTTGTCTGAATACAGCCTCAGTGTTTTAAAACAGAGTTTGTCTACATGTCCTCAAGGACTGAGGTCAGGGAGCCCAATTCTGCTTTCTTACCGTCCTGTCCATGCCACAAAGGAAAGCCTGGGAAATGGTTCAGGGTTCCGTATTTAGAAAATGAAAAATGCCCCAGTACTGCTGTGCCCTGAGCAGAGGGATGACAAACAACAAGAGAGGAAACACTAATGCTGATGGTGGCACTGAAACCACCGATGGGACTTGATGCAATAATCCGACAGGAGAGAATCTTAATAACATAATGAACATCCCCGTGGGGGTAAGGAACACCGGGAGTAAAAAGCCGGAAAAGCCTGAGCAGTTCCTTTGGTGGTTTCCATATCACTAACCTTTCTCCTATAGTCTTCTGCATTATCAGTTTTTCACTGTCTACTGGATTATTACCATCAGCTCATAAACATGCCATTATGCCTGCCATTAAAACTCTCTTGACCTCACCTTTCTCTAACCATTGACCCATTTCTTTACTCCCCTCTGCAACAGACCTCCTTAAAGGATTATCTATTCTCTTTCAAATCCCTCTCCTCACTTTCTCTCTTAAACCCACTCCGGTCTACCTTTTATAAACACCACTCCACCAAAACTGCTCTTGTCATGATCCCTACTGACCTCCACATTCTGTATCCACCCATCAATTCCCAATCTTCATTGTACTTGCCCTACCTGCAGCATTTGACCACACTGTCCACTTCTCAGGATCGCACACTCTCTCTACATGTTGAGTCCCCTGGGGTCACCTCCTCAGTGTTCTTTTCACAAAAAATCACCCACTTGCTGATATGACCAGGTCCGTGATTTCAAATACTGTTGTGAGCTCAATGACTCCCAAATTTGTCACTCCAATCTAGATTTTCTCTTGATTTCTAGATATGTGTCTACAACTGCCTCCATGAAAATCTCCACTTGAATGTCTACAAGGCCCCTCAAACTCAACATGTCCAAAACTGAACACCTAATTTTTTCCCTCCCCAGTGCTATCTTGGTTACTCAAGTGAAAAACCATGGAATCAACCTTGACTTGTCTTTTTCTGTCACACCCATATCTAATTTGCCAGTACATTCTACTGGCTCTACTTTCAAAACAAATCCAAATTCAAGATGCTCACCCCTCTGCTGTCACCATCCAAGCCCAGTTGACCATTGCCTCCTTCCTTGAGTGCTCTCGTAACCTCCCTGTATTGTTGGTGCTATTCTTAACATAGTAGCCATGTGCTTTAAAACAGAACTCTCAGGGCACCTGGGTGGCTCAGCAAGCTGAGCATCCAACTCTGGATTTTGGCTCAGGTCATGATCTCAGGGTCGTGAGATTGAGTCTCACGTGGTGTTCCACACTCAGCACAGACTCTGCTTGTCCCTCTCCCTCTGCTCCTCCCCACTGCTTGCTCTCTTTCTCTCTCAAATAAATTAAAAAAACAAAACAAAACAAAACAAAAAAAACCACAGAAGTTTTGTGGCATTTGACATCAGAATCAAGTCATGTGTCTTCAAAACCTTCCAGCAGAACCTAGCACACATTTCACTAAGAGTAAACTGAAGCCTTTACAATGAACTACCAGGCCCTCCTCGTGACCTCTCCAACCTCAACCCTTATTACTCTTCCCCTCCCTCTTGCATGGTCTCCAGTCTCCAGTCATGCTGCTGCTCAAACACACTCTGCATCCCTACCAAAGTTCCTTTGCTCTGGAGTTCCCATGCCTAGAATATTCTTCCCCCAAGTTCTGCTTGACCCATTTCATCATCTTCTTCCAAGTATTTGCTCTCATTTTTTCAAGAAAGCCCACCCAGCCACCCTACTGAATCCTGAAACCTGCCCCCCCAGCATCAGACCCAAACCCCTTACTCTCCTCTACAGCCTTCATAGTATCAACATACTAGATCAGTTGCTTATCTTTATGTTGCTTATGCATACATCTTCCCCTACTGAAATGTAAACTCCATGTGGACAGGAATCTTTGTCTGCTTCATTCTCAAAGGTACCCCAAGTGCCTAGGGCAGTGCCTGGCACATAGGTGTTCAATAAATATTTCTTGAATGAGTAAACTCCCCTTTTACCATCCAAACACAGCCTATTTCACATACTGCTTCCAGGTAAGCTCCCTATGAGTCTTGCTCTTTGGAATAACAAGTGTCTGCATTTCTAACAAATAATGGTTATAACAACTATAGCAGATGCAATTTATGCATTGCTTACAAGATATATGACCTACCAACCACCTGTAAAATGCTCACAGCATACCAGGCAAGGACCTTAACAAGGATCATCTTTTTAAATTTCTCCAATAGTTCAGGAAGAGAGTATAATAAACTGCATTACCGGGCACAATATTTCACTGCCCCCCCACTCCACCTGCAGTATCCAAACCACTGGGGAGCCCTTCCAAAAGCATGGTGTGTTTCCTCTCTCTTTAACTTGGAGTGTGGTCATGTGACTGGCTTTGGCCAATATTATATTAGCAAAAATGATAGCATCAAGTTCTTAATATAGGCCCTAATCAAGTTCTTAATCCAGGCCCTAAAAAAGGCCTTGCATATCTCTTCATGTCTTCTTACACTTCTGCCATCCCCATGAGAACATGCCCAGGCTGGCCCACTAGAGAGAAATATGAGAGAAACAGAGCCACCTGAGTGAAACCCAGACTAGATCAGACAGCCCTAAGTGACCTTTGGCCACATGAGCAGTAAAGATGGTTGTTATTTTCAAGCCACTGAGCTTTAGGGTGGTTTGTTACACAGTAATAGTTAAATGATAGAGGTATTCCCATATTTCTCCTTTTAGATGAGGACAATGAGACTTAGAAAAGGTAAGTAACCCACCCAAGATTTCATGACTGGTGAACGATGAAGCCAGGGTCTCCCTCAGGTCCCCGACCCTGTGCACTAACCAGTAGGCAACATCAGCAGCTCCCTTCTTGCCTTCCCTGTTCTTCTGTGCCACACAACACTTGGACACACGCTGAATTCCTCTCCCATTGTGTCTAATTATTCATTCATTAATTCATTCACACTTTCAAAAAAATAAGGTAAAAGCTGATTATCACATTAACTTGTAAGTGGCTGGAAATGCTGAGCTAGAACCCGAGCAATATAAAACAGAAATGTACCAGAAAAGGGAGAAAACACACAAAGCATGGAGCTGGACAGAGATATGTCCAAATAAGACTGAAAACAGTAACAGTGGGAGCATGCTGGTGACAACCACTGTAGATGTTCCCAGAACATACACCTTGATATGGCGTGGGACAGACAGCGTCAGGACAAGGTGCTTGAGGCTACTGGACAATTTCTGTCCTGGGTGCTATGTGGAGTGCAAACCCCACAACCTTTCACTTCTCTCTCTTCACAGAGTAGGATAAGAGAGCCTAGTATTATTAGTCACTGCCACTCAATGTTAAAAATAGACAAGCCATTTTCAGGCTTCATCAAAACAATATCATGATGAGTCACTTATTTTTCAGGATTGTGAATATCCAGAAAATATTAAAATGTTCCCAAGACAGGGAAGCAGTTCTCATTGTAAGAAAATGCAATTCTTTATAGGATTTGTGACTCGTCTGGTGCCATATGGTTAATAAGCAGCATAATCAAATGGAGAACAGAGGATTTAAGGGTGAGCAGAGACAACAAATAAAGAAGGAAAGCAGGTGATTCTTTGACCTTGGGTGAGTTGGTAAACTTTTCTGAGTTCCTGCTTCTCTGTTAATACACAGGAAATGATAACGCCTAGTTCATGAGGTTGTGGTGAAGTTTAGATAACTTAGAAAATAAAGAGTCCAAAAAGATGTTTGGCAGGAATCCTTGGGCATGGATATAGCATCTCACCATCCATTCAATAAAGATTCAGTGATTGTCTGCCATGGGCCAAGTTCTACAGTATATCCTGGGAATGCCAAGATACATAAAATGGATGCCTCTCCCTTCTGGAGCTCACGGTCAAGTTAGAGATACAAACAAGTAGAACTTGCAGATAGGGCCGCGTGAGCCATACACTCTGTTGATCGACATACAGGAGACGGGAATATTCACCAGCTTCCAGTTTCAAACTCACAGTCCCAAACCTGGGGCACTTACCAAGGCTTCAGGAGAGGTTCAAGTGACAATGCAAAGAACATATTCATCAGGATACACTCGCCCTGTAACAAGATGGGAAGACCCATTCCAAGTCTTTTAATGAAGCAACCGTGGAATGAGGACCTCCAGCCTAAGGGGGAAATAAACAGCCCTGCCCTATCAGAACTCGGGGGCAGACACTGAAGTGCATCCACTGGGACGTCTGGCTGTCCTCATTCCGCATTAACCCTCGTAGGTCCTGAATTCTTGCTGCACAACCTCACATAACCCTCCTAACTTCCCTGGGAAGTGAGTGCTCTTATTTATCCCCTTTCCACGGGATACTGAGCTGGTGTTTGGAAGTTCAGCAACAGCTTGAAATGGATGGTCAGGAGCCACAGGGCTGGGATTCAACCCAGGATCAGTCAGCCACCTCAGATCCTTCTTTGTCAGGAGGCCTGGCCGGTGGTGCAAAGGGGCCTCGGCCGTCATCTTGTAGGGTGCTCAGACCCAAGCCTAATTACAATTGCTCAGTTACCAAGAACCACACGTCCAAATCGGGGTTATAAATATAAGTGTTGTGGGACGCCTGGGTGGCTCAGTGGGTTAAGCCTCTGCCTTCAGCTCAGGCCATGATCCCAGGCTCCTGGGATCGAGTCCTGCATCGGGCTCTCTGCTCAGCGGGGAGCCTGCTTCCTCCTCTGTCTCTTCCTGCCTCTCTGCCTACTCGTGATCTCTGTCAAATAAATAAATAAAATCTTTTTTAAAAAATAAATACAATTAAATAAATAAATAAATAAATATAAGTGTTGTGGGTGATCTACGTAGTTTGAGTTGTTAGGGAAGACTCTGCGATAGAGCTGGGACTTCGGTTTGTGTCTGGGTGGAGAATAAAAGCAACATCCGTTCCGTAATTCTTTTGATAAAGATGTATGTTCTGTGAACTGAGCTGCAGTTTGTTTCTTATTCCTCTGCGTCTATCCTCTTCCTTAGAACGTCTTAGATGCATAAAGAAAGAAAACAACTGAGCGGCTTCTATTACTGTAATTACAGCATGACACCACAGTGATCGAAGAGTAGAGCACCTCAGGCGCCTGAAAGAGGAGGGACAAATGCCAAGGGAGTCACCCGGTCCTTAGGAGGGCAGGTCGCGGGGTTTGCAAACAAAGAACGAAAGTTCTCACTACATGAGATTCTTATCTGTTCCTTCCAGCAAGCCCAGCACGACCCCAACTTAGAAGCTAGTTATTAGTTCATATTCTATCTGCTCCTGGCCCTTCCGACAGGAATTATTCTCTCCTCTCAGACCTCCCATAATCCATGAACTATGTCTTTTTTTTGAGGGATTCAGCATTCCCCATCTTCTCTGATGCTTATGTGTGTGCAAGTGACTACTTCCACTTGGCTTTCATCTCCCTGTGGCCAGGGTCCATTCCCCTGTGTCTTTGGGTCGCCCAGGGCAGATGCACGGTGCCCTCTGTATGCTTCATTACTGTTTAGTGAAGGGACAAAGATACAGTTATAACCCTTGGGGGGAAAAAAATCTCTTAGTTACACCGCTTCCTTCAAAGATCTGGGCAGATGGACAAAAAGAATTGTGGCACCCTTCTCAATCTCTACACAAGAATGTCTGGCTCTTGGAAACATCTGTTCAAGTTTCAGGAAGGTGATGATAACTGCTGAGATCAGTTGATGAAGACCATGGGCAAGGCCTGAAGGGGATATTTAGAATTCGAGCCAAAAATGAAGGCATACTAAATTCAGCCAGCTCCCTTCCAACCCCTTGTACTGCTGGCTCCTGGCTTCTCCCCACCTTGTCATCATTGTCGTCCACTCCCTGATGCCACTGGGGCAGAGACCTCATCATTGTGTCCTCTAGTATTTCACAAGCTCCTGACCTCAATCACTCTCCCTCTTTTCTAACCTGTACAATGCTTCTGAATTAACTTTCTGAAATTCTTACTTTAATTATACGGAGCAATGAATAAGCAGAGTGGTTAAACACAGAACTTTGAAAAGAGTTAGATTGGACTCTGTCCCAGCCCCACCACATATTAAGCCTCAAACACCTCATCTGTAAAATGATGGTAATAATAGTACCCGCCTCCCAGGCAGTGGTAAGCATTAAATGAAGTATTATGTATGTTTCCCACAACATCAGGCTCCTTGCAAGTCTTCAAGATATATTAAGAAACAGAAAAAGTAATTTCCCTCTTACCAAATCTGCAATTCTTGATGCTTAAAAGGTACTTCCCCTTACAAAGTACATCCCCAGTTCTCCAGAATGTAAGTGCTCTACCCTCTACAACCCCCACCATTCACCCTCTGCTTCAGCCAGCATCATACCATTTCTCCCTTTCAGAGAGCTGGAACTGAGCTAAATTCTGTCATCCAACCACTGGGTAAATATTTGGGAACAATCTTTAAGAGCCCCCTACTCAGAGCATATTTTAAGATATAGTCCAGATTGGGGGCACCTGGGTGGCTCAGTGGGTTAAAGCCTCTGCCTTCAGCTCAGGTCATGATCCCGGGTTCTGGGATCAAGCCCCACATCGGGCTCTCTGCTCCACGGGGAGCCTGCTTCCTCCTCTCTCTCTGTGCCTACTTGTGATCTCTGTCTGTCAAATAAATAAATAAATAAATCTTATATATATATATATATATATATATATATAGTCCAGATTGATTCAAGAATTCAATGTTTTGTATATGTGTGTGGGTGTACTGGTGTGGGTGTGAGTGTGTATGTGAACACAAAGGAAAAACAAGATAAAATTAACCTGTTATTATTGTGGCTACAGCTTCTCATATATAAGAGCAAAAGAAAAATATAAAAATAAAAAGATGACTAGATTTGACCACAAAAAAGCTAAATGTGTGTGTGTGTGTGTGTGTGTGTCCCTGCATCTAAAAACACACCACAAACAATACAGGAAAGTGAAAAATAAAATGAGAAAAAAAAAATGATCGCACCATATATGCTAAACAAAAGATTAATAATTTATAGAGCGCTGTTACCAATCAATAGGAGGAAAATGCCAATGGAAAAATAGGCAATGTACTTAAAGTAGAAAATCACAGAAAAAGGAATGCAGAAGATAAAGAAATATAAAAGAGCATGCTATTCTTATAATAATCAGATAAAATCAGAGCAAAGCCCAAAGTTCCACTTGAACATCCCAAAAAGGAAACTGCCCTTTGCATCCAGTAGCAACCAGAAATGGCAGACCTGCAGATAAACAGGGACTCAGACACTGGTGGGATGGTCACTGAGCACAACCTGCCTTGGACACTGTGGTAAGATGCACCAAAGGTTTTAAAATGTGAATAACTTTTGACCAGTAGTTCTACTGTTAGGAATTACTCCCAAAAGAACAATGATGGGTGAGCACCAAGATTTCTGTATAAAGTTTTTTATCACAGTGTTTTCTGCGATGGAAAAAAAAAAAATGGAACAGCTTACATTTCCAACAGGAAGATGCTGAAAGGAAGTGAGAACATGTCACATGACTGACTGCTGCAGAGCCACTCAAGATTACAGTTTAGAAGAATATTTAATAGAAACATAGCCACAACATATTTTAAGTTAAAAATTTCAGTAGGACTCCAAATGTGTAGTATATTCCCAGAGGAAAAACTGGGGAGATATCATGGAAAAGCTAAGCAATTATCTCAGTAAGGGAGAATTAGCAAGAATCATAATTTTGTTATCATTTCTTTTCTGTGTGGGAGCAAAAATGATTATAAATGAAACACGGCCCAATGCATCCTCCCCAGGCTTCAAAGTTAGCTCAAAGTCCTACGTCTTCCACGAAGTATGCTCTGACTCCTCTGGACCTCACTCAACTACTCATCCTTCACACTCTTTTAGCCATTATTATCCATGCTCTCCAATCATGCCTTTGATCATGTGCTTCCTTGTATTGCGATCTAATTATCCAAGGATTGACAGTATTAGTTCTTCAGCAGGAGCTCATTCAAAAACCACTTATTGCTGGATCTACCTTACCCACAGCAGATTGTCTTTCCCAAGATGGCTGCAACAATTCCTCCCATCCTACACACTCTTCTTACCTTGCCATTGACATTTTTCACGAAAAAGCGCATCTGTGTTCTCTGCTTCTGAATTTGAGCAAGGCTGTGACTACAGCAGAAACAAGGCCATGTAACTTCTGAGGCCAGGACAGAAAAGACAATAGTGCTGCTACCCAGTTCTCTCAGAAGGCTATTTTTTAGAACACAGCTGCCTCTCAATGAGGAAGCCCAGGCCACATGGAAAGTCCATGTATAGGTCTTCATCAGGCTAAGAACCCTAGCTGATGTTCCAATCAACAGCCACCAATATGCAAATGAGAAGGCCTCTGTGATGACTGATCCCAGGCATTCTCTGCCTGCAAATACAGGAGAGACCCTGAGAAGGAACTGCCCAGCTGAGTCCCATCAGCCCCTGAACTTTGAGAGATTATAACAACAGAATGATTTGTTGGGGTGCCTGAGTGGCCCGGTCGGTTAAAGGTCCAACTCTTGATTTCGGCTCGGGTCTGGATCTCAGGATCATGGGATCTAGCCCTGTGGCGTCAGGCTCAGCATGGAGTCTGCTCATCCCTCTCCCTCCCACTTCTTGCTCTCTCTCTCTCTTCCTCTTTCAATCTCTAAAATAAATAAACAAAAATCTTCTAAAAAAACAAAAATAAAATGAATGTCATATTTTAAATCTTTAAATTTTGGGGTGAGTTGTCACACAGCAATTGATAACCGGAACTTACTCACACTTCCCTTTTTTTCTTTGCTGCCTTACTAATCTCCTTTCTGGAACACTTTAAATCTTAAATCTGTTGGCCTTATAAAAATTAATCCATGCATATTTGTTATATAAATGAATGGATGGATGAATGAATGAAGAAAAGTCCTAAACATCACTGCATTCGTTAGTTCCAAACTTATGCATGCTAATGAGTCTTCTTAAGAACTTGAACGTAAGAGAACCAGCATATTCTGAACTTTGCTTCCTTCTACATACTTCCTTTCAGGTATACCTCCAAATATCCAGCATGCAGAAAAGGCTTATTCACTATAAAACAAGAGGTAATGTAATAAGAAGGCCCGTGAAAAAAATGATGGCTCTGAGCTTGCCCTTTTCTCAGGAGAAGCCACTACCTAGGGAAAGATGGGCCTTCTTTAGCAATCAGCATGTTACAAGGCTACTGTTATCCTCCTACCCTCAGTCAATAGGAGACCAGCCACAGAACTATGGCCCCAAAGGGCAGACAGACCCCTCAGTCCCATTAGGCCATCACTGCCAAAGCCCTGGCACATGGTGCCACCTATGTGGTGTGATTTGAAGGGGAAAAGGTCTTCTCTGTGCTAATCCACCATCTTAGATGCCCTCGTGGGGTAAGCATTTTCCCCTCCAGGCTCTTTCATTACAGAGAAATTCCCTGGAAGGGGAGCACGCATTCACAATGTGGCAGAACCAGCAGTGGCCCTCTTGCTATTTTGCCCTAACATCTCCTAGTGAATGTGTTCCTGCAAGTTTGTCCCTGGACTATAGGGGCAACTGTGCACAAATGAGGCATGGGTTTGTGAACAAGAACATTCAGAGAGAAGGAAAAAAATCAAAAGAAGGGAAGTCTAGGAGCTCTGAAATCAAGCTTCTCACATTTCATAATCTCACCAAAACTGATTGATGCTGCCAGGGTTTCTCTCTACCTAATGGGAACTGATCACATTTGATTTGTCATCTATTTTTAAGATTTTTGATAGTGAAATTAGGATTACCCAGGACTAGTGTCACACCCCTTGTTTAATGGGCTTCAGAGAGCCTTAACTTGTGCCCTGCTGTTGGGGAGTGCCATCAATGCCATAAGTAGGAGTCAGCTAGACCTCAAAGTTTCTTTGCTTTAATGCTGTCATCTCACCAGGTGGGCCTAGTGACCAGGGAAGGTAAGGATGTCATGATTTAAGGGTGGAAATAGGGAAGTGGAAGGACTTCTTGCAACCACAGCTTTACATGAAATGCTCTTTGAAGGCAGTAGGATTGTCTCAGATCCTGAAGAAGAATTTGATGATTGACTTTTCTCATCCCTTCTCTCTAGACAGTGTTCAGGGAAAGAACAGGAGAATGGTTGTCTCCTTTGTATTGTATTAAGCCAATATTTGAGAGGTTTCTTTGCTTGTGACTACTAATACCACCTTCAGTTACTACTCAAGCTTGTTTGTGGCTCCTGATACGCTGCTCGGGGCTCGCTAGGTAATCCACCCAAGCCAGCGCCGAGGTGCAGTAGATCTGATCTACTTGATACCAAGTATCTGGTTTAACAGAACTGACCATACATAAAAGGGATTTTTTTCCCCTTTTCCCAGAGGTTGAATTTTTTTCCTGCCAACAATCTACTTGCCAGATAAAAAATTAAGTTCAAGTTTTGTCCCCTAGATTTCTCAGCAAATTTCTAAAACGGAGCTCCCTGCCATTGTCATCAACACCATTATCACCATCGTCACCACGTGCCCACATTCTCCATCGTTCCTGTCACCCAACCAGGTTGGCCTCATTACCATCAGCATCTCCATCATTAGTGCCAATTAATCATTACCATTAACATCATCAGAATAATGGCCTTAGCAAACCCCAACTGGGAAAGGCCTGTTCCTATCGCTGCAGGAATTTCCATATTAAGACTTCCAAGCCTGCAAGCTCTGGAATATACTAATGGAGAGAAACTGTGTTGGAAAAGACCCCTGGGAGAAGCTGGGAGGAAAAGCGTGCCCCAGTCGCCTCTCAAAATATCCAGCAAGCAGCCATCGGGGAGCATGTGCCCGTTCTTTGAACTCCCTCAAAGTACCTTTCATCTGTTCTAAATCCAGGATCATCTTTGTACAGGGCTTGCTGTTTCTGGATAAATCCTTGGCCCTTGTTCAAGCCCTGGACTGTGTCAGGATGTTCCACAGACCCCAGCAGGAAAGCGTTGCTAAATGAGCCTTTCCAGCGGGACCCCTTTCTAGTGACACGGATTCCAAATCCCAGCCCAGAGCGTCTGCACTCAGCAGTACGACCAGGCAGCGACCGACATTGAGTTCTCATTTCAATGCCCATCTTCCTGGAGGAGGCCCCCACACCCACCACAAGAGAGTCCGCAGCTGATACTTCTTTCCTAGGGCACTCTATTTTCGGCTTCATATCATATCACGGACTCTCTTTCCCTGTGGAGCAAGCTGGCGAAACATTTTTTTCCTTGCCTAAGCATTTGCTTTGTATCTGATTCAAATCTCTAACCTGAAAATGGGGAGACCAAGCCAACAAGACACCAGGAGGAGGGCCTCCTTCTCTGCCCATAGACCAAACCACAGTCCCGAGACTTGCTGTGTGAGATTCAGCTGATATCCTCCCCTCTCTGAGTCCCTATCTCATCTCCCACTGTCAGAGAAAGAGCTCTACATTATCACCGCTTCTCTGGGTATGGCAGGAGACTAGCCCTGTTTCCCCATGTGCATTACCGAAATTAAACACTTTCCTTTGGCATTTGTTTTTTCTCGTTGTCAAATGATCTTTTATTAAGACACTTTCAAAAATAAGTGAATAAATAATTTCCTTTGTAGTTCCTAACTAGCTGGACATTCCACCACGTCACACTGTTGATGTCATCTACGATGTCAAGAAGGCAATGGCCATCAACATGGCACTCCACAGACTGTACAGTTCTCAGGATCCCTACAATGGTTCCAGAGAGTTCTCTGGCTAAAGATCAGTGCTGCATCTGTCAGGCAATGCTGACAGTGGCATCAAAAGTGGTATTTCCACTGAGCTTTATGCTCTTGTGCTTCTTTCTGTCTCTGGGGTAGTTCCTCAAGGACTTTGATGATCAGGCAGAGGCAGGAGGTGCCACGTCAATCTGGGCCAGTCTATTCAGAATGGTCAGGCCCCTGTCATCCTCAGACCTGACCAGTCACCTGCTGCCTCGGCGATGTCATCATCAGCCTTTTTTGGAGACAAGCCCAGGGGACTGAGGACAGACTTGGCACTGACTTTCCCACAGTGCACCCCAGGTTCACTACTTTAATCTCCTTGAGGTCAAACGTGGGTGGCATGGCAGGCGCAGCTGGCGTGGGATGAACCTGGATGCAGGATAACTAAAGAAAGTTGCAAGTTGACCTCCTCGAGCCAAAAGCTGAGAGCTCCCCTGATATTTTTACACAGCCTCTACCTTTCATTGCATTCTCATCTAAAGTGTCATGTAAGCCACAACTAACTGTGAGCAAAGCCAAGCGATCTTACTCCCATTTTACAATGAGAAACGGGACTCAGAGTAGTGGGTATCTCTTTCAAGGTCTTGGCTAGCTGGAAAGCAGCCACTTTGGGACTGGACCCCCAGATGTGCTAACCACTGGAGCTAGATTCCTCACACTTCCCACGTGCAGCCCTGTGCGGAATGAACATGAGTAAGTCACAAAACAAGCCTGAAACCAGTGGACGGGAGCAAGAAAACTATGAATGGATTGTGAAACATGACATGAGAAGTATCCACTTAAATCTGCCCCGTGCTACTACTGGGGACACTTCCACTCTAAAACACAGAAGGCCCACAGGCCACTCAGAGTCACAGA